>NC_137132.1:11211570-11811570 GCF_949319135.1 Squalius cephalus | reverse complement strand
CATAGAAATTGCATCAGCAGTATGTTAATGAAATGATCGAATTGATTAATATTTGATACGAAATAAAAATGGCATAATTTTCTGTGCCTTTTCATAGGCCTCTGTTCTTGCTCTGGTAAACTCCTTACTAATCCAGTGGGGTGGAACTAGTATCGTAGCTTCTTTGAAATAGACCTTTTTATCCAATGCTTGATGAAGATGAAACGACCCTTCAGTGACCATGTCCCATCAGAAGGAAAAATGAGAAGAACTCAAAATGTGTGTACAGTATTTATAAAAAGTAATCATACATTAATTTGTTCATTCAAATACTGTTAATGAAACTTGATTATATATTTCTAAATTTTTCTTTAAAAACTGCAAAAAATATTATCTTTCACTAAAGGCACTAAAACCATGAATGCATTTTTTGTTAAATAGACAAAAAACTATATTCACCTTGATTTTATCAATGAACGTGTTATCCTGTGGTACTTTTGAACTGATCGCAATGGTAATGTCAACATTTTCATCTAGTTTGATTCCAGTGAAGGTGGATGACAGCAACGTCCATAATAAGACAAACACCGTTCTTGAGTCCATAGCTGTAGAGTTTAGATGAACAGCAACTCCCGAAAGCCCATTTTGAACAATTTCACAAATGATCTTAATGCTGATCAGAGATAAGTGGGTGTGTGCTTCAATGTCATGCAGGGGTGTGATCTGCCAACATCATGGCCCATTTAAAACATAAGATGGATATACTTCATATACTAAATTTGCTCTCAAGGCTGGTACATTTGTAAAATGTTGGCTGACTCTTAATTAGTTTACTTGGTGCAATATAATGTTGTAGTGCATTGATATTGTAGGGAAATTTACAGTTAAAGGGATAGTTCACTTTGAAATTAAATTTTGGTATGTTTTAGCTTACCTCAAGGGCATCCAAGATGTAGGTGTCTTTGTTTCCACAGTAGTTTCAATTTTGATATTTTTAGGTCAAACCGTTCTTGTCTGTCAGTCATATAATGCAGGTCTATGGTCACCACCTCAAAGAGCATACACAGAGAAGTCCAAATTAAACAATTCCCCATCGTAAGTACACATTGATGGCCTAAGACACGAAACGAGTGGTTTGTGTGAGAAAACGAACAGTATTTATATAGTTTTTACCTCTTGTACACTTTCCGGCGCTTGCGCAGACTAAGCCAGAACGCGTGCACACGTCACACACCAGGAAGCGCGCGCGCCCTCAGATCACTTGGATGTGGTTGTGTACAAGAGGTAAAAACGATATAAATACTGTTAATTTTCTCACACAAACCGCTCATTTCGTGTCTTAGGCCATCGATGTGTACTTACGATGGGGAATTGTTTAATTTGGACTTCTCTGTGTATGCTCTTTGAGGTGGTGACCATAGACCTGCATTATATGACTGACAGACAAGAACGGTTTGGCCTAAAAATATCAAAATTGAAACTACTGCGGAAACAAAGACACCTACATCTTGGATGCCCTTGAGGTAAGCTAAAACATACCAAAATTTAATTTCAAAGTGAACTATCCCTTTAAGGGACCAGATATGATGAATGAAGACCAGGATTCAGAGATGCAATCAACTGAAGAATATTTTACAGAAGAAAAGTTTGCAGTTTTATCAGCAGAAGTTAGCTTCAATACTCGTAGGCCTAGTTCGTAGGCCGCTCTGCGTACACACACAATAGGGTAGCAATTATACTCTAACACAGGTCACTAAACAACCATCACTTAAATAATTTAATGATTTTGATCGTTTAAGGCATAGGTAACGTACAAAATGTTCACATACAAATCAGAAGCTTATTTCCATTGATTATCAGGATGACAACCAGGATCCCGGTTTAGGCACAAAGTGACCGAGGTCACGAATCTTAGGGCGCTTTCACACTAGCACTTTTGGTGCGCACCCTGGTTCGAATGACGTCAGATCTCGGTTTGTTTGGATGATGTGAATGCTGTCTTCCGAACTCGGGTGCGCACCAAGTGGCAACCTCCGTCTCTCTTTTGAAACCAACACGGAAGTGAATTAAATGGCAATTCATCAATTGGCCGCTTGAGGCTGGATGCAGAAGTGAGTCAAATCTGTATCTCCCCCATGTTAAAATGCCCAACTTTACAGCAGAAAAAAACATGTTTACAGCCTGGTGCAAAAAGTGGCTTTGGTCTGTACAGCTAATTTTGCCCTTCATGACAACTGTGAGGGGGGTGAATTTTTTTATAACTCATCCGTTTAAATTATATTAAGCCTTAAAGGTCCCGTTCTTCGTGATCCCATGTTTCAAACTTTAGTTAGTGTGTAATGTTGTTGTTAGAGTATAAATAATATCTGTAAAATGATAAAGCTCAAAGTTCAATGCCAAGCGAGATATTTTATTTAACAGAAGTCGCCTACATCGAACGGCCCGTTTGGACTACATCCCTCTACTTCCTTCTTTAATGACGTCATTAAAACTGTTTTTTGACTAACCTCCGCCCACAGGAATGCTCCCTCAACTCTACCGAAATTCGTTTATGTACTTGCGCACTTCTAATAACTTACTGTGTTTACTCAGCTCTTACGGTGATTTTCTGAAGTAAAACTGACGCTTCATCTTTTGTGTGATGTACAATAAACTTTATTAAACTCATCAGTATATGTTTGATCATCATTCAGACAGCAGACTTGTAGGCTAAATAAATAATGGATACATACAAGCAGATGACAAATACGTTATAATAACCGTAATTAAACTACTAAACTATACCTGTTTCATACAGCACTCTGACTCTGTAGGCATTATTGTCCGACTCGAAATGAACACCGTTACTGAGAGTTTCTGATATTATCATCATTCCGTGAGATGAAATTGTCCTGAGAGACTGAGCGCGAGCTTATGAAGCTCCGCCCCCTGTGTCGTCCAGCAGTAGCTTATTTGCATTTAAAGGGCACACACTAAAACAGAGCGTTTTTCTGAGCCCCAAAAAGACTTATTTTACATCTTGTGAAAAGGGGCATAATACGGGACCTTTAAATTTCTGCATAATTAAGGGTGTCCACTTTTGAGTGACAGGTGGATTCCCACTGCTGTGGTCATTAGTCATCATTAGCCGTTTGTCTGCTGTCTGTTAGCCGTCACGTTACCTTAGTTCATTGTCTGACTGTAAAAATAAATAAATTCGGGAGTGACGTAGTATTTAATGAGTGTGTCGTCTCTGAGAAAGTTTGGGGTGAAATGAATGTACTGACCCTCAGCTCCACATTCACCATATTGATGAGTATAGGGCTCATCACCATATGCTGGTTTAGCATTATCAATTATTATTTTTGCCTGCATTTCACATAGAAATTGAATCAGCAGTATGTTAATGAAATGATCGAATTGATTAATATTTGACACGTAATAAAAATGGCATAATTTTCTGTGCCTTTTCATAGGCCTCTGTTCTTGCTCTGGTAAACTCCTTACTAATCAAGTGGGGTGGAACTAGTATTGTAACGTTAGCTTCTTTGAAATAGACCTTTTTATCCAATGCTTGATGAAGATGGAACGACCCTTCAGTGACCATGTCCTGTCAGAAGGAAAAATGAGAAGAACTCAAAATGTGTGTACAGTATTTATAAAAAGTAATTATACGTCAATTTGTTCATTCAAATACTGTTAATGAAACTTGATTATATATTTCGTTCTAAATTTTCTTTAAAAACTGCAAAAAATATGATCTTTCACTAAAGGCACTAAAACCATCAATGCATTTGTTGTTAAATAGACATAAAAATATATATTCACCTTGATTTGATCAATGAGGTGTTATCCTGTGGTACTTTTGAACTGATCGCAATGGTAATGTCAACATAACCATTTCCATCTAGTTTGATTCCAGTGGAGGTGGATGACAGCAACATCCATAATAAGACAAACACTGTTCCATAGTCCATAGCTGTAGAGTTTAGATGAACAGCAACTCCCAAAAGCCCATTTTGAACAATTTCACATATGATCTTGATGCTGATCAGAGATAAGTGGGTGTGTGCTTCAATGTCATGCAGGGGTGTGACTATTCTGCCAGCATCATGGCCCATTTAAAACATAATATGGATATACTTCATATACTAAATTTGTTCTCAAGGCTGGTACATTTGTAAAATGTTGGCTGACTCTTAATTAGTTTACTTGGTGCAATATAATGTTGTAGTGCATTGATATAGAGAAATGTACAGTTAAGGGACCAGATATGATGAATGAAGACCAGGAGTCAGAGATGCAATCAAATGAAGAATATTTTACAGAAGAATAGTTTACAGTTTTATCAGCAGAAGTTAGCTTCAGCAGTCTTATGGTACACATAAGGTCACTAAACAACCATCACTTGAATAATTGAATGATTATGATTGTTTAAGGCATAGGTAACTTTCAAAATTTTCACATACAAGTCAGAAGCATATTTCCATTGATTATCAGGATGACAACCAGGATCCCGGTTAAGGCACAAAGTGACCGAGGTCACGAATCTTAAGTTTGTCTATCAGGGGGTCATTCAAGCATGACAACAGTCTAGTAGAGCCCAAAAACAAGTTCACTTTGAAAAATAGCATAATAGGTCGCCATTTAAAATTCAAAAAATGAATTAACTAAAAATGTGCTTTAAATCATCATGATGAAAGTTTAATACAAGCCTTTTATTGTACAGACATTTTTTTGTTCATTTGTATTTAAAGGTGCTCACATTTCAGAGTAAGATAAATCGATTGAGAATCAACTATAAATGGGAATTCTAAATGAGATAGCAATACATGTACTTGCAAAAAATATTCAGAAAGTTAGAAAGTCTGTTTGATAGAGATGATTATTGTAAGAAATGTTCTAAAGTTGCTGGATGTACATAGTTATGTTAAATTTACACATAAGGATTGATTTGATTGTGTGCATCAGATTCGAAAGCGTTCTCTGCGTCTCACTGCCCATGTAGTGACAGCAACAACAAAGCATATGACCACAGTTACCACACACAAAGAAATGACAAGAACTGTCAAATTCATGCCTGGGTTTGATTTTCCTTGGGGTTTTGGATCAGGTTGGGGTTTTGGATCAGGGAAGATCTTTGAAGCTTGAGCAATGTTGGAGATTTCAGATTTCGCATTTTCTTTGTCTTCAGACTGAACTGCAAAGAACATTGTGGTGCCATTGTGGATTGTGAAACTGAAATTGAATGAATGCTGTTCAACTGATCCAGCCTCGTGCGGTGAGACGGCAGTTGTGTTGAATGCATGACCATTGCTGAAGCTTTCTCGAAGCATTTGAAGGTCATAGCTCCACCTGATCTCATAGGATTTCACTTAAAGGAAAAGAAACATGCAACGAAGACAAGCAAATTTACATTATTTCATGATCTAAATTTGAAACTACTATTTTATGTTGTCAGTGAAGATGTTAAAGAAATTAAAAACCTTGTATTTTAAATTCTGGTATAGTAATTGTGTGCTTTACCTGTCCCTTGGTCGAGGTCCTCACCAGGAGCCGTCCAGCTGAGAAGCACGGAGTCCTCCTGGATCTCAGCACTCAGATCTATGATTTTATTAGGTGGGAAGTTTGGTGGGGTTGAGCCTGTTTGGTGCGTCACCTCAAAACTCTCTCCGGTGGCTGTTCTGGTAAAACTTTCGACCTCAAGTGATTCCTCAGAAACTGGAGGCTTTGGAGGGTTCAGCTCTACCACACCTGAAATTAGAGGAACAACGTGAAAAAAATTAGTTGAGGAAAATTGATAAAAGTTTGAACAGTTTCCTTTAGGAGTCTCAATCTCGCGGTTTACCGTTTACCACATATCCAGGTACGTATGGGGCACCACCCCTTTTTTGGAAAGTAAATCTGGCTTGTCCATTTTGATTCTTCACTCTTACTTTCAAGCTGCTTCTCCCATTTTTCATCTGTGTGAAAAATCTGGAATAGACGCCATCATCTTTGAAAGCATCAGCTCCTGTAAAACAATAAAGCACTTTTGGATAAAAAGTGTAAATCTGGGTTGCGTTCACACTTCAAACAAAAATGATGGGTAATTTACCTGCTCCATTGTCCAGGAGTTGTAATGTTTGTGCAGACCCAGATTGGGACTCCAGCGTAGCCCACACTTCAGCCTTTATTACAGGCTTGTAACTCTGACTGACCTCAGCAAACACTGTCATAGGTTTAGTGCCGTCACTTGACTGCTGGTTCATGTGGGCTTTGACTATGATAGGGGGAACATCAGCACGAGCCGCTTGACTTGTTACTGTTATAGTCAGAGACTGAAGTGTTGGACTTTGGATGCTGTACTTCCAGTCCCCAATCTACCAAACACACAATAGTATTATTAGATGAATAATTAATGAAAAAGTTTTAGGAAAGTTAATGAAATCTTTGTAATACCTGTGCAGTTCCTGGAACTTTTAAATTGACTGTTTTTGCTGATTCATCATGATGCATCTGTACCTGATTGTAGGTTGAGCCACTTGGTGACTGTATGGAAATGTGAGGTAAACTTTTTTCATAGATTATTGTAAAGGTGGTTTTGTTACCAATGGTCTGATCCACTGATACTGTCCCATTGAACCAGTCTGATGTTTTTATTCCCACACTGTCTATCTAAAGCGGTGATACAAATTAAATATTAGCATATTTATAATTATCTTAAAATCATTTTCCATGGGCAAAGTGCGATCACTTGTCAAACCTGAACTGGGTCTTTTGTTTGATCTCCTGTTGGAATCGTAAGTGAAGAAAATCCATTCAGTAGCTGATTAGAGAGAATGTCATCACTGGCTGTGATAAATTTCCCCCCTAATTAGAACATAAGAAAAATGCACTGGATAAACAAGCATTCATAATATGAATAATATGATTTAGGCCTACCATATTATGTGACAGATCAATTTGTTACAAGTTACTAATTCTCAGAAAAGTAACATTAGTTCCGTTTTGTTCAGTCACTCCGAGTTACGTCAGTGACTGACGAATGGGGGTTTCGCTTAGAAGCCTATCACCTTCGAGTTCTTATAAAACGAGCCAATGGCAAAACAATGCCACGGGTCTGCGGAATTTGCATAACGCAACTCTGCCCCACCGCTTGGGTATAAAAGGAGCAGCGCGGCAATCTCGCAATATGTTTTTGCTTTGGAGCCGAGTGTTTCTTCACTTCTCTCCACTGCAAGCTGTCTACAAGGTCTGAGATACAAGACGAGCTACTCTTCAGTGGTGTTGGTATGACGGCGTATTCCAGCAAGATCTCATTCCTGCTGTTGGTCTGTGCAGTGATAACTTCTGCCACTAAAGATTGCTTTATCAATAATCTTCCTTATCAGTTTCATCATCTCAGCATCCCTGATAGCTTAGAAGAACTTGATATTGCAATATAAACTTTTAACTCTCTCTTTTCCAGCACTTTAGACACAGTTGCTCCGTTGCGCTTAAAGAAGATTAAAGAAAATAGTCCAACAGCGTGGTACAACAAGCATACTCGGGCCCTTAAGAGAGCAGCCAGAAAAATGGAGCACAACTGGAAGAAAACAAAACTAGAGGTATTTTGCATTTCATGGAAAGAGAGCTCAATTGCATACAGAGAGGCCTTAAAAGCTGCTAGATCTTCTTATTTTTCAACCCTATTAGAAGAAAATAAACATAATCCTAGGTATTTATTTGAAACAGTGGCTAAACTAACGAAAAAGAAAGCTTCAAGCCCAGAAGTTTCCAAGCAACACAGCAGTAATGACTTTATGAACTTCTTCACTTATAAGATTGATAATATCAGGGACAAAATTATAACTATGCAACCGTCTACTACAGTATTGCATCAGGCAGTGCACTGTAGTCTCCCTGAGGAAAAATTTGATTCATTTATTGCTATAGGAGAGAAGGAATTTTGCAAACTCGTTAATTCGTCTAAATCGACAACATGTATGTTAGACCCTATTCCGACTAAGCTACAACAAGAGATGCTTCCAGAGGTCATAGATCCTCTTCTTAAGATCATTAATTCATCTTTATCTCTAGGATACGTACCAAAAACCTTTAAGCTGGCTATGATTAAACCGCTTGTTAAAAAAACGCAACTTGATCCTACAGAACTAGTCAATTACAGGCCGATCTCGAATCTGCCTTTTTTGTCAAAGATATTAGAAAAAGCAGTATCCTAACAACTGTGTTCCTTTCTTGAAAGAAATTATATCTGCGAGGATTTTCAGTCCGGATTTAGACCATACCATAGTACCGAGACAGCTCTCATTAGAGTCACAAATGATTTGCTCTTATCTTCCGATGGTGGCTGTATCTCTCTATTAGTGTTACTCGATCTTAGTGCTGCATTTGACACCATTGACCACAACATTCTTTTAAATAGACTAGAAAACTATGTTGGCATTTGTGGAATTGCGCTAGCATGGTTTGCGCGAACTGTGCTGCCTTCTTCGGGGGTGCCAGCATTGCCCGAGTCTGATCCAGAACTGACTGCCATGCTTTCCTGGGCAGCCGTGAGCATTGGGCTTGTGTGGAACCCTCCGCCATGTCCCTAGTGCTCATGGCTTGATGATTGATTTTTGGCGGCGGTGCGTGCTGACACTCGTCAGCACCCGTCCCCAATTCCTTTCTTCCCGGAAGTGCATGAAGAGGTCATGAGATCGTGGAAGTCTCGCGACTGCTCAGTGGCCTCTTGTCAGGTTACTGAGGGGGACGAGGAGACCTCCTCCTCGCTCTCCTCTAATACCCTCTTGGGACCTTGCAGTGGTCTTATCTGCCCTGCAGAGAGCTCCATTTGAGCCATTGCGATCAGTCAAGCTTAAGTTCCTGTCTATGAAGACAGCTCTCCTGGTCGCTTTGGCCTCCATCAAGAGAGTAGGGCATTTTTGGTTGACGAAGTGTGCCTAGAATTCGGGCTGGCTAACTCGCATGTGATCTTGAGACCCCGGCCTGGATACGTGCCCAAGGTTCCAACCACCCCTTTCAGGGATCAGGTGGTGAACCTGTAAGCGCTGCCCTCGGAGGAGGCAGACCCAGCCTTGGCACTGCTCTGTCCAGTACGCGCCCTCCGTGCTTACGTAGAAAGAACGCAGTGTTTCAGGACCTCAGACCAGCTCTTTGTCTGTTTTGGTGGGAAGCTGAAGAGAAAGGCAATGGACGCCATTGTCTTGGCTGACACAGATGCAGGGTCGACCATGACCCCTAGTGTGAGGGGTCACTCCACCCGGAGTGTGGCTTCCTCCTGGGCTTTAGTGCATGGCGCCTCGCTAACAGAAATCTGTAGAGCTGCATGCTGGACGACACCCAACACTTTCGCGACATTTTATAATCTCTGGGTAGAGCCAGTGTCCTCTCATGTACTCGCTTCCACTAGCCAGTAAGTAGGACCTGCTCGTGTAATCGCATACATATTCCACCTGGGATATGCCACCCAGTGTACCTTGGTATTCTTGCATTAAGCCTAGCCCTTCGTCCATGCTAATCTCACGACAGGGAGCTCAGACTTGCGTAGTGCACTGGAAGACAGCCGCTATGGCGTGATTAAATTGGGACCCCCATTCGTCAGTCACTGATATAACTCAGAGTGACTGAACGAAAGGGAACGTCTCAGTTACATATGTAACCCTCTGGAACAGCAGTTCAAAGTTCAGTCTCGGCTCCTCAGCATAACATAATGTGAGATTGGCGCACTGCTCCTTTTATACCCACTGAGGTGAGGCGGAGTTGCGCTATACAAATTCTGCAGACCCATGGCATTGTTTTGCCATTGGCTGGTTTTGTAAGAACTCGAAGGTGACAGGCTTCTAAGCGACACCCCCATTTGTCAGTCACTGACGTAACGTCTCCGTTTCCTCCTCAGGGAACGAGGGTTACATACATAACCAAGACGCTCTGAGCTCATTTGTTATTCTACTAGCATCATATGTTTGTAGATTAGTCACTTGCTTTGATACTTTGTTAGTTCCCAAACTTTTTTATGTTAAGATCCACCTAGAAGTAGACCTAACTGTAATGGATTTTCATTTTTGGATGCTGTGTAGATTGTGCAACATGCAGCCGCTGATCTACAAAACGCTTGTGGGTCGATATCAGAAATATGTAAGTTTTGCAAATTATCAAACTTGTTGATTGAAATTCAGAACTTATATTTTTTGTATTTCTGACAGTGTTAACGCAACACAATTGTCACACTTGCGCGACCTGCAGTTTCAAAATAGCTGGTCTAAGTAGACATTGTGAATTTTTTAATTGTGACTTTTTCTGGAACATTGCACGTCATTATGCGACAATGTCACTTACCAGTTTTGTCAGCCATATCCCTCAGTGCTTTATCTGCTTTATCACCCAAAGCTATTGTGTGTATAATGGCGCCACTTTCAATTGTGGACGGAACACAACTATTAAGGTCGTCCGTCGCTTCACCATCTGTCAGAAAAATTATTTCATCCCCGATCACATCCCCATTGTCTTTTTTGAGTACCTTTAAGTTTTAAAGACAAATACAGAACATTAGTGTAAAACAAACTGTAGGCTTTATTTAACACATCATATATATAATTAATATGGTACCTGTACGCCTTGATTGAGGCCTTTACACATGTACGTCCATCCATTTGCTTCGTTTGGCAACAGTTTGATGAGATTCTCTCGTGTGGACTCATTGTCAATAGTAGTCAAGGGGCTCAGAGCTGAAGCATCAGAACTAAAGGTCACAATTCCAACACTGGCTTGATCATCAATGATGTTCCGCAGGAAATATGTGGCAGCCTGCTGTAGTCGAAGGATTCTGGAGCCCTAGAAAATATGATACCAGTGTAAGGTATATATTGGTCCAATTGCCGGTTCGCCAATACACGGGGAAGGTTATCACGTGTTCTGTCCTCACTCATGCAGAGTATTGGTTGGTTAAATTTACAATACATTTAGTTATGTATTCTCTAAGAAATACGTGAGGCTGAGAGATCTATATCTCTCAGCCTAACGGACCGATCTGAAGTACAGAAAAAGGCCCCGAACTCTCTGCTGCATCTCATTAAATAGTCAGACCTCTTTCACATGGAAACATGTGCTAACAAAAGAAATTTGCATGCAGTGGTCACACCTTCATGGGGGTGGGTGACCATTTGCTTGAGAGACCACCTTCCTTTGTAAGTCAGTTATCCATAAACTCTTAAAACCTTATTACCTTTTATTTTATCTATCTGGATATGAGATATCTGTACCACTCACTTTGAGACATTTCAAATGACACCAAAAACATAACAGTCAATGATAAACATTCACATTAAACCATATTCTTGTGTGAGTTCTTAGTAGTTTGCGGAAGTGAGGTCGTATGGGGGAGGTCAAATGGTAATTAGCCCTTTGTCTCAGACCAGGGCCTCAACCAGTATTTTCAGTCTTACAGATTCCCTCCTTGATCCCGTGGGTCACATTCTGATGAACACTTACGGGGTCACAGTAAGACGTTTGTTATAATCCTTGAAGATGTAGCACAAAAATTGTCTTTGCAATGTTGGCATCTGTAGAAGCTCAGTGGGCTGTGTTCACCTGCAGAACACCTGTTCTCACCAGGTGTATAGCTTGAGTCCAGCAGGTGGATGAATGCGTTCAGGTTCTCTTCCTGTAATCCTGTGACGTGAGCAAAGTTCATAGAGTCAATCTGGACCTCTTGTGACTTGATCAGTTGACGTGTCATTCCTTCATGGAGAAACTTCCGCTTCCCTGGCACCTTCTCCACGATGATGATCTGACCCTCCTTGACCCACCCTGTCACCTCCAGCGGTATGGTGGTCTGGGCAGACCTCAGTGGATGAAGGGCTTCTCCTTTGACACCTGAAAAGCATCTTAAATGTCCGCTTCACGATTGAGCACATATGAACTTACAGTCGTAAGGAAATGCATAGGAACGCATAATGCAATAAAGCAAAATCATGTCATGTTCAATGTAATATACCATGTTCATGTCAGCAAATGTGAGTGGTACATTTGGTCTCATTAATTACCTGATTTTTAGTTACCACGCCAATAGTACTCCTATAGAGGGTCAAGGAAGGACAAAGGAAGATCTTACAAGCTCTTACCTGTTCTTAGAAACATTTAAATAAATTATATTCTAACAAAACAACCAGTGCTAGGTTAAAACAACATTTCATGAAGAGTGTCAGCGAAATTTTGGTGTAACCAAACATAGAGATTCAATTGAATTGATGTCCAAAAACATTGTTGTGAGTAAAATGGACAATATACAAATAAGCAGAAATCAAAATAAGTTTCAGAAAATTAAAATCAAAATAAGTTTCAGAAATTAAAATCAAAATAAGTTTCAGAAATGTTTGTCTGAATTACTCAAAGGAAAAATATGCAGAAATCAAAATAGGTTTCAGAAATGCAGCAAGAGGTCGGTGTAAACCAATCAATGGTTTTGTGTGTTTGTGTGTGAGTATTTTTTAGAATGTCATAGTGTGTTTTTGTCTGTGAGAGTGTTTTTGTGTGTGTGTGTGTTGGTGTGTGTGTGTGTCTGTAAGAGAGTGTGTTTGAGAGTGTGTGTATTGATCTGGCTAAGTCACAGACGATGACTGAGTTGAATTGTAAATTTTTGTACTTGATTGAATTGGTATTTATCCATTTTAATTAGGCCTATGTTTCTGTTATTAGTGGTAAGTTGAGAAATCAGGGGCCCTCTGATCTTCCAACTCCCACCAACAATCATAGAGTTTGAAATTTAATGGCAGGTCTGCCTTAGAATTTGTCTTTATTTGTGACTGTAGCCATTCAGTTGTTCATGTGTGTTACATTAGTTGGCAGTTTGTTGTGAGTAGCGTATGCTATTCTCTGTGTCTCTGTTAGACCATGATCATGAGATCAGCTCCACCCTGTGTGTGTGAAGCTATCTGGATCTGTTAGTGTGAAGATGACACATCTTCGTCTGATGTACAGTGTTCAGCCTGGATAGACCATCTATCCCAGGTGATGTTGCTGTGAGGGTATAGTGTGGGAGGTGTGTGTTCAGTGTTCATGTCTAGGAGATGGGTGGAATCTAATCTATAACAATTGTGTTGCAAATTTCGATCCAGTTCTAAACTGGGAGGCCATATTTATGCAGTAATGTGATAGTGTGACGTGTGAAAAGGCCTTTTATAATGTCTTTTCACCCATCTCCCGAGTCTCAGGTTATGTTCTAACAATTCCGCTGTCCTGGGTTTGCTCCAGGTGGGCTCCACCATTTTGCAGAAGTAGCCTAAGCCTGAGACAGAAAACAGAGGAGAGCGAACCACAGATAATTCCAATATTTCAAAAACATTAAATTCAGACGTGTGGAATTCTTTTACTTGTTCCATTATCATGTCAAAAAACTGTGGTACCCTCCTTGTAACTTTACTTCTCTGATTAGATTACATTTTAGTTGTTGCACAATTTGGTTTGCTATTACCTGTGCCACAATTCTAGCCGTGTTTTCTAACGGTGAAAAATAAAGGCATACCCCGCCCCTTTTTGGCACTGGGTAGCACACAAATGAAAGTCTCAGAAATTCAGACGAAAGTCGCACTTCTCCAATTATTGTCCTGCTCGGCGAGTGTAATATAATGTTTATTATAATTCAAGTTATAATATAATTATATTCTTTAACAATACAAGTCAAATTATATTGTTTTCAGTCTCTGAAGAGTCTCTGGAACAACTTAACGCCTGGTCAAATCTCTGCTTGTTCTCATGTCAATACATTTGAATATTAAAAGGCTTTTTGGCTCAGGGCTGATAAGATGTACATTCGCTGTTTTTCTTTTTTCCTTTGCTAGGTTTCAAATACCTTTTCTTCTCATTTAAGTCTTTTTAAATGGCCATTATAACGTTTGATTCTTCTATTTACTCTTACTTTATATTTTTCCATTTATAGATAAGGAAAACTATATCGCTTTGCAGTCCTTCCCAAGGATGCACGACACAAGTGGTCAGCCCCGAAGATCAGAAGCTGAGGCAGTTGGCTAAATATCTATGGATTTTGCCGTACACGCGCAACAATCAAAGATATATACAATAGCCCCCTTGGATGCCCTTCAGAAACTTAATTCAACCGTTTTTCAAAACTATTAAATTAGAACAGAAGTCATCGGAAGCGTCCAAGCTAGGTTAATCAACCAGCGTAAAGCTGATCCTAGTCGGACTAACCCATCCTCTCATCCAAGTCGCCCGCACACTTCCTGATATCAGTTATTAGCTGTCGCCAATCTCTGACGCAATCTTGTGGTAATATACGAATCCGTTAATCTATTTTGGAAAAAACAAATCTCAGAGTAATTCAGAATGCATTCAAACATAACAATATTTAGTTCTCTGAAGCCTTAAACATAAAAAAGGTTTTTGTTTCAGGATTAATGAGATGCATTCGCTGTTTCTGATTTTCAAATTCATTGTGAATCACATTATAGCCACCAAATTCAGCACAGACACACGTTTAATTCAGTTCACAGAATACATGGCCTAGAATACAACATCTACAACCTTTACCTAAGTGTTCCAAATACCCCCACAGCAAAACAATAGAATACAACATCTATATCACCTTTGCTTAAGTATTTCAAATGCACTTACAGTAAAGCAATCCTGTGTTAAAGAATAAACTTTAAATTAGCCTATGTGCATGTTGTAGCACAAACAACCAAATTGTGTTCTATGTGCACGATGTGTAGTGCACGATGTGTTAAGCACAATTTCAAATTTTGAAAATGCAGACAGGTTCAATGAATTTAGATGTTAAACTATTAAGCTATTTGCTCTTGGGCTGCTACCCAACTAGCAAATGACGCTAATAGCTGAGGGCCTTGAGTGACCAAAGTTGTCAGGTCAGTAAGAGTTTTAGATGCATTTGAGCTTTGGTTACTTGCTGAGTGCTGGTTCGTGTCATTAGATTGTGATCGTCTGCGTTTTATGAAATAGGGTGGAGGTCTGCCTCTGCCTAGTGACCAACACTTTTCCTCTGTATGGCCTGTTTTGTGACAGGAATTACAGAATCTGTTCAGTTTGCCACAGTGTGGCTTTCTGAATTCTCCTGTAGATGGAGGATTTTCATGACATTCTAACACAGCTACCTCACCATGCATTTGTTTCCGTGACTCAATTCTGGTTGCCCAGCTAACAATACCTTCGAATGTATTTTGTGCTGGAGAAGCACCACACATGAGTGATTGCTGTACACGCGGCCCTGCATTTGTAAGCAGAAATTCAAGGAGAACTACATTGTTGTGGTTAACACCTTCAATTCCAGAATACTCCTCAAAAAGTTCAAACATATTTTCTGCATATGTCTCAAACGATTCTTCAGTTCTCTGTTTCCGATTGAAAATCAATTCCCATCCAACAGGACTACAACCACGCAGCTCGCGAAGGCATTGTTTTAGTCTATTCAAGATTTCGCTCTCAGGCTCATTTTGATGCATTGACTGCACAATGGTGCCCGTCATCAAAACCTGTGGTATCTTATAGTTCAGAACATCTGGAATTGAGCTGATAACAATTTGCCAAATATCTTTTGGTTCGAGCTGAAATGCATGTTTTAGACTAACAATGCGTCTCCACCATGGTTCGAATGGCCCTTTCAAAGGGAATGGTCCGATCTCTGCTTTAAACAAGCTACATTCAGTTACTGTTAAAGGACGCCGAATGGTTGACTCTGTGCCGTTTGGGTGCCGTACCACCTTAAGGGCTGAAACAGGCACTCTTTTCATAACTTTATCACATGCTTCATCTGTCTGGAAAGATACGAGATCATTAGAGCAGGCTGCCTCATCTAAGAAGTGTACATTTTTAGCCCAATCGCTGTTAAGCTTTTTGGGAGACTTGCTTTTAGCATTTAGCTTAGCCTTGAGATCTGCAATGGTCTCTTTGTGATTTTTACACTTTTCAGTCAGGGCTAACTGCTCAGCTAGTAATTTATCTAGCTGTGTTTGAAGATCTTGAATCTTTTCCTCAGACTTTTGTGCCTCTGCATTTTTAGAATGCACTTCTTCACATTTAGCATCCATAAGCGAAGATATAAATTTTGTTGACTCATTTAGCCTTTTATAACTTATGAAGTTTAAAGCCTCAATTATTTCACCATGTTTTGATTTCTTCTGTTTACTACCCACTGCTTTCCACCAAGTGAAAATTTCATTGTCAATAGCATCCATGTTAAGACCTTTTCTACTTAGTTTGTACAGTGTAGGCTCAACCTTTTCAGCCCATAATGTAAACAGGACATTATCAGTACACATGATTTCACAATAATGGGACTACTTAGATTATTCTGTTACTTCTAATCTCTGTTTCATACAATTCATGCAAATGGAGACTTTCCCTCCCAGTCAGCCAGTGACACAAAACAAGGGTTAAGCGTTTTGGGCGCAGCATGGCTTTAGCATTTAGCATTAAAGTTAGCCTTTAGCATTTTGAAAGCAACATGGACAATAGCATTTAGCATTAGCCTTGGGCGCAGCATGGCTTAGCATTGACAATAGCCTTGAGCGCAGCATGGTTTTAGCATTTAGCATTAGCCTTGATATTTGAGTTTTTAGCCTGTAAATCATATCATCCTGTTTTCCCAAAATTTTCTTTTTATAAACAATGCATCGATCTGCCTTTTATTTATAAAATCATGTGTTTTCCGATCGTTTACAAACTTAGATTTTTCTTTCTCTGTTTTCTGTTAGTTTGCTCATTCTCTTCACGTGTTGCTGGTTTGTCTTTAACAAGCCCAGATACAACAATGGCCTGAAAACATGCGGTTGATTTTAAAACTTTTAGGCTTTACTTTTTCGGCTCTTCATCGAGTTATTAATTATTTGGAAGATGTTATTCTCACTTTAGGTTTTGCTTCCTTTTGCTTAGGCAAAACAAGGAGATCTTTAAAATCTAATCACTCTTCATCTGGCTGCGGCATCACGCTTACCCATAAACAAAGCAAACATTTCTTCAACACTTCTAAGAATGCAAAGAAAATTGACTTACCACAACCACGGAAGAAAGAGAAGATGTTAAAACCTCTTGTTGATTCTAAACTCCCAATACTTGCTGGAAAGGACGTCTCTCGTGAATCTGTTTTGATCTGTTTTGAGATCACGTCTCGAGGTCACCATTTTGTAAGGCCCGATATATATTGGTCCAATTGCCGGTTCGCCAATACACGGGGAAGGTTATCACGTGTTCTGTCCTCACTCATGCAGAGTATTGGTTGGTTAAATTTACAATACATTTAGTTATGTATTCTCTCGTTAATTCATCTGACTCCATAAATGAAAGGGTTTTAATGATATCTGTGGATCATTAATCATGGGTGAATGTTTGACTATTCCGTTTAACTCTTCAATGAAAATAATATCAAAGTCAGTTAGAATAATCAAATGTAACAATTTATTATGTCAGGTAAATGTATCATGCCAATTCCATAATCAATTCAAAGATAATCGATACAAAACATCAAATGCTCTGGAATAGAGGGAAGATGCAAAACCAACATTAAGAAATACGTGAGGCTGAGAGATCTATATCTCTCAGCCTAACGGACCGATCTGAAGTACAGAAAAAGGCCCCGAACTCTCTGCTGCATCTCATTAAATAGTCAGACCTCTTTCACATGGAAACATGTGCTAACAAAAGAAATTTGCATGCAGTGGTCGCACCTTCATGGGGGTGGGTGACCATTTGCTTGAGAGACCACCTTCCTTTGTAAGTCAGTTATCCATAAACTCTTAAAACCTTATTACCTTTTATTTTATCTATCTGGATATGAGATATCTGTACCACTCACTTTGAGACATTTCAAATGACACCAAAAACATAACAGTCAATGATAAACATTCACATTAAACCATATTCTTGTGTGAGTTCTTAGTAGTTTGCGGAAGTGAGGTCGTATGGGGGAGGTCAAATGGTAATTAGCCCTTTGTCTCAGACCAGGGCCTCAACCAGTATTTTCAGTCTTACACCAGTTTTTATGCTTTCTCAGGTTTCAAAATGATTAAGCTCATATCAGAGCATTGAAGGTTATAATAATGGAAGCATCTTTGTTTTCAAGTGAAATTAATGTTTTTGCATACTGTCATGCTTCCTGAGATATCAAGGATGAGACAAACAACCCGATGCATTCGCTGCACAACTTTGAAAGATGGTGCTGGTGGAGAGGACGGCAGTGGTTTCAGAGAACGAAATGCGTCTTTATCCACAGAATCCTCAAATATAACAGTCCATGTTGCTTTGTTGCCACATTTTTTATTTTGCAAGTTTGGGGCTTCATAATTGTGCTCGTTTTCACGACAAAATGAGATCACCTGAAATAATTTCGAATAATTACTTTGTTCCAAATGTTTGCATGCAATGCACCGCAAATGACCAAAGATAAGTTTTGCATGTCTGGAAACATGTAAAATCTGTACTTACAGAATCCAGGCTTGGTATGAACATTATGGAGTTGTTTGTTTTTTGATATTTGTTAGGAAAAAACTTGCACCCCTTAGTCGGTAGTAAAGTTTCTGGATCAATGTGGCACGGTTGAAGTGATTCATCATAAAACTGACCTTCAATGTTGTTGCTACACCTAAAGATAAGCAGGAAATCAATGGTTGAAATAATTTCCAAGGAGATTTTAATAATACTCTTTCTTTTTGTTAAAGTTTTATGACCTTGTAGCTTCAATACGGCCATTTGCGTAGTAGAATGGCTTTGTTTCACTGTATTCATCAAACACGCCCCATCTCAGATGAGCCCATTCATGAACCAAGACCCTTCCTGCAAACAAACAAACAAACATTCTTGTTAATACAACAAACAGATTACTGCATTAACCTGGATGAATGTTGAAGGATAACAAATTACATTCACCTCTTGACCCATAAGACTTAATGAGTGTGTCGTCTCTGAGAAAGTTTGGCGTGAAATGAATGTACTGACCCTCAGCTCCACATTCACCATATTGATGAGTATAGGGCTCATCACCATATGCTGGTTTAGCATTATCAATTATTATTTTTGCCTGCATTTCACATAGAAATTGTGTCAACAGTATGTTAATGAAATGATTGAATTGATTAATATTTGACACGTAATAAAAATGGCATAATTATCTGTACCTTTTCATAGGACTCTGTTCTTGCTCTGGTAAACTCCTTACTCTTCCAGTGGGGTGGAACTAGTATCGTAGCTTCTTTGAAATAGACCTTTTTATCCAATGCTTGATGAAGATGAAATGACCCTTCAATGACCATGTCCTGTCAGAAAGAAAAATGAGAAAAACTCAAAATGTGTGTACAGTACTTATAAAAAATAATTATACGTTCATTTGTTTATTCAAATACTGTTAATGAAATTTGATTATATATTTCTTTCAAAATTTTCTTTAAAAACTGCAAAAAATATAATCTTTCACTAAAGGCACTAAAACCATGAATGGAGTTTTACAGTGCCCTCCACAATTATTGAACCCCCTGGTAAATATGATCAAAATTGGCTGTAAAAAATAAATCTGCATCGATTATCCTTGTGATCTTTCATTCAAAAAATGTGCAAAATTCTAACCTTTCATTGAAGTAAAAGAATTGAAAGTGGGGGGAAATCACATTATGAAATAAATGTTTTTCTCCAAAACATGTTGGCCACAATTATTGAAACCCCTAGAATTTTTTACGAGTAAAATATCTCTGAAGTATATTCCCATTAATATTTACCTTTTTTAGTACACCAGGGTGACTAGGAACATGAAACTGTCCAGCTATGACTTCGTGTTTCACAGGAGTTTAAATATGAGGAAACACAAAGGCCAAATCCCCTTAATCATCCATCACAATGAGTAAAACCACAGAATACAGTTCTGATGCGTAGCAAAAGATTGTTGAGCATCACAAACTAGAAAGTGGCTGTAAGACAATAGCTAAAGAATTGAAAATCCCCATTTTGACCATCAGGGCAATAATTAAGAAGTTATAACCAACTAAAGATGTTATGAATCTGCCAGGAAAAGGACGTGTGTCTATACTGTCTTAATGCACGGCGAGTATGAAAGTTTGAGTGGCCAAAGACTCTCCAAGGATCACAGATGGAGAATTGCAGAGATTAGTTGAGTCTTAGGGTCAGAAAGCCTAAAAAAAAAATTATCAAACAACCCCTACATCCCCACATGTTGTTTGGGAGGGTTTCAAGAAAAACCTCCTCGCTCATCCAAAAACAAATTCCAGCAAATTTAATTGTCAGACACGACTGGATCTTCAAACAACACAGGGTTCTGTGGTCAGATGAGACTAAAACAGAGCTTTTTGGCAGCAAACACACTAGATGGGTTTGGTGAACACAAGGATAAAAAGTACCCCATGTGTGCAATTTAATATACCATTGGATCTTTAATGTTGTGGGCATATTTTTCTGCTGGAGGTCCTGGACTTCTTGTTCAGATACATGGCATTGTGGATTCTATCAAATATCAACAGATAAAAAATCAAAACCTGACGCCTTCTGCTAGAAATCTTATAATGGGCCGTGGTTGGATCTTCCATCAGGACAACGATCCAAAACAAACATCAAAATCAAAACAAAAATTTGTTGTGGAGCACAAAATGAAGCTTCTGCCATGACCGTCTCAGTCCCCTGACCTGATGAGTGGGCTGAACTGAAGAGGAGAAGCACCAACATGGATCTGGGAATCTGCAGGATCTGGAGAGATTCTGTGTGGAGGAATGGTCTCTGATCTCTTGTCAGTTATTCTCCAAACTCATCAGGCATTATAGGAGAAGACTCAGAGCTGTTATCTTGGCAAAAGGAGATTGCAAAAAGTATTTAATAAAAGGGTTTCAATAATTGTGGCCAACGTGTTTTGGAGAAAAACATTTATTTCATAATGTGATTTTCCCCCCACTTTCAATTCTTTTACTTCAATGAAAGGTTAGAATTTTGCACATTTTTTGAATGAAAGATCACAAGGATAATCGATGCAGATTTATTTTTTACAGCCAATTTTGATCATATTTACCAGGGGGTTCAATAATTGTGGAGGGCACTGTATGTTAAATAGACAAAAAACTATATATTCACCTTGATTTTATCAATGAGCGTGTTATCCTGTGGTATTTTTGAACTGATCGCAATGGTAATGTCAACATAACCATTTCCATCTAGTTTGATTCCAGTGGAGGTGGATGACAGCAACATCCATAATGAGACAAACACCGTTCTTGAGTCCATAGCTGTAGAGTTTAGATGAACAGCAACTCCTGAAACCCCATTTTGAACAATTTCACATATGATCTTGATGCTGATCAGAGATAAGTGGGCGTGTAATACACACACACACACCTTCTTCAAGGTTGGAGTTGGTCGAGCCCTAGCTCTGATCAGGAAACGTTCCCAAAACATACTGATAAGATGTACTTTCTCTTAGTAAGAGGTTCAGACAATATTTGTCATTATTCTCTATAGTGACTGAAGATGAAAAGGCTTTCATTGTCAACTAGATGTTTTGGGTGGGTGCTTCTCTCAAAAACAAGGAGCGAGCATGTTACAGTGAACAGACGTAATTCTACTTAACCCTCTGGGCTTCTTCGCCCGAAAACGGGCGAAAACTTGAACATTTAGAATTGTTTAATTTTTTTGCTTCATCGGATGGGGGTGAAACTTGGTGACTTTTGTTTTATTACCTATATGAACACACAAAAAAATCAAGGAGATGATTCTGATATGTTAAAGGGTCGTAAAAAAAAAAGTCACACTTAGCTTCCTCCCGCCCGAAAACGGGCGACATAGGAAATGAATGGGAAATACGAAAAAATAGGAAAACTCAGAGAAACTTTTGGTGGTACAAGCTACAGATCAGCCACTGTGCTGAAAAAAAGTGTACAGCAATGAAGGGGTGACACTCTAGAACATCAAGAGTGCAAATAAGACACCCTCCCCCCCCCCACACACACACCCACACACACAAACACACACACACACAGAGAGAAATGAACTGGTAAGACTGAAACAGCCAATTTTGCCCCAAACTATATAAAAATTATATAATCATAATAACTCCAAAACTATAGCAAGGAGAGTCAAAAGGTAGGTATCGTTTGAAAGAACTCTTTTTAATTTTTTGAAAATATAAATTACATTACATTTGGACATTGTCCTGCCAAGAAACAGCGGATAAAAGACAATATATATATATATATATATAATTTTTATTATGATTTTGCATATCTTTCTTATTTGTTATGGAATAACTCAGGAAGGAAATAAGGTAGGAGGAAAATTCTTTTTTAGTGAAGTCCCCCTACATGTTAGCTGCATCTGGATAAAAAAATTATAATTTTTGGATAAAGGAATCAAAAGTTACAGCATTTGGAAAAGAGATAGCCTTTTTGTACAGTCTTTGACACCCCCTCATGGGCAATATTTTCTCCATGAAGAATATCTTGTCATAAAAGCAATAGATTATGTTAATTTTGGGCTCATTTTAATTGTAATAATATGCTGTAAAAAATGAAGTGCCATTTTCAATTATCTGAGAATGTTTCATGAGCTGTATGATGTTTTTGACACATTGCAGTACATTATTTTATAGATTATAAAAAAAAGGAAATTCTATTTATCAGCAAATAACTCAGCAATACTTAAGAGTTTTTCAAAGTGGATACATTCACTGTAAAGTTCAGACTCTAAGCTTTCAAATGACATCAACTTTGTGTTAATCAAGGCAAGATTTTTAAAAAATATGGTAAAGAATATTTTCGCAGCTAGGTGGCGCCTGCTGGCGGTACACTTGGTTTTAGAGGGATTACTCAGCACTCGTTAGGAGTTAATAAATGTAATTATATGCATTAAAAAGCTGAGATCCTAAGCTTTAAAATGATATATAATTTGTGTTGTTCCATTCAGTGGTTGCTTAGTAATAAAAAACATTATTTCCGAATGGGAATAAATAAAATAAATAAATAAAAAAGCTATAGGCCGCCTATAGGCGGTTATAGGACATGACACAAATTAATACATTTTGAAGCCACTAGATGGCGCTCTTCTCAGTTGAAATTTTTTTTTTTTGAGGCCTGCACTCTATTTTGATGTGAAATGTTGCATTTATTGAAAAATAAAATAAAATAAATATATATATATATTAATTCTAATGGAAAAAATAGCTCATAAAAATTATATAATTAATGCAAAGTATCATAAAAAATTCTAAAAATTCTAAATAATAATCAGAAAACATTATAGAACAAAAATATATTTGATTGGTTATCCTGGGAAAAAGTAAAGTACAGTTTTAAGGCTTCGCCCGTTTTCGGGCGGGAGGAAGCTAAGTGTGACTATTATATGAAGAAGCCCAGAGGGTTAAATCTCATAAGCTTCATTCAAATCATTTAATATTTGGAAGGATAAATATTGATTAATAACTTAATTACAAACCACTCAAAAGGATTGGTTGGATATTGAAGCAGCAGTGGATTCAAGAATCGACCCCTTCAATATGGGCTCAAAAGAGTGCATAGAACACAGGAAATAAGTTCTCTTACGAGAGGTTCTCTCGTATTGCGTAAGGAACTTACGCTACGGGAAAAGTCATCTTTTCTCGAGATACTGAAGCCAAAAAATTATCCTTAATTTTTCATAATTTGTCAACGCAGTGCAGCAGGCAGCACAGCAGAGCTAGAGCGGGCAATACTGCGTGCTCATTGGCTGCCGCGCGGCAACTGCTTAAGCCTACCAGTGAGCCCCGCGTGACGTCACGCCCAATCAGGGTGCGCGCGCCCTCGCGCGTCACAGCCCGCCAGAAGGGGCGGCGTCAGAGCGTATAAAAACAGGGCTCGGAGGCTTAATTCTCTGATTTCTGTCTCTTCAGCGAAGCTCTTCGCATCGCTGCTCTCTGAGAGAAGCCGTCGCTGTCGAAACCAGCAACGAGCCAGCCTAGGACAGCCTGAGGAAGCCGGACGAATCTTCGCCGCCTTCAGCCTGCCGTGCCAGCTCAGCTATCCGGCGATATATCCTTTCTCATTATGTGTTTTACTGATGTATCTTTACACGAGGCGTTGTTCAAATGCCTCACACCACTCCCCGCTCTCTCTCTCCCTCTGTCGAGCCGCGCAACTGCGCCTCTCACAAGGTGTGTTAGAGATGCGGATGATTACGGGGCTCGCTCTCTCCCTCTGTTCGAGCCGCGCAAAACGTGCCGCTCACAAGGGATCGCAGACGCGTACGGTCACGGGGCTAGCTTTCTTTACGTTACAAGAAAGCTACCCCCCCTCCCCCCCGCCCGCCGTCTCCCGGCGAAAGGAGAAAAGAGTGTTCTAGACCCGCCAAGGCCGGTCTAACCTCCATCTCTAACATATTTCTCAGTCCCCTCCTAGTTCAGGCTACTGGGAATATCTATACTGCAGTAAACGAGCCTGTCACAGTACACGCACGCCTGCAAACAGGATAACGCTCTCTGGCTACTCGCCCTCCCCGCACTCTCTCCCTCTGTTCGAGCCGCGCAGACTGCGCCGCTCACAAGGGATTGCAGAAGCTGACAGTCGCGGGGTTAGTTTTCTTTACGTTACAAGAAAGCTACTGTCCCCGCGTCCGTCACTCGCCGGTGATAGGAGAAAAGAGAGTGTTCGAGTCTCACCGAGGCTTGGCTACCGCCTTTCTCACATATTTCTCAGTCCCCTCTAAGTTCAGGCGGCTGGAAATATTAATATTGCAGTAAACGAGCCTGTTACAGTACACGCACGCCTGCAAACATGATAACGCTCTCTGGCTACTCGCTCTCCCCGCATTCTCTCCCTCTGTTCGAGCCGAGCGGACTGCGCCGCTCACAAGGGATTGCAGAAGCTGACAGTCGCGGGGTTAGTTTTCTTTACGTTACAAGAAAGCTACTGTCCCCGCGTCCGTCACTCGCCGGTGATAGGAGGAAAGAGAGCGTTCGAGTCCCACCGAGGCTTGGCTTCCGCCTTTCTCACATATTTCTCAGTCCCCTCTAAGTTCAGGCGGCTGGAAATATTAATATTGCAGTAAACGAGCCTGTTACCTTACACGCTCGCCTGCAAAACATGACGACGCTCCGGCTACTCGCCCCGCTTCCCGCGCAAACTGCGCCGTTCTCAGGGATGTCAGAGCGGACGGTCACGAGTAATGCTCAGCACCCCGCGTGCCTCACTCACCGGCGGAATGAGGAGGGAGATGTTTGTAGCCCCGCTGAGGCCGGGCCATTCTCCAATTCCCATACGTTTCTCAGCCCCCTCTGAGTTTAGGCGGCTGAAAATGTTAATGTTGCAGCAACGAGCCTGTTATAATACACGCACGTCTGCACGCTATCGCCGACGAAAAACATGACCCGCCCTCTCTTATGCTCGAGCGAACCGATAGCCTATGCACTCTTCCCCTGTGGCTCAGTGGCAGAATGACAGGCTTTCACACCAGAGACCCGTGTTCGATCCCGGCTCTGGCAGCAAAATTTTTTATGCTGTTCGCTGATCCAAGCTCGCGGCCAGCTTCTCACACGCAGAAAGTGTGTGTATTGCAGCCAATGAGTCAGTTATACAACTCGCTCGCCTGCACACAAACGCTGTTCGTACAGCGGCCCAGAAAATCTGGCAAAGAGTGTTAATTCTGGTTATTCGGCTCACGCCGACGGTGTTTGAGTGTAGTAAATATGCCCACGACCCAGTGTTCATTTCTACACACAAGCACAATTCCCCCTGTGTACCCCACAGAGCACACTCACATAAAGCGCGCACTTGCCGCTCGAGTGTTAAGTGTAGGAAAGGTGCCCGCTCACGAGTGCTCACAACCACACGCTGTTCGCTCTGTCTCACACGTTCAGGGTTCAGATATCGCCACTGCCACCGGCCGTGTTTTAATAAAGAGTCCTGTGCCCGCTCCCCTGCGTTCACACTCTGCTATAAACACTCACGCGCGCTCTCTCAGCGCAATCCGGCCGGTCACTGCTATCAGCGAGTCCCCGTCTCGCAGCACTGTCTCAGCGCGCACCGCGCGCCCGCCACTGCAGCTCAGAGGCCATTCGACCCCTAGCTATGAGTGCGAATGCATGGAAAGCTATTCCGGGTGTGTCGACATGGGTGCTGGACACGGTAATACAGGGCTATTCGCTACAGTTCAGTCGTCGGCCTCCGCGCTTTCAAGCCCGGACCGAAATGAAAGTGAACGCAGAAGCAGCCCATCTGCTTCATGCAGAAATAGCGAAGCTGCTACGAAAAAAAAAAAAAAAAAAAAAAAAAAAAGGCGATAGAGAGAGTTCCTCCTTCTCTGACCGAGGCGGGCTTTTACAGCCGTTATTTCCTCGTGCCCAGGAAGGACGGTGGGCTCAGACCCATATTAGATCTGAGACATTTGAACAGGGCTCTCATGAGACGGCCGTTCAAAATGCTTACGACCAGGCAGATCCTCGCGCTAATTCTATTATCTAATTATATCTCTAATTCATATCTCTCGATCTGAAAGACGCGTATTTTCAAATCCAGATTATACCCCGTCACAGGCCATTCTTGAGATTCGCCTTCGACGGCCAGGTGTATCAATATACCGTCCTTCTGTTCGGCCTGTCCCTAGCACCCCGTACATTTACGAAGTGCATGGATTCAGCTCTCGCTCCCCTGAGAAAACAGGGCATGCGAATTCTGAACTATCTGGACGATTGGCTCATTCTAGCGCAGTCAAAAGAGGAACTCATCTCTCACAAGATAGCGCTTCTCAGTCATCTGGAAAGCCTGGGTCTTTCGGTGAACTGGGCCAAGAGCTCACTTATCCCCAGTCAGTCAATTTCCTTCCTAGGAATAGAACTGGACTCGGTGGCGATGACGGCCAGGCTGTCAGAACAGCGCGCGCGCTGTGTTCGACACCTCGCCGCATCCTTCCAAAAGGGCAGATACCTCCCTCTGAAACGTTTCCAGAAGCTGTTAGGCCATATGGCATCAGCCGCAGCGGTCCTACAGCTGGGTTTACTTCGAATGCGCCCGCTTCAATGCTGGCTGAAATCGAAAATACCCCGCGGAGCGTGGGTTTCGGGCAGCGCTCAAGTCAGCGTGACTCAGGTCTGTGTCTCAGCCCTGCAGCCCTGGCTAGCGCCCGAATGGTACCGA
Source organism: Squalius cephalus (assembly GCF_949319135.1). Classification (NCBI taxonomy): domain Eukaryota; kingdom Metazoa; phylum Chordata; class Actinopteri; order Cypriniformes; family Leuciscidae; genus Squalius; species Squalius cephalus. The sequence continues at coordinate 11,784,511 of NC_137132.1, read as the reverse complement.
CAGGGAGTGACAATGGGAGTCATCTCACACCGCAAAGTGGTCTCGACAGACGCGTCCAACATGGGTTGGGGAGCGCTTTACGGGGGCAGACCAATCTGCGGCCCCTGGTCGGGCCCAGAGCGGAACCTCCATATAAACTGTCTGGAGATGTTAGCGGTCGAGAAGGCTTTGAAGCATTTTCTCCCATACTTGCGGGGACACCACGTGCTAGTTCGCTCAGACAACATGTCAGTGGTGTCCTACGTGAACCGCCAGGGCGGACTCAGATCCAGAGCCCTGCGCGCTCTAACAGAACGCCTTTTGGTCTGGGCTCAGGGCTCGCTGCGCTCGCTGAGAGCCGCGCACGTGCCCGGGCACCTGAACGACGACCCGGACAAACGGTCCAGGGACAATGTTACCCCAGGGGAATGGGCGTTACACAGCCAGACGGTACAGACGTTGTGGCGCCGCTTCGGCGAAGCGAAATTGGACCTTTTTGCCACAAGTGAGAACGCTCAGTGCAAAAGGTTCTTTTCGAAGAGCAAGGATGCGCTGGCCCAAGTTTGGCCCAGTGTCCCGTTGTACGCTTTCCCCCCGATCTCAATGCTGCCTCAGGTATTAGCAAAGATCAGGGAAACACGCTGCGCAGTGCTCCTCATAGCCCCGCACTGGGAGAACCAACCCTGGTTCCCGGAGCTGGTGAGCCTGTCAGACACAGCCCCGTGGCCGATTCCGGCGAGGAGAGACCGTCTCTCTCAAGCCCGAGGGTCAATTCTGCATCCCCATCCAGAGCGCTGGTCTCTGCATGCGTGGGTAATCAACGAATATTCGCTGATCTGCCAGAAGGGGTAGTTAACACGACCTCGCAGTCCAGAGCCCCCTCGACGAGGCGGCTCTATGCGTCTAAATGGTCAGTGTTTAACAAATGGTGTGCAGGGAAGAGTTTGAACTCTCAGTCCTGTGGGGTTCCACAGGTTCTGAACTTCCTCCAAGAGCTCTTGGACGCGGGCAGGTCCCCCTCCACGCTCAAGGTGTATGTTGCGGCGATTGCTGCGTTCGCCGACTCGGCGCGCGGCCGCGCACTAGGAAGAAACAAACTCATTACCCGTTTCCTGCGAGGCGCCAGGAGGCTGAACCCTCCGCGGCCACCTTCGGTTCCGATATGGGATCTGTCTTTGGTCCTGGAGGCCCTTAAAGCTTTTCCCTTCGAGCCGTTAGACTCTGTGGGTCTCTAATACCTCACTTTCAAAACCGTTTTTCTGCTGGCCCTTGCCTCAGTAAAACGTGTGGGTGACTTGCATGCGCTATCAGTTAGCGCGTCGTGTCTCGAGTTTGGACCTAATGACTCGTTAGTCATTCTCAAACCTAGACATGGCTATGTCCCTAAAGTGTTGGGTACTCCTTTCAGAGCACAGGTTATCTCCCTCTCAGCCCTGCCGCCGGCAGCCAGCGAGGTCGATAATAACCTCCTTTGCCCTGTCAGGGCGTTAAGGCTTTATATTACGCGCTCTGCAGCCTTCAGGCTCTCAGAGCAGCTCTTTGTTTCGTTTGGTGGGCACACCAAGGGTCTCGCCGCCTCGAAACAGACGCTATCCAGATGGATAGTGGACGCTATTGCGACAGCATACACGTCCAAAGACCTGCAGTGCCCTCTGGGCATACGGGCTCATTCCACCAGAGGCGTTGCCTCATCGTGGGCATGGTCCAGTGGGATTTCCATTTATGACATTTGTACGGCAGCAGGCTGGGCCTCCCCGTCTACATTTGTTAGGTTTTATAACCTGGAAGTTCCCGCCCTGCAGGCTAAACTTCTTGCAGTCTAAAATCATGTTCATGCCCTGCTCTTCGCAGGCTGGATATTAGATTTGACTCTTCTGGTCGAGCCGCACTTTCAGGGAAAGCTTTTATATACAGACCGGCTGCGCCGCTCTGTTTCTCCCTACGGGTGCTTATGTACATGTGTTGGCCCGCATTGCTGGCCACCTCTCTCCCCACTCTTCACTCCCCGGGTCCCCTCCCCCTGGAGTTGTGTGTGGATGCATGGCGCGCACGGCGTTGACAAAGGGTTCCCGTAGCGTAAGTTCCTTACGCAATACGAGAGAACCTCTCGTAAGAGAACGATACTCGGTTACTCACGAAACCTCGGTTCTCTCTAGAGAGGGAACGAGTATTGCGTTCCCTGCCGTGCTTGCGCCTCGAGCTCATGTCGCTTCATTCGACAGAAACCAGAGAATTAAGCCTCCGAGCCCTGTTTTTATGCGCTCTGACGCCGCCCCTTCTGGCGGGCTGTGACGCGCGAGGGCGCGCGCACCCTGATTGGGCGTGACGTCACGCGGGGCTCACTGGTAGGCTTAAGCAGTTGCCGCGCGGCAGCCAATGAGCACGCAGTATTGCCCGCTCTAGCTCTGCTGTGCTGCCTGCTGCACTGCGTTGACAAATTATGAAAAATTAAGGATAATTTTTTGGCTTCAGTATCTCGAGAAAAGATGACTTTTCCCGTAGCGTAAGTTCCTTACGCAATACTCGTTCCCTCTCTAGAGAGAACCGAGGTTACGTGAGTAACCGAGTATCGGTTTCCTGTTAAACAGGAAGCAGGTTAAAAGTGTGCGCATTAAGTAAAAACTCAACTTGTCAGGATGTGGTGCAGGCAGAAGAAGGCGAAGAGTAGTGATGTGACATTTGAACCGAGGCGTCGGAGCTTGTGTCGAGAAAAAGTGTCCGTGCCAGATGAAGCCGCGATTCGAGGCTTGTGTTGTTAACGTGAAAATCACGTGACTAATGACAAACGAGGCCTCGGTTTGTGTGGAGTGTCGCTTCCGGATAAAAGGCGGTTCGAAACTCGCGCCACCTTGTGGGTGTTGTCAGGAGTAGTAGAAGCAGTTGTAGTAGTGTCAGAGAGTTAGATAACTATCATTGTCATTGTCGTTATTGTGTCATATATGTGTTAGGGCTGTATATTATTACATTATCAGGTTAGAATAGTTATAGTATATTGTTATTATTAATTATAGTAGGCCTAGCTATATTATAGTCTTGTTATATTAATTAGATAAGATTATTTGGATTGCTCTGGATTTTTGGATCTGGATTGAACTGCTTTTTGATTTGGATTGGCCTTTTGGATTTGTTTGCTTTTTGTTACTCTTCCTTTTTCCTGGTAATGGAGCCAGCAAGAAAGAGGAAATCCTCCCCTTTCTGGGCTCAACAGAAGCATCAGTGTCCTCATTTATACCAGCCGGCACTGGCATTTTTATGTTCCCATGCATCCTCTTGTGAAAGGATCTTTTCCAAGGCTGGAGAGATTTTGACCAAGAAGAGGAATCGTCTAAACCCCAACACACTTGAAATAATTCTGTTTCTCAATAAAAATCTGTTGTAATCCTTCCTTCCAGACTATTCTGTTGGAGTTTACTTTATTACACTCCCTCCAACATAAGCACTGCACTCAACACAGTGTCACTGTTGTTGTTCATACTGTCACTATCCAAACAATTTATGAATAATTAATTAACTGTGTGTGTGACTCTGCACAAGTAAATTCAGACAGAGAAAGATACATATTTTATATTATACACAGTAATGGACAAATGTCTGCTCATGTCTTTTTATTATTGCAAATGAAAGGTTACAGACATCAACGGTGAGTACAAAATAAATAAATAAATATTTTATTTATAAAGATATTTTTATAAAATATACATTTTTTTAATAAAAAATATATTTTTTATACAATTGGGGGGGGGGGGGACACTGGTTCAGAATGAACTAATTTGTCTGCTATTTCTTTGCACAGTAGCTAGGTGTCACTAGTGAGCAATGCTGAATGAAGCTTTGAGTAATGAACCTTTGGCTGAAGAGGCACAGAGCTCCAATTCAAACGTTTTACTACAATAATACTATTCTAACAAAGGCAGGCAGGAACACAAACACTCTAAATACAAATAACAACAGACGATGAACAAGGCAAAACACAGGGCTTAAATACATGGGGAAACAGATCAGGGAAACGAGACACAGCTGACAAGACTAAGGAGGTAACAGGTGAGACAGATGAACTAATAATGACACATGACATGATTACAGGTAGACAAGTCCAAATTAAACAGAACACAAGGGAGGGGACTCAGCAGGTGAAGGCATACAAGCTGAAGAGCCGACGCACCAGGGTGACACCGAGGTCCCGGCGGGACACGGCGAAGCTGGCGGCTCCGGCAACTGAAGCGCAGGTGGGGACCCCGAAGGCCGCGGCGGCGCCGGAGGGAGTGAGGAGCCCAACTGAGCCTGAGGGACGGAGTGACGAAGCGAAGCCGGAGGAGGGTAGTCCCAGGGCGAGGGCGGGTCGACAAGGGACCAGGGCCGAGCCGGAGGGATGAGAGAGCCCGGCAGAGCTGGTGAACTGAGGGTCCATGGTGGAGCTGAGGGCGGTTGGAGCCAATGCTGCGTCGATGGCTCGACGGGCTGAGGCGGAGTCCAGATAGCGGAGGTGTGAGGTGGAGACCAGGGATCCTCTGACCCTGATGGAGCTGGTGACAGGCAGAGCCACGGCGACTCCACCTCCCCAAAGGCTGACAGGCAGTGGTGGAAGGGTTAAGAGGTGGTAGATGGGAGGAGGTGGGAGAGGGAGGCTGGGTGGGAATTTGAAGACAGATTCACAGACAGAAGACTCAGGCTCGGCAGGACTGACGTGAAGCTCAGGCTCGGCGGGACTGACGTGAAGCTTGGCAGGACTGACGTGAAGCTTGGCAGGACTGACGTGAATCTCAGGCTCGGCAGGACCGACGTGAGGCTCAGGCTCGGCAGGACCAACGTGAACAGTCTCTGGCTCGGCGGGCGTGACGTGAACAGTCTCTGGCTCGGCGGGCATGACGTGAAGATCCGGCTGGTCAGGCGTGATATGAAGATCCCCTGGCTCTGGCTGTGCTCCGGATCGGGGCACAACGCTCTCCAGACACTGGATGAAAGTCTCCCTCCAGTCCAGTCCGGTGGTGTCTGGGAGGTCGATGTGCTGGTTGAATGTGACCCCGATCCGGAACAGTGTTCTCAGGCTCAGGTCATCGAGGGTGCTTGTAACAGCAATACACAAAAAGTTCTTAAAGGACAATTCTGGTGAAAAATGAAACTAAGGGGTAATTAACACATGGTTACCGAGTCAATCGTTCTCTGGGATGCATAGAATAAGTAAAAGTAAATCGCTAGTTAATACCACTAACAAGGCTCAAAATAGCCTCACACTAACACGGTAGCATAATGAGGGTCCCTACATGCAAACCGAAGCATTGAGAACTTTGTAAGTGTACAGACAGTTTAATAAGAAGATACTTTATAAAGACAGTACATTACGCGTTTACAGGCAGGAGCCATCTTGGAAAACAGTCTCGACTAGTCGAGTCACGAACGCACTCGAAAATCTGTCCGGAAGCAGTAAGCCATCCGGGAACTTCTCGCCTACTCTTTTATGAATACTGATGTTTCGAACATACTTTTTCTTTCACGTACTGTGAAATAGGTTATTTTTCCTAGTTGCTTTACACTCAAAGTTAAGGCACTTGCAATGATCGGCTTGGAATCCTTTTTGTAAATCCACATTGAATTTTTCCACGTTCATCGCGGGTATTTAATTAAAAAAAATGCAATCATAAGTGTCTTAACTGTGAGTGTAAATGCAATTAAGAAAAATAGCATTTAAATGAGCTTTCTGACCCCCCATAGACAGCTAAGCAACTACCACTTTGACGCTTTAAAAAGTTCCTAAAGTGATCGTAAAACTAATCCATATGAATTGAGTGGTTTAGTCTAAATTTTGTGCTTCCTTTATGAACAGGTTGAATTTAGGCTTTTATTCAAATATAAATATTCATCAATTCACACATCAGATACGGTAAACAGAAGCTCTAGCATGTTCGCTTGACATGCGAAAACAAATGAGGTTCATTCTCATGTGTTGCGCAGCACGTTTGAGAAAGAGGTTTATTCTCACGTGTCAATGTTCGGTTGAGCTTCTGAAATCTGTTCATCATATAAAGTGATCATGTCTCTTCAGAAAATTTGAACTACAGTAAACTGCTCGATTCAAATGGATTGGTCTTACGATCTGTTTATGAACTTTTTGAAGCATCAAAGTTTTAGTTGCATGGACAGGGGGGGAATGGGGGGACAGAAAGCTCTCAGATTTCATTAAAAAGATCTTCATTTGTGTTCCAAAGATGAATGAAAGTCTTACAGGTTTGGAACAACATGAGAGTGAATAATTAATGACAGAGTTTTCAATTTTGGGTGAATTATAGCCTACCTTTAAATATCTCTAATCATTTTTGTAATATGTTTAAATTATATGTTAAAACAAGTGTAGGAAATGGCTAATTTAATTATATTATTGAATTTGAATTGTCACTTTGCCCCAAACATTGCACATATGGTATGGAAAATATCAATTTAAATAAGAAATACATTGCCATTTTATATATTACATTGCCATTTTGCATATTAAATTTCAAAATGTCTTTTGATACCTGTATGCTACCATAATAAAGAGATCGTAAAATAATTTGAATCGAGCAGTTTAGTCCAAGTTTTTCTGTAGAGATACGATCATTTTATATGATCAACAGATTTAATTTAGGCTTTTATTCACATAAATATTCATCAATTCACACATCAGTTGCGGTAAACGGAAGCTCAAGCATGTTTGCTTGACGTGCGAAAACTGATGATGTTCATTCTCGTGTGTTTTGCAGCACGTTTGAGCTTCCGCAAGAACCATTGAGGTTTGTTCTCGCTTGTCAAAGCAAGTGTGGTTGAGCTTCTGTTTGTTCAATGTTTAAATGTGAATAAAATCCTAAATTTAATCTGTTTATTATATAAAGCGGTAGTCTCGTCAGACATTTTTTACTAAACTTCTCAATTCAAATGGATTAGTTTAACATTTTACTTTTCTGGGTATTTTATATGAAGCTTTAAGTGAATCATTTAAAACTACTTTTCTTTTCTTTTTGTGGAAAATGTAAAAATGCAGAAAGTTTTTTCTTTTTGTGAAACTTGTTTTCTCATCCCTTAAAGGTATAGTTCAGCAAAAAAATTAAATTCTGTCATTAATTATACACCCTCATGTCATTCCGAACCTGCATCGTTAATCTTCGGAACACAAATGAAGATATTTTTGATGAACTCCAAGAGCTTTCTGTTCCTTCATTGGTAGCCTATGCAAATAATACATTCAAGCCCCAGAAAGGTAGTAAAGACACCATTAATGTAATCCAAGTGACTCCAGTGGTTTAATCTCAATTTTATGAAGCGATGTAAGCTTTGTTTTGCCAAAAAAAAAAAAAAAAAATATATATATATATATATTTTTACAAAATAATATTATCTAAAGCACATTCACGGAACAACATCCGGTCTTGAGTCAACACAATTCACATGCGTCGTAGTGCTCCCCTACTGGATTGCAAGTCAGTATTTTCGTAAATAAAGTGGTAAATTGTGTTTTTTGCTAAAACAAAGCACCTGCATCGCTTCATAAAATTGGTTAAAACACTGGAGTCACATGGATTACTTCAATGATGTCTTTCCTATCGTTCTGGGCCTTGCATGTGTTAGTTGCATTGCTCCCAATGGAAGGACAGAAAGCTCTCAGAATTTCATTAAAAATATCTTCATTTGAGTTCCGAAGATGAACAAAGGTCTTATAGATGTGAAATGACATGAGGGTGAGTAATTAACAAAATAATTTTCATTTTTGGGTGAACTAACCCTTTATGTAAAATTGTCAAATGTGTTGAGGTTGGCTAAGCTGAAATCCGTTATAGAAGCAAATTACATTGCCAAACGAGATGTTGCAGGATTTGTAGTTCACCCAAAAAATGAAACAGTCAATGGGGCCCCATTGACTTCCATAGTATGAAAAAAAATTAAAATTGAAAAAGATTCTATGGAAGTTAATGGGGCCCCATCAACTGTTTCATTTTCAATTTTCAAAATATCTTCTTTTTTGTTCAAGTAAAGAAAGAAACTCAAACAGTTTTGGAACAACCTGAGGGCGAGTAAATGACAGAATTTTAAGTTCTAGGTGAACTATCCCTTTAAGTCTAGAGGTCAAATTTGAGCTTGTCATTGGGAGTATGTCTGTCTTTTCTAATATTGATTCTTCATTATGTTCAGGAAGAACCGGCTACATCTCAACCCACTGTGCAGATCTTGGGAACTTCTTGACTGGACGTGTCTTCAGTGAGAGGAGAATCTTCAGCAGTGTAAAAATGGAGGGATCTGAAATTGCCGAGCAGTTCGGGTGGAGGATGGTGTTTTAAAAAAAAGTTAAATAAATGCAAGGGTATTGTGTGAAAAGTGAAAAAAAAACAAGTCTAGCTTTGTTGTAGATGAGAAAATATATTTTATGTACTGTACATTTTAGTGTAATTGCATTTTTAATTCTTTCAAATCTTTTTAAAGAAGTGATATTCTGTTAATTTTGCTATGTCTTTATTGTATTGTGAAGTCTTTGATGTATTTACACAAAGAAATACTTTACTGTAAGTTGGAACGAAAGTATTCAAACATTCATATGTATTTGATATGTATTTACAGAAATGATTAAATTGCCTTTTGGATTCAGTTGTTGAATGTGCATGTTATTATAGAAAAATTGCCTTTAATAGTTCTTGTAGGAACAAATTTGACACAGTTAAGGTACAAAGGGGCTTGTCACTGGGGTGGTACCTTAAAGGATCAAATTTGTACCTTTGATAAAGGTACAATATTGTACCAACAAGTTTTAAAAAACAAAAGGTACATTTTGGTTGCCCAAGGTACAAATCATGTCCTTTAAGGTACAAACTGGAATGGAACAAATTTGTTCCTCTATATTAAGGTACAATTTTGTACCAGTAAAAGGTACCGCCCCAGTGACAAGGATTTGTACCTTCTTTGGTACAAAATTGTACCTTTTTTTCTGAGAGTGTATCAAACCTTGTCGTGTAGTGGCGACATATCCCAGACCTAATCGCAATGTAACTTGAAATTGAGTACGTTTTTCCGTTAGCATTCCTAACGGATGCATAAAATGATCGCAGCATCTGATTCAGGTTTTCTTCCCCGTAACTGTCAAAGTCGGCTGACATATTCTTTTGGACTAACCAGTCTTTAAACACTGCCAGAGCCCATGCCGTACTCCGTTTAGAGTTTACTTCGTGCCTGTCTTCTTCAATTTTGTCGATTTCTCTGTCATCCAGCTCTTTGTGTCTTTTACCCTCTCTTTACCCTTTTTGGTTCTCTTTTCCGTTTCTTTACTGGGGACAAAACAGCCATTAACCACGATTCAAATGTTTTGTTCTCTCCATAAATAATGAAATTAATATTAAAATCTTCCATGTTCTGACTTTTTTGCCACAGCTTTTTTCGCCCTTTCAGGGCTTTGGCCCTAATAATAATAAATAATCCTAAGGATAACAATAGGGCCTTCGCCCTTTCAGGGCTTGGGCCCTAAGGATGACATTATTATTTCAGCTTTTGACTAGTAGTACATAATTTTGTTCTACACACAATTCCAGTGGGGTGCACCAGAATTATTCTTACTGACCCTGGAAATTACACTCTTAATCTCCCTTTTTCATTTTCTATCTCTTTTAAGGCCTGTGCTCCTAACAGGTTAAAAACTGCACTGCAGTCCCTTCAATTATCATTTGTTTGTTTCTATTAAAGACAACCATTCCCTGTAGCCTCTACTTTAGACCATAACATTTATATTTCTACTTGTTCCAATTTGTAATCTATTATTTCTTGTTCTTACTCCATTAATTCTTCCCTCACTCTGTCTCTATTTTGGAAGATCTCCTCTTAATATTTTCAAAATTAATTATTTCTCCCTTATATTTCTTGATTTTTTCCTCTTCTGCCTGTTCTCCTGATATTTTGTCTAATTTAGTATTGTATTGTTATTGTTCCTACTTTTGGTATTTTTGAAAATATACCCTCAACTTCTTTGTTTTTACACTGTATATATACAGTGCTATTTTTAAATCTTACAACTTTTACTTTCTGTGCTCACAGTATTTCTGCTGAGGCTATTGTTTCATTAAATTCTTCTATTCTCAATGGTCTCTGGATAGAAGAAAAAGTGCTAATAGATAAGTTCTCTCTCTCTCGAACTTATGTATTAACTTGTAACTAATTACAAGTACACGGGATTACTCATTTTAACTTGAATAATCAACCCTTTCTGGGTCATTTCAATAATTCGTCTTAGAATTATTCTTAGTCTAATCAAGTTTTATATCGAGTCTGTTACGCGTGTATCGCGAACGCCTGGCCTGGAGTCCTCTAATTAAGGTTTATTATGTTAATGTTGTCTTGTTTCCGTTTTCCTTAGTTTTGATTGGTGGTGCTGGGGAAGGACCGGAGATAAAACGGAAGGAGGTGGCCTTGGGAGAGGCAGCTGCTCAACGCCGTTTCGCCATTTGTTTACCGTTTTGAACTTGAGTTAGGAGCGGGGAGTCTCAGCTGTGGGTTGTATTTCCTTTCCCTTTGTTGCTGAGCTCCCCGTCTCTCATTTTGTGGTTAATTTGTGAGTTGTTTGAGTTATAATAAATATATGTTTTTGGATCACGCACTTCGTTGTCGATCTTTTATGTTATGTGTCCCTGAATCCTAGACTCATATTTTGTGGGACCGTAACATAAATGGGGGCTCGTCCGTTTTTTTTCGAATCGGTTTTGTGGCATTTTTACATTGTTCTCGCATGAAATGCAGGTGAGTGAAGTGTGAATCTCATGATCCGTGGTTTTGCTTGCCTTTGCTCTCCTGTTAGGCTGAAGAGGTGTCGTCCTTTGGATGTCACCTAATTTTGTTGTTTTAATAGTGTCACGGGAACGCGGTTAGTGTTAACTGCGAAGTTATCTCGGGAGCACGTCCGTAAGATTTTGTGTGGTTGTCTATTGCAGATTGCCTCACAAACTTACTGGTTTATAGTGCATAAAATCCCGCCGCAGAACTGTGTGAAGAGTAAGGGTTAAGTTAGAGAGGTGAGATTTTGTTAGGCAGGAATAGCTAGGGAGAAGCTAGGGAGGGATGATTCTTGGTTTATATTGTACACTGTCTATTTTGAGTAATCACTTCACTCTACAGTGCATTTGTATTTTTGCGATTACTTTGTATTTTGTTGTTGGCGGCTTAAGGCTTGACGCGGTTTTTTTCGCGGTTCTTTCTCCTTTTTAATCCTACACAACGTTTATTGTATTTTGAGCAATTGGTCAATGATCCTGGCCAGAAATCAATGATCAATCCCCCCTACCACATTGGGCGCCATGTTTTATGTGCGTAATAAAACACCTTTTACCTTATTTTAATTATTCTCAGGTTAGGTAAAGTAAGTCCAATCTGTCCTAAATAATAAGCATTTGAATTTCCATACTTACAATATTTAGAACACATAAGACTTCTCCGTGGTCAGTTCAGCTCAATCTTTTGTTAAACAGAGCCTTATGGCAGGCGAGCTTCTTAATTTCAATTATATATATTTTTATTTTTGCGTCTGACTGGACATGCCATTCCAGCTCTTTTTAAAGTCCAACTTTTTAACATCTTCAGATATCCCCTCCTGAAAACCCCATAGGACTTGGTCATTAAAGCCTGTCGCCTCTTCGTCCTTCTTCGGACCTCTTCTTGTTGCAATCTGTGTCTCGTCAACAACACATAGACGGTAATGATTGCATTCTTCTTCTTTCTTTAGCAAAGCTATTTCTAATACATTTTCAATTTATATCTACTCTGCCATTTGCTTAATAAATGCTTACAACATTCAGTGTGGTATGTTTTTCTTTATAAACCATTTTCTCAATAAATTATTTTTAACTATTGCAGTGTTTTTCTTTATAACAACACTTTCATTATATAAGGTTACCATTATGGTAGACTCCAATACATAAGTGCTTCATACACAAAAAGACATATTTATAATGGAAAAATGTGCATATTCCATAACTATATATATATATATATATATATATATATATACATATATATATATATAGCCTATATATGTGTGTGTGTGTGTGTGTTTACCTTATTCACATACATCTGCATTTTTTGATTTACTATCTCTGTACTGTTGTTGTCTCTGTGTACTGGAAGCTTCCTCTGTCACCAAAAAAAGAAAAGAATTCAATAATCTCAATAGATACTGCTTCATTGTGATCTTGTTACAAGGGACACAATACAATATTATATAATTTATTTTCTTGCCATTCAGTCATAAATTAAAACATTGCACCAACCCTCCAAAAAATGGTCTAGATTTTGAATGGACTCTTTTCACATTTCCAGGGTTCTCAGAACCTTAAGTCGTCATAGGTAAACTTCTCAAGCCCCTGCCCTATAGTTCAAAATTATACAAAATTGCCCGTCAACAATTATCAATAATATTGTGGTCAATAAAACAAAATCCATTTGAATTATAATTAAAATGACAACATGTACAAAACAGTCAACAACAAATCACTCAAAAGTAGGAAAAACCCTTATCTTTACATATCTGCCGCCAGACAGTCTGAGATGTCATTAGGCTTTAATTCACATAGAAACATTAATCCACACAGACATCAGTTGTGGTAAACAGAAGCTCAAGCATGTTTGCTTGACGTGCAAGAACCAGTGAGGTTCATTCTCATGTGTTATACAGCACGTTTGAACTTCCACAGGAACCAATGAGGTTTGAATCGAAGAATAATAAATTAAGTTGAAAAGTCTGCATGTGTTGGTGAATGACAGTCTACCTTTAATGAATGATCCAGGTTGTATAATGTTATAGTCCAGTTTTGTAACGGGAGAAAATGTGAAATGGGGAAAAAATGAGCGAAAAGAGAGAGAAAATTAAGTGTTTTTTGAGCATTCAAGCATGACAACAGTCTAGTAGAGCCCAAAAACAAGTTCACTTTGAAAAATAGCATAATAGGTCGCCATTTAAAATTCAAAGAATGAATTAACTAAAAATGTGTTTTAAATCATCATGATGGAAGTTTAATACAAGCCTTTTATTGTACAGAAATGTTTTTGTTCATTTGTATTTAAAGGTGCTCACATTTCAGAGTAAGATAAATCGATTGAGAATCAACTATAAATGGGAATTCTAAATGAGAGCAATACATGTACTTGCAAAAATATTCAGAAAGTTAGAAAGACTTGTTTGATAGAGATGATTATTGAAAGAAATGTTCTAAAGTTGCTGGATGTACATAGTTATGTTAAATTTACACATACATATTGATTTGATTGTGTGCATCAGATTCGAAGGCGTTTTCTGCATCTCACTGCCCATGTAGTGACAGCAACAACAAAGCATATGACCATAGTTACCACACACAAAGAAATGACAAGAACTGTCAAATTCATGCCTGGGTTTGATATTCCTTGGGGTTTTGGATTAGGGAAGATCTTTGAAGCTTGAGCAATGTTGGAGATTTCAGATTTCGCATTTTCTTTGTCTTCAGACTGAACTGCAAAGAACATTGTGGTGCCATTGTGGATTGTGAAACTGAAATTGAATGAATGCTGTTCAACTGATCCAGCCTCGTGCGGTGAGACGGCAGTTGTGTTGAATGCATGACCATTGCTGAAGCTTTCTCAAAGCATTTGAAGGTCATAGCTCCACCTGATCTCATAGGATTTCGCTTAAAGGAAAAGAAACATGCAACGAAGACAATCAAATTTACATTATTTCATGACGCCTGTAAACGTCACCTCTCTCCGGTGGCTGTTCTGGTAAAGCTTCCGACCTCAAGTGATTCCTCATAAACTGGAGGCTTTGGAGGGTTCAGCTCTACCACACCTGAAATTCGAGGAATATCATGAAAAAAATTAGTTGAGGAAAATTGATAAAAGTTTGAACAGTTTCCTTTAGGAGTCTCAATCTCGCGGTTTACCGTTTACCACATTTCCAGGTACGTATGGGGCACCACCCCTTTTTTGGAAAGTAAATCTGGCTTGTCCATTTTGATTCTTCACTCTTACTTTCAAGCTGCTTCTTCCATTTTTCATCTGTGTGAAAAATCTGGAATAGATGCCATCATCTTTGAAAGCATCAGCTCCTGTAAAACAATAAAGCACTTTTGGATAAATAGTGTAAATCTGGGTTGAGTGCACACTTCAAACAAAAATGATGGGTAATTTACCTGCTCCATTGTCCAGGAGTTGTAATGTTTGTGCAGACCCAGATTCAGACTCCAGCGTAGCCCACACTTCAGCCTTTATTACAGGCTTGTACAGCGCCGCCGCTCCCACCACGCGCATCACGCGCTGTGCGTAGGGCACCAAGTGCTGAGGGGGCACCAAAAATAGCCTAATGAAAAAAAAATTATAATGCCGATATTATTTCATTAGCCTATAGAAATATTATTAGGCACATTTTAGCCATGTATATGTAACAAAAAAGGGGGAACAAGATAATTTAATTGCTCTAGTCTAGAAAGTACTGCCCTCCCGCGTTGGTTGGATGGTCCGTGCCGGTTGTTCGCGCGGGCTTTCGCGCGGACGAAGTTTGACAGACAGATAGTAGGCAACTTTTTGGGGGAAATGGCACCTAAAAGACAGCAGGAGTTAGGATCTGAGAAAAGAAAGCAGCAGAAACTGCGAGATGATGCCCGTGCATCACTTGCAGGTAAGTCCATGTTTATTCATTCTTAAATACGGGAAATGTGCATGTGCAGCTGCTAATCGTAATGCGCCTCGAACTTGCTGACGTTAATGTTAGCAAACTATGTTATTATAACTTATAACTTCGGTGCAAGCTAAATTGAAATTTTACTGTTAAACATTACCTAATACAAAGCAATACATTAAGCAACACAAATAACTGACGCCAGCTAGCTGTTACTTTCTTTACTATCTTTCTTTAGATATTGAGCAGTAGTTTATGGTTTATTTTGACGTGACGGTGGTTAATAATACTTTCTCAGTAGGCTAACAGTTAACTTTAGCAGTCAGTGCAGTGCACATGGTAGGCTAACAATTCCTGTTAAATAAAAAATATAAAATGTCATTATGAATGATATAAAGCAAACAATACTGTTTAACTGTGTGCATTATTGCACCTCATTCTATTATGCTTTTATATTATATTATATTATATTAGATTTATCAAATAGTTGATACATAAGGAATAAAGGGGGAGAACTCCTTGGCTGCCATGCTTTCAGTTTTAAATGTTTATAATTTTTTTCCAGTATGAGATTCTTTGTTTCAATATTTTGTCTAATAAATGTAATTTATTCAAAGTGACATTGAATTTGGGAAAAACATGTCTGGATTATTTTGAGAATTTTTTTTATTTTGCTATTCTGTTTACTGAAGAAAAGTTTGCACTTTCAAATGTGTAGTGTGTGTTGGCTATTCTACATATGTTCACAAAGTCAGCAAAGCTGTGAAGATTTTACTTTCTCTTTTTAGTGTTCTTAAGTTTTATACTGTGATGCTGCTATTGTGTTATTGGTATTGAGTTTTATGTTATATTTATATCGGGGTGGGGGGCATCATAAAGGAATTATGCTTAGGGCACCAAAATGGCTAGCAGCGGCACTGGGCTTGTAACTCTGACTGACCTCAGCAAACACTGTCATAGGTTTAGTGCCGTCACTTGACTGCTGGTTCATGTGGGCTTTGACTATGATAGGGGGAACATCAGCACGCACCGCTTGACTTGTTACTGTTATAGTCAGAGACTGAAGTAACTCCGAGTTACGTCAGTGACTGACGAATGGGGGTTTCGCTTAGAAGCCTATCACCTTCGAGTTCTTACAAAACGAGCCAATGGCAAAACAATGCCATGGGTCTGCGGAATTTGCATAGCGCAACTCCGCCCCACCGTGTGGGTATAAAAGGAGCAGCGTGGCAATCTCGCAATATGTTTTTGCTTCGGAGCCGAGTGTTTCTTCACTTCTTTCCACTGCAAGCTGTCTACGAGTTCTGAGATACAAGATGATCTTCAGCGGTGTTGGTATGACGGCGTGTTCTATCAAGATCTTATTCCTGCTGTTGGTCTGTGCTGTGATCTGCCAACAGTGTGTGTTTTCTCCCTGGGTGCTTCAACACTGCTGTTGAGTTTTATCCGCTCTAAAAGAGCTGCACGCAGTGCGTCTTTTTAAAGATGTCTCATCCGTGTATTTCTGGGTACGGTAGACAGATTAATTCTGCTGATGGGCACGAACGCTGCTTAGCATGTTTGGGCTTAAATCACACTCAGGCAGCATTCGTGGATGTGTCATGTTCTCATTGCAGGAACATGACCATCTCAATGTTGCGCTCGAGATTCAATGACCTCCGTAGAGGTATAGAGTCCCCTCTGCCACACCCCAATCTATTCCCTCCACGAGAGGGGATACTTTGGCTGGTGGCCAGGGTGATTTGAGACTGACGGTGTGGAACAACCTGACGAATTCTCCTTGGGCCACACCCCCCTCTTGCACATTGCAACCCGTGAGGTTTCCAAATGAGGTTTCCAAATTGCCCGAGTCTGATCCAGAACTGACTGCCACGCTTTCCTGGGCAGCTACGAGCATCGGGCTTGTGTGGAACCCTCCGCCATGCCCCTAGCGCTCACGGCTTGGCGATTGGTTTTCGGGGGTGGCGCGTGCTGACGCTCGTCAGCACCCGCCCCAATTCCTTTCTTCCCGGAAGTGCATGAAGAGGTCATGAGACTGCTCAGCGGTCTCTTCTGCCTTCTCTGCCCTCGGTGAGGCCGCGGCCAAAGGGTGTGCTGGGGTCCCCCCGGTGGAGCGTTCTGTGGCAATGCAACTGTGTCCCCAGAGCGCCTCCACCTAGCGTGGAGACCCTAAGCACCCCTCCAAAGCCTGTAGGTTTTCGTCTACTCTGGTGGAAAAGAACTATAGAGCTGCGGGGCAGGTTGCCTCCTCACTGCATGCTATGGCCATCCTCCAGGTCTACCAGGCCAGGGTGCACTGTCCTCAACACAGAGCTGAATGTTGTTGTGGAACGCAACCTAGATGAGATGGTCAACTTCCTTCAGCCATTCTCTGATGCACCAGTGAATGAGCTGTTCAGCGGCCAATGCAGAGCTTAGATTAACACTTTCAAATAAACTTTAGCAATAAGGCTTAATTCTGTATTTTCAAATCACATCAACATTACACACCATTCATTATCTTTTAAAATAATATGTATGATTAATTTGCTTACATAAGAAAGGAAAGTACACCAATTCAAAATGCCATGCCATACTGACAGTATTTTAATTGTAGTACACACATGTAGTTTTTGGTATTTATGTATATGTTGTGTTTTTAACATGCATGTTCAGGATATAAAACCTTAGCCCACTTGCCCAATAGCCATTCAGAATATTTAAATTATATGTATAAGTTTGTGCCTTATATTGATATGAATCAATTGCTCATCTACACATTTCACTACACACAATTCATTCAAATTAGAGACATGAATACAATAATGTCCATGAAACTCCAGATAAACATATATCATCTTGTATACTTAATCTAACCCCTCAATTGTATTAAAACTGAGACGTTCTTATGCGTATTGGCTCATAGGATGGTCATTCCACTCAGGGAGATGAGAGATCTTCTCTTCTGTGCTGGGCTGGATGGGCCAACCCCACGCTTTGAAGAAGGGGGACAAGTTCATGTTGACCACCTTGGAGAAGGTCTCAGCATACAGATTCATCTTGCCTGCATTGTCATTTGGCACTCCATTCATAGTATGGTAGGCAGTAAAAACTTTCTTAAAAGCATCCCAGCCAAATCTTTCCTGAAGCTTGAAAAAAAAAAAAAAGAAAAAAAAAAAGAAATATGATGGAAGATTACACACAAAAATGGGTATAAATATATATGTTTTATATTTATATAATTATATTTTTTATAATAATTACATAAACAATTACAATTACATTTTTCAATTTATTTATTCCGCATAAGATTTTATTGTTTTGTTTTTAAAAATTAACCTTAAAATAATGAATTATTACTTCTAGGGCTCACAAATAATCCATTATTGCTTTAATCTCTCTTTAAAAAATTACAATACTGGCAATGATGATGTAACCAAAAATGTACATTATCAAACAATGTTTTAAAACATTATACACAGTCTGTTCTTACCTGCATGTAAGTCTCGAGTGCCGTCCACATTCTCCAGCTTTTTAAATCCTTTCCGCCACTGTGATACATCTTGGCACGAGCCTGACGCTTTTCTAGAGTGATGGCTGGATGAGCATTAGCTCTATTAAATCGCAGAACTTCCTCATGTACGTACAAGGACCACAGGTTGCAGGTGCACTCAGTGGTGTGTGGAGGGAACTCCCAAACTCCACGCTGCTGGTTATGACCCAACTCATGAATGGCTCCCCAAAGACCACTTTTATAGGCTTCCTTTACGTTTATTAGTGCTGGGGCAGAGTTGGTTTGCATCATGATGGGATATCCAGCATGCATGAAACCTGAAGGGGTGAAATGGGGGACGTGTTATCATCAGAATTGTGAGAATATAATAGGTAATAACGGCATGATTCTGTTGTAATAGTGATGTTTTTTTTTTTCATCCCAGCAATAGTACCACTGACCGTGAGAGATCTGAACATCTGCAACAAACCGCTCCTTGCGGGGCAACTTGGCAGGCCTTGCTGCCAGGTCAGTTATGCTTCTCATTATGGTATCCCAGAGTGTAGCCACCTCATCAGGGCAGTCCAGATTCCTTATAAATTTTGATTCTAATGTGATGATGATGTTCTCAAACTCAAGTTCTGCCCAGGGGGCAGGTGCCGAACGGATCCCGCTCACCCAGTCAGCTACACTAGTCTCTCCTGAGGGACAGAACAAGTTTTATCATGTACCTTTAAAGGTGATCTAAGTGATATTGGGTGACGTCACTTCTTGTTGACGTTCAAAGTATTGTCAAACAAAACGGAGGCTAGCTAGACACTCCCTCCTCCTCATCCGCGCACTAACCCCCCAAATCCCTCTTGTCGGTTATTGGCTGGAACAGTTTGTTATGTTTCGTGGTGCGGGTTAGCCTAGTTTGTTTTTCTTGCCGTTTGTGGAGCCTGGGCTGTCTACAGAGACCGCGTTTTTTTGCAGTGTGTTCAGGGGACAGGCAGCTAGCGGATAGTGAGGAGATGTTTGCTGTATGTGACAAAAAATGTTTTGGCTTAAAAAATGTGTGACATCGCTTGTACATTTAAACGTTCTGAATAGAAACCTCACTGTGATTCTCACTGAATATTAATCAGAATTCAGAATCAGAAACTTAATCTTAATCAGAATTCTTACCAGATTTGAAGTATGGAGCCTGTACTGAGACCTGCATGACAATTTCCACCCCATCCACTTTGCTCTGGGGAGGTGCTATTAGGTAGATGAGCCCTCCCCACAAATTCCAGACCTGGACCATTTCTGTGTCCAAAGGGAATCGCTCATGGACCACAGGAGCCCGTTTCAGGATGTTTGCTCCACCAATGTTATCTGTCTGGCAACCAAGCTGCACCTACATAGAGTATCTCATCATGTTAATAACATGCTATCCAAGCCCTATGTGTAATATGGTTGTATCTAGACTGACAAGTATAACTATTACATACAGCACCATTCCTTGATTGGAAACATGTATAAGAGTAGACTTTATTGATTACCTGCCAATTTTTCCCAACGATCTCTGGAGGTACTGATATGTACGTCTTCATACCATGAGAAAGATATACGCCTGTGCTTATCCATTCTTCACAACCTGAAACAAGTAATTTTATAGTGCTTAAAATAGTCAAACTAAACAAGGAATAACATTTTTCCTCCTTCATTTGGCAAGAAATCTTTCATACCTGCAGTGTTAGCACTGATCCGAACTCTTGCATTAGACACAGTGGGCAAGTTGGGTCTGTCCTTGATGATGTATGGAAGTAGGGCATCAGGATTAGGTGACACTTTGTATAGCTCAGATCCAATTTGGAGCATCAGGTGGTCTTTAGCACATTCGACAGGACAATTACTGCACACCTGTGGAACACCTACCTTCTTCACTATGTCACTAAGAATTGCTACTACTGAGGTGTAGGCAGCACTGTCATGAGAAGACATACGAAGGTAACTGGCACAGTCACTGCCCAACTGCTTCAAGCAGCCCTGTTCATGAGCAGTCAATTCTTTCCCCAGGCTTACATGTTCAGCAAACCGCTGCAGCATTCTACGAAAGTGGTACCCCTCTCTACAACTATGCTCTATATCTAGGGCCTTATATAAGCCTCCAGCCAAGGTATTGCCTAAGAGACACAATCCCATTTTGTTAAGAATATGATTTCCTGGGTATTTGGTCATCACATTGCAGCCACAGTGGGTCTGAGCCCAATACCAGGCATGACCCCCAATCAGAAGTCCTCCACCTTCAGCAACAAATTCTTGGATCTCTGCACATTGGGCATCACTGTAGGAAGTGCAGACGTAGACGCTTAGATCTTCTCTGAAGCCGGTCAACTGGCAATCTAAACCTGATTTGCTCAATACCCCATGGGCTGCTTTGAGGCTGGGTAGGATCCCAATAACACCCTTCCGACCCTCATCAAGCCACTTGATAGCATTGATCATGAATGTGGACAGAGAGTCCCGGCCCAGGTAGCCTTCATGGGATACCAGAATTACTCGACCTTGTCCATAATAAGCACCAGCAATGAATGCTTTTCCAGCAGGAGTGACTGCAGTGGGGAATGCTAATGGTCCGTGCACCATCACTTCAGATGCTATAGCCCCTCCTTTGGTGTCAAACTCAGACACACCTTGTAGCAGGAACTCTAGATCATATTTGAAGTCTTTGCCTATTCTGAAAAAAAGACAAGACAAATAGTGAATGTTTTTTTAAAGAATGGGTAAAAAGCAAAAATGTGTGCTGAACTTACGATACAGAAAGCCAACTAGTAGGGATGTTTCTTGGAACAGGAAAGTTGCCAACTTCTCCTGGGAGTTCAGAGAAATAAATTCCTGCAACACTGCACACCTTGTTTCCTGGAAAGTTCTTTAAAGTGTTTTCTTGTGGATGGTCATAAGACCAACTCCATGCTTGGCCAGCAATGATCAAACCACCTCCAGCTTTGAGGAAAGCAACCAGATCCTTTGCACAGGTCTCAACACAGTAAGCATCTGTGATATATATAGCTAACTCATTACGGAAGTCTCCTAGCTCTGTCTTGATAGGGCAATAGTTCAAGTTTTCAACTACTGAACGTAAACTCCTTTGAATTCCTACAATGCCGGCATCACCAGTACATGGCATAAGCCACATTAAAGCATTCTCGACGAGGCCAGGAAAGCGTGTTAGGTATTCCTCATGTCCCAACACCACTATACGTCCCTGACCGTAAAGAGATGCAGCCATCAACACCTGACCTCTTGGATTCATGGCAAGTGGAAAGGCATGTTCACCTATTAGTACAAGATCACTGGGCACTGCTTTTCCTTGGAAATCAAGCTCCTGCAGCCCATACATGAGACTGTAGTAGTCCTTTTCGCGTGCCATGGTGAATTAGTTCTGTTTTAGTAAGTCACTAAAAAAAAACACACACAGTTTTAAAGGGTCTGAACACTGGGTCTGTTCAACCAGAGTGCATGCAGAAAAATGATACCGATTGGTTTCAGTCCTACACAAAGACAGAAAATGAAGTCAAGTTTCATATATTTAAAAACAAATAGAAATGTAATTTATAATGTATATTACGACATTTAATATACAGTAGTATACACAAATCTGAAATAAACACATAATTGAAACTTTACTTCCCATCCAATCCCAATTGTGACTACAGATGTAAAAATTGCAACTTGATATTAAATTGCACACACTCAACTTTATCTGTAGATACAAGCATGCTCAAATGACTTTCCTTCTTAGCTTTGTGTAGTGTAGCCTAACTACTCTGGGAATGTTTTTGTGGATAAGAGTATGGCTCACCAATAAGGAGCACGCCCATAAATACACTTTTTAAATTTTGTTTGTTTATCTAGAAACCACTGAAGAATAACAAATTTATTAAATGTTTAATTTAGATTCCAATATAAACTGAGAAATTTTAGCAGCAGTTATGATGATTATATCAAGAGATTCCTGCCAGTCCTGTTCTCTAAAATAAGTCAATGGCTGAGACTCTCACCCTCATCCTTTGTCTTTATGCATTTCCTGACCATTAAGCTCAATGTACAGCTGTGCTTTTGTCTCTGTGATCATGTGAAGGTATGGGTGGTACTGTCAGGCTGATTGGATCATTTGAAGGATAGTGTTATGCTGATTAAGGCCTGTTTCTCTTGAGCAAGCCAGATAACCTGCCAAACTGGTTTTCACTTGATTGAATCAAATCAGGCACAGGGAAATGACCCTCTCGTTCACCGGGGTGAACTCCAACACAGGGTGGCTGAGCTGGGGGGCTATAAGCAAACCCACACCAGCCCGCCGCCTCTCACCATGGGCAACTCCAGAGTAGTGAAGAGTCCATCCTCTCTCGAGGAGTGTGGTTCCAGAGCCCAAGCCGTGCGTAGAGGTGATCCCAACTATCTCTAGTCGGAACCTCTCAACCTCACGCACAATCTCAGGCTCCTTCCCCGTTCCACGTCCCTAGACCTAGCTTCCGTGTCCAGGGATCAGGTTGCCGAGGTTCCTGCCTTCGACTGCCGCCCGATCCTCTCAGCAGCTGCCCCTTACGGTCCCTCCTGCAGGTGGTGAGCCCACGGGAAGGCGGCCCCACGTCGCTCCTTCGGGCTGAGCCCGGCCGGACCCCGTGGGGGGGAGGCCCGGCCACCAGGCGCTCGCATACGAGCCCCAACCCCAGACCTGGCTCCAGGGTGGGCCCCCTGCTGCGCCATACCAGGCGACGTCACGGTCCTCGATATAATTTTTCTCATAAAGGGCTTTTGAACCGCTCTTAGTTTGACCCATCACCTAAGACCTGTTTGCCTTGGGAGACCCTACCAGGGACATATAGCCCCAGACAACATAGCTCCTAGGGTCATTCGGGTACTCAAACCCCTCCACCACGTTAAGGTGGCAGTTCAAGAAGGGGACTGCCACCTTACTCCTTACTCTGCTCTCACTGTCGTGTGTGCCTACGGGCCAAATGGCAGTGCAGAGTACCCGGCCTTCTTGGGGTCTCTGGGAGGGATGCTGGAAAGTGCTCCAACTGGGGACTCCGTCGTTCTACTGGGGGACTTCAATGCCCACGTGGGCAACGACAGTGACACCTGGAGGGGCGTGATTGGGAGGAACGGCCCCCCTGATCTGAACCCGAGTGGTGTTCAGTTATTGGACTTCTGTGCTAGTTACAGTTTGTCCATAACGAACACCATGTTCAAGCATAAGGGTGTCCATCAGTGCACGTGGCACCAGGACACCCTAGGCCGTAGGTCGATGATCGACTTTGTGGTCGTTTCATCTGACCTGCGGCCGTATGTCTTGGACACTCGGGTAAAGAGAGGGGCGGAGCTGTCAACTGATCACCACCTGGTGGTGAGTTGGATCCGATGGCGGGGGAGGAAGCTGGACAGACTCGGCAGACCCAAGCGTACTGTGAGGGTCTGCTGGGAACGTTTGGCCGAGTCTCCTGTCAGAGAGATCTTCAACTCCCACCTCCGGCGGAGCTTCGACCAGATCCCAAGGGAGGCTGGAGATATTGAGTCAGAGTGGACCATGTTCTCCACCTCCATTGTCGAAGCGGCCGCTCGGAGCTGTGGCCATAAGGTCTCTGGTGCCTGTCGAGGCGGCAATCCCCGAACCCGGTGGTGGACACCGGAAGTAAGGGATGCCGTCAAGCTGAAGAAGGAGTCCTATTGGGCCTGGTTGGCTTGTGGGACTCCTGAGGCAGCTGACGGGTACCGGCAGGCCAAGCGAACTGCAGCCCGGGTGGTTGTGGAGGCAAAAACTCGGGCCTGGGAGGAGTTCGGTGAGGCCATGGAGAAGGACTATCGGCTGGCCTCGAAGAGATTCTGGCAAACCGTCCGGCGCCTCAGGAGAGGGAAGCAGTGCCCTACCAACGCTGTTTACAGTAGAGGTGGGGAGCTGTTGACCTCAACTGGGGATGTCGTTGGACGGTGGAAGGAATACTTCGAGGATCTCCTCAATCCCGCCGTCACGTCTTCCATTGAGGAAGCAGAGGCTGAGGGCTCAGAGGTGGACTCGTCCATCACCCGGGCTGAAGTCACCGAGGTAGTCAAGAAACTCCTCGGTGGCAAGGCACCGGGGGTGGATGAGATCCGCCCTGAGTACCTCAAGTCTCTGGATGTTGTGGGGCTGTCTTGGCTGACACGTCTCTGCAGCATCGCGTGGCGGTCAGGGACAGTGCCTCTGGGATGGCAGACCAGGGTGGTGGTCCCTCTTTTTAAGAAGGGGGACCGGAGGGTGTGTTCCAACTACTGGGGGATCACACTTCTCAGCCTCCCTCGGGAAAGTCTATGCCAGGGTACTGGAGAGGAGAATACGGCCGATAGTAGAACCTCGGATTCAGGAGGAACAGTGTGGTTTTCGTTCGGGCCGTGGAACACTGGACCAGCTCTATACCCTCTACAGGGTGCTGGAGGGTTCATGGGAGTTTGCCCAACCAGTCCACATGTGCTTTGTGGATTTGGAGAAGGCATTCGCCTGTGTCCCTCGAGGCGGCCTGTGGAGGGTGCTCCGGGAGTATGGGGTCTGGGGTCCTTTGCTAAGGTCCGGTCCCTGTACGACCGAAGCAGGAGCTTGGTTCGCATTGCCGGCAGTAAGTCAGACTTCTTCTTCAAGAATGTTGGACTCCGGCAGGGCTGCCCTTTGTCGCCGGTTCCGTTCATAATTTTTATGGACAGAATTTCTAGGCGCAGCCAGGGGCCGGAGGGTGTCAGGTTTGGTGACTTACTCTCGACTTACAAAGTCGATCTTGACTTACTCTGTGCTCAAAGTGATGCTCGGAGCTCGGAGTGGTTTCCTCTGGGTGAACGAAAAACTTTCGGGAGATGTTGTAGCAGAATCACTTGAACAATTCCAGGATATGCTTTTTTTTCATTGGTTGTTGTGTTAAATCTTACCCAGATACAACAGTGCTATTTTCTGATTGGCTATTGTGTAGCCCCTTTCTTTTTTTTTGATTGGATGATAAGTGGCAGGCTCGACTAAGGCCCTATCCCAAATGCTCTTTTGATCTTGTGGACTTAGGCCGGCGACACACTGGCTGCGTGGTGTGAGCGGGGCATTTTCTATGTTTTTTTTTTATTTTTATTTATTTTTATTTTATTAAATGCGTAGAAGAAAACAACAACAAAACAAAAAACATTAACAACAACCATCGTCATTGTCATAACACAACAACAACACTCCAGAGTCCTTCAGTCCAGACTAAGTTCCTTTAGTCTTTCAATCCAGATTAAGTGCCAAGTCCTTAAACACAGCCTTAAGCCATAGCTTTTAAGTTTTTAGAGAACTCAATAGACTCAAAATACATTTTTATTTCAAGTTTACATCTTAAAAAAAAGAGGATTGCATTTAGAAAATTTACATTTGTGAATGTGAAATTTAGCTAACAGAAAAATAAGGTTTATAAAATAAATATCACTTTTCTTTTTGCATTCATGAAAACCAAAAATTAAATGTAAATTCAAAGTTAGGATTCACATAACATTTGATATACAAATGTCACACCAAAATGTCACTGTGAAAGAGCAGTTCCAAAATAAATGTAGAGTAGTTTCAGGTTTCTCTGAACAAAAAGAACAGAGGGTATTAATGTCATTCTTAAGTCTTTTGAGAGAGCACTTATCTGGGTAAAACCAAGCGTGCCGCACAAGCCCTGAAAAGTGAAGCCAAAACGTCTCGATCGCCCCCCAGTTACTGGTCCTAGTATAGGTCATAAGCCCCGCCTCCCCGTGTTATTCAACGGGATGTGAGACCAACTAAACAATTAAATTACACTTCAAATATCTTTTTCCAAAGGTGGTTTCTTTCATTTGCTGTCGTTTTTATCACGCTGATGTAAGTTCAAGTGTCTGTTTCAAAAATAAGTTGGTTTTTAGTTAGTTACGTGATGCGGTGGTGTAACGTCATGATTGACAGCTGTGATTGACAGGTTCTCCGAGCGAAGTAGTCACTGAAGCACCAACGGACATTTTTTCGGGATCTTCGGAGGATTGAGGAGATTGTATTTACTTTATTTTAACAAGCCTCTTGTCGTACTGCAATCAATTTTTAAAAAAGTGTGCAGAATGCACTTTCCCTGAGGCGGGTGAGGGCGGAGCGTTGATTTCGCGGCTTTACTTCCTGCTCACGACTGCGCAGGTCTGGTCCCGAGATCGCTACTGCGCAGACTCAAGTTCCAATATGTCAGCGCCATATCGGGACTCTGGCGGCTTCAGTTCTCATCAATGGAAGAGAGCGAAGGGGCGTCGTCCATCTTTTTTTACAGTCTATGGGTAAAACCAAGCGTGCCGCACAAGCCCTGAAAAGTGAAGCCAAAACGTCTTGATCGCCCCCCGGTGACTGGTCTTAGTATAGGTCATAAGCCCCACCTCCCTGTGTTATTCAACAGGATGTGAGACCAACTAAACAATTAAATTACACTTCAAATATCTTTTTTCCAAAGGTGGTTTCTGTCATTTACTGTAGTTATTATCACGCTGATGTAAGTTCAAGTGTCTGTTTTTAAAATATGTTTGTTTTTAATTAGTTACGCGATGCTATAAAAACGGTGATGTAACGTCATGATTGACAGCTGTGATTGACAGGTTCTCTGAGCGTAGTCACTGAAGCACCAACCGACTTTTTTTCTGGATCTTCAGAGGACTGAGGAGATTGTATTTACTTTATTTTAACAAGCCTCTTGTCATACTGCAATCAACAGACATCAAAATTGGAGCAGAACGGAGGAACGGAGCAGACATAGGCCACTTAAAAAAGTGCAGGGAGAGTACAGGGCGGGGTGTTGATTTCACGGCTTTACTTCCTGCTCACTACTGCGAAGGTCTGGTCCCGAGATCGCTACTGCACAGACTCAAATCCCAAGATGTCAGCGCCATATCGGGACACTGGCGGCTTCAATTCTCACCAATGGAAGAGAGGGAAGGGGCGTCGTCCATCTTTTTTTTACAGTTTATGGGTAAAACCTATGAATTAATTTAGAAGGAAAAATTCTCTCATTTTGTTAGTTATCAGGTATTTGTGAGGTAATGTCCAAACTTTTTTCCACGGAATGTCACTACAAATCCATTCCAATAAGAAATTAGGCTACATATGGTATAGAAACAGACTCCTCCTGAAACAAGACTCGAATTTTCTTATTGTTTTTTGATTTAGATGAAGAAGAAAGGCACTGTTTACCTACAAATGTCTTTCACAGATCCACTGAGCGACAAAGAGATGAAAAAGAAAGCTTTAAAAAGCATGAGAACTTCTTGTGGCACTGCATCAGCCACGATTGCAAACTCTTTTGGAGTAACAGGAATTCCATGCTTTACCAAGAACTCAGAATACTTACAAATTGAACCATTTTGATTGAAAAGTTGAGAAACAAAAATAATTCCATTTTTAACCCAATTATCAAACAAAAGAGATTTATGTTTATACAGTAGGTCCATATTATTCCAAATTAGTGAGGTGTAAACTTGTGTTTAAAGATGAAGGACCAAGCTAATAACATTTGCCTATGAAAAAGTGATAATTTGACATGGATTTTCCTTATGTTATAATTACAGGTTAATAAGAATTTTAAACCCCCTAGTTTGGAAAAAATAACATTAGGGATCAGATACCAGATAGATGAGGGCTTATTAATAAAGTTCTTTATCCAATTTATTTTAAAGGTGTTGTTTAAAGTGGTAAAATCAAGAAAGTTTAAACCCCCTTCTCAATGGTGTTCATAAGTACAGATTTTCTGACAAAATGAGTTTTATTCTTCCAAACAAAGTTGAGGAGCATTATATCATTTTTTTAAAGAATGGCGGTGTCGACACTCAAAGAAAGAGCAGCATATGTTAACCTTGACAAGCCCTCAGCTTTGGCTAGTAAAATTCTTCCCTTTAATGACAGATCTCGCTGGAGCCATATGATATATAAAGTTTTTTCTGTGTACTCTCAATTAGTGGATTAAAATTTACAGGGCATCTTTCTAGTTCATTTTGTTGTTATAATAATACCTAAATATGATACCTGATCTCTAATTTGAATATTACAAATTTGTGACAAATTACACTCTTTGATGGACATCAATTCACATTTCGAAAGGTTCAAGACTAAGCCTGAAGCTTTGGAAAATTGCTGGATATACTCTAGTGCTAACGAAACTTGGTTAGCATCATACAAAAAAAGTGTGGTATCATCAGCCAACTGACTGATGAGTATCTGTTTGTCAGCAATAGAGATACCACGAAGACCATAGAAACAAAAGATGCAAATATCTGGGAAACTAGTAAAAACAAATAAGGGGATATTGGACATCCTTGTCTAATACCACGTTACAAATAAAACCTAGGAGAAGTACCGTGTTTTAATTTGATTGTACTATTACAATTGTAATAAAGAGTTCTTACCGCCTTACAAAAATATTCACCAAAACCAAACTTTTGTACCGATTTAAAAATAAAATGATGCTCAACTGAATCAAAAGCTTTATTAAAAATCCAGGAAAATAATAAAACTGTTATGTTCCACCAAATTGCTATAATCAAATAAATCTAAAACTAATCTAATGTTATTCATTATGTGTCGGTCTCTCATAAATCCAGACTCAGTCTCATCTATAACGCTATCCAAACATTCTTTAAGTCTTTTAGCAAATATTATGGCAACATTTTTATAATCGTTGTTAAGGTGTGTGATAGGTCGCCAATTGTCCAAATTGGTAAGATCTTTCTTTGGTTTTAAATTAGTGTGATGATACCCTGCGTTAACGTAGGAGGTAAAGCTTCTTTATCAATAATCTCTTTAAAACATTTGTTAAAAAAGGAGAAAGTTCATTGGCAAATAATTTGTACAGCTCAGCTGTAAGTCCATCACATCCTGGGGATTTATTGTTTTTCAAGCTCTTAATTGCGCTTAGTACTTCCTCATGAGTAACAATTCCATCACAGCACATTCTATCACTTTCAGAGATAGCTTTAACATAAATAACTGAATCCAGAAACAAAGTCGATATCTGCTCTGCACATTTTGAACTATAAAGATTTTTATAAAAATTGCCACTGAAAATGGCTATATCGTTTGGATCTTTTACAATTTTGCCATCAACACATAATTTCTCAATTTTTGAAAGGGTAAAATTTTGTTTTTCAAGCTTAAAGAAATAAGCAGAATTGAGTTCTCCTTCTTCAAGCCATCTTTTCCTGGATCTTATATAAGCACCCCTAGCCTTCGATAAACATAAATAATCTAATTTAGTTTGCAAAGCTGCAAGTTCAGATTTCTCCTCCAAAGACAGAAAACTAAAGTTACGGGGTTGAGATCATTTCATGATCAGGCTGTCCTCAAGAACTCTTCTCTTTTTGGATAAGAATGCTCCAACTTTCCTTGAATAAACTCCAATCTCAAATTTTAGAAGCTCCCAATTGGTACAAACATAATTTTGAATTGAGGCTGCTTTCCAATAGTTAGCAATTAATTCTTTAATTTTATCATTTACATCTGGTAATTCTAAGAGTGAACTGTTAAGTTTCCACAAAAAGGCTTTGCTATGGCCTGGAGCATAATCTGCTGTTAAAGGGGTATCAATAAAGATAGTTTTATGGTCAGTCAAAGGGGTATATTGAATGCCAACATTTAAATCAAAATTGGACATACATTCCAAAAATCAATTTGAGATTGCCTAGATCCATTTTTGTTGGCCCAGGTAAACTCCAAATTGTTAGGGTATTTTTCTCTCCAAATGTCCACCAATTCAAACTTATTTATTAGTCCTAACAGTGCAGGGCTTAGGCACACAGTCCACTTTGGCGGATATCTATCCAAATAATTATTAATAGATACATTAAAGTCTCCTCCTAGTATGAAAAAAGCATTAGGGAATTTATTCGACCAATATGTGAGTTTCTCATCTAACTTGTCAAAGAAACATTTATTATCCTCAGAAGTATTGTTCTCATATATATTTCCCAGAATTATTGTTTGTTGGTTAAGTGAAATCACTAATAAATGAAGGCCCAAACTATCTGATCCTAATATATCCCCCTCAAATGTATTTCTCAAAATGCTTACTCCAGCAGTGTTCAGTGCCATGTGAACTCCAAATATCATTACCCCACTGAGATTTCCACCATTTGTAATCATCTTTAGTAGAGTGACACTCCTGAAGTAAACAAAAATCTGACTTGTGTTTTTTAGCAAACAAAAAAAGAGCTTTCCTTTTGACACTATCCCTGAGCCCTCTGGCATTAAAAGATACTAATCACAATGACATAAACAACGAACAATATGAAAGAGAAAATAGATCAAACTAATGCTGGGTACACACCAAAAGATTTTTTACATCTTATAAGATTTTCAAAATGTGATAGACCACAAACATGAGGACAACAAATCCTAGATTTAAGTGTTTTGCTCCTATAGTGTGTGGTGTGCCATGATGTGACAAAGACAGCACACCACACACAAACAGATTTTCAACCAGAGTCTTGACTGTGAACACAGGAAATCTCGCAAAATCTTGTGAGACTTCAGAATAAGCATGGCGGATGATATGCAGGAAGAAATTGCGATGATAGTGTTTGGAATGATTTTCACAGAAAATTCACGTGAAAAAAAAAACACTGTACAAACCATTATATATAACCTTTTATACAGAAATATATTCATTCATTATTGTCTTTATTTATTCTTTATTGGATTTTTTGTATCTTTTGAAAGTTATTTAATCCCTCTATAGAACCTCACTGAACCCTTAACACTCAGCTTCCTGCAAGTATGTATGTGTGAGAATGACCGTGTCTTCCATCATCTCGCTTTCTAAATTGGATTTTGTTTCGTTTCACGTGATAATCTCCAGAACGTGCATGCGTTTGTCCTCGGAGTTCCCCCCACACATCAGGATTTCTGATCGTAAATATTAAACATGTTGAATATTTACGATTCAACATGTTAAACATGAGATATAATTCGTCTTGTGTATATCGAACGGGCGATTTTTGGTCTCGTGAATCTATAATTTGTATAATTTGTTCCTACTTACGTTACTGCACGATCTCACCTCGTGGGGTCTCGATCCTAAGAAAGGTGAGAAATCAGCCCAGAACTACACGGGAGGAGCTGGTCAATGACCTGAAAAGAGTTGGGACCACCGTTTCCAAGGTTACTGTTGGTAATACACTAAGACGTCATTTGAAATCATGCATGGCACGGAAGGTTCCCCTGCTTAAACCAGCACATGTCAAGGCCCGTCTTAAGTTTGCCAATGACCATTTGGATGATCCAGAGGAGTCATGGGAGAAAGTCATGTGGTCAGATGAGACCAAAATAGAACTTTTTGGTCATAATTCCACTAAACGTGTTTGGAGGAAGAAGAATGATGAGTACCATCCCAAGAACACCATCCCTACTGTGAAGCATGGGGGTGGTAGCATAATGCTTTGGGGGTGTTTTTCTGCACATGGGACAGGGCGACTGCACTGTATTAAGGAGAGGATGACCGGGGCCATGTATTGCGAGATTTTGGGGAACAACCTCCTTCCCTCAGTTAGAGCATTGAAGATGGGTCGAGGCTGGGTCTTCCAACATGACAATGACCCGAAGCACACAGCCAGGATAACCAAGGAGTGGCTCTGTAAGAAGCATATCAAGGTTCTGGCGTGGCCTAGCCAGTCTCCAGGCCTAAACCAGAGAATCTTTGGAGGGAGCTCAAACTCTGTGTTTCTCAGCGACAGCCCAGAAACCTGACTGATCTAGAGAAGATCTGTGTGGAGGAGTGGGCCAAAATCCCTCCTGCAGTGTGTGCAAACCTGGTGAAAAACTACAGGAAACGTTTGACCTCTGTAATTGCAAACAAAGGCTACTGTACCAAATATTAACATTGATTTTCTCAGGTGTTCAAATACTTATTTGCAGCTGTATCATACAAATAAATAGTTAAAAAATCATACATTGTGATTTCTGGATTTTTTTTTTTTTAGATTATGTCTCTCACAGTGGACATGCATCTACGATGACAATTTCAGACCCCTCCATGATTTCTAAGTGGGAGAACTTGCAAAATAGCAGGGTGTTCAAATACTTATTTTCCTCACTGTATATTTTCTATGTGTTTTTGAAGAAACATGCAAGAAACAGTGAGCTAGGACAAAAACAATACTGAAGAATACATTAAAGCTAAAAGGTTAGTTAATTCAAGTCTGCAGGAGTGTATAAATTCATAAAAGAAACATTTATTTTATATTAGTGGGAAATTTATATTTTTCATTTCTGTGGTACTGACATTTTCAAACACTTTCAACCCATTTTTCTTTTAAATTATTATTATTATTATTAGAGTTATTTTATGTCATAAAATCAAATGAAATATCCCATAAAACCTTGGCTCTTTTTTCTCAGGCAACAAAACGACCTCGCAGCCCAGAGAAGGACGTCCCTCGGATGAAATGAGGGCGTGACGATGAGGATGATGAAGATGAACAAACCTCATCTGAGAAAAAGCTTAAGCAGTTACAAGCATTTGCTGAGAGAGAGAGTGATAAAAACCTGGACTCACCAACTATCAAACCCAGCGCTCTGTCTTCCACTTGCTCTCAGAGTCACTGGCAACAAATCGGCAGCCTTATGCTGTTCACTGCAGCAGGGGTTCCAGAAAGCTCCAAAGTAAGGCATGAACTTTCACATAGTGTTTATTCAGCACATAGTGTTTATTCAGCATGTAGTGTTTGTTCAGCACATAGCATAGTGTTTATTCATCACATAGTGTTTGTTCAGCACACAGTGTTTAACCATCAAAACCATTATGCTTCTATAATGTTTCATGCTGTTTTGTGTGATACAGGTCGCAGATTTTGACATTGACGGCTGCATTATCACTACAAAGTCTGGGAAAGTATTTCCCACAAGTCCAGATGACTGGAAGTGAGTCTAGTTGAAGAACTTGCTATACCCTGCAGCTGTTTGTTGTCTCTCACTTGATGGTGTTTTACTCTTGTTTAGGATTCTTTTCCCAGAGATTCAGCCCAGACTGGCCAGTCTGTTGAAGAAAGGATACAAGGTGCTTCTTAATCCACTATCACTTGTTGATGTTGTCAGTATAAGATAATGTTTCATAAAGGAAGTTAGAGCATCAATAAATGTCCAGTTGGTTTTACTTTGCTTTGCTCTGTTTAGGTGGTATTTTTCACCAATCAGATGGGAATATCTCGAGGAAAACTCAGACCGGAGGTGTTCAAGTCCAAAGCTGAGGATATTTTACAGACACTTCAGTTGCCCATTCAGGTTAATGACACGCTCACTACATACACTACTGTTCAGAAGTCTGGGGTCTGTAAGATTATTACCAGCAGCCATATCACCCTGTAGCCCAAGACTGGTTGCCCACTGAAGATAAGCAGGGCTGAGCCTGGTCAATACCTGGATGGGAGACCTCCTTGAAAACTAGGTTGCTGTGTTAGTGTTAGTGAGGCCAGCAGGGGGCGCTCACCCTGTGATCTGTGTGGGTCCTAATGCCCCGGTATAGTGACGGGGACACTATACTGTCAAAAAGCACCGTCCTTCGGATGAGACGTTAAACCCAGGTCCTGACTCTCTGGTCATTAAAAATCCCAGATTGTCCTTTGAAAAATAGTACGGGTTTAACCCTGGCATCCTGGCCAAATTTGCCCAGTGGCCTCTGTCCATCATCATGGCATATACCTTATATACTCATTGGCTTCATAACTCCTCTCCACCAATAAGCTTGTGTGTGGTGGGCGTTCTGGCGCAATATGGCTGCCATCGCATCATCCAGATGGTGCTGAACAATGGTGGTGGTTGAGGAGATTCCCCCATTCTATGTAAAGCGTTTTGAGCACCCAGAAAAGCGCTATATAAATGTAACAAATTATTTTAGTGGTTATGAAAGAAATCTCATGCTCACCAAGGCTGCATTTATTTTATCAAAAATACAGTCAAAACAGTAATATTGTGAATGATTATTATTATTTAAAATAACCATTTTCAAAGCTGAATTTTCAGCATCATTCTTCAGTCTTCAGTGTCACATGATCATTCAGAAATCATTCTAATATGCTGAGTTGCTGCTCAAGAAACTTTTTATCAATGTTGAAAAAGTTTGTGGAAACGGTGATACAGTTTTTTCAGGAATAAAAAAAAACAAAAACAAAAAAAACCCCATTTATTTGGAACAGAAATATTTTGTAACATTATAAATGTCTTTACAATTTGATCAATTATTGCAACCTTGCTAAATAAAATTATTAATTTATTACCTTACTGACCCGAACCTTTGAATGGCAGCATTTGAAAATTGTATTTCTCTTAACTTATTTACGAATGTGAACACGTCGTCTTTTTTCAGGTGTTTGTTTCCACAGCCCCTGGTATTTACAGAAAGCCTGTTATCGGAATGTGGGAACATCTGTGTGAGAAGGTGAATCACTATTTTGGTTATTTGTAGTTGTCTATTACAGGTAAAGAATAAAGTATAAAGTCGTCTGATGAAGAGCCTGCGTGCTCGAAACGTAATGTACGCTATGCGATAGTTGTCTTGAAAATAAATATTTTTGATAATTTTGGAGCTCAGGTGTTGCCGACTTTATACTTTATTCTTTACTTGTTGGTTTTTTAGTCGAGCACCCTTTTGAGACTGATGTGCGTGCTTTTGTTTCATTTTTCTTAGTTGTCTATTACAGGAATTGCATTTTAAAGTGTCATTTGTTTTACATTACATACAAGCAGCAAGTTCAGTCCCAGTAGCCTATGTATATTAAGACACTGTTGTGTTTTGCAGGCGAATGGTGGAGTGACAATAGATGTGTCTCAGAGCTTCTATGTAGGAGGTGAGCTAAATCAAGTTCATTCAAGTCTAAGGCCCTGTTTACACCTGGTATTAAAGGAGAACTCCGGTCAATTTTAACATTGAGCTCATTTTTTTGTACATTTGGAGTGCTGTCAATACAGAGAACAACGACAAAAATCGGTGTTGCCTACACCGAGTTATTCTATTTTTAAAATTTGCACCCTGTTGACTTCAATGGGGCAAGTACTAAACCTGCTTTTAGCCTCTTAACATCCTTGATGTGTCATTACAAGTGCACAGAAAATGTGAGTGATTCCTTCTGAGTGAACACGAGTGAATCTGACTGCAGTAGATGTGAAAGATATGTATAAAAATGATGTTATTTAAGCCAGCGCAAATACCTGTTTACATCCTGTTTTTCGGTTGAAGTCCAAAGTAGTCGATTGCCGAGTTCACGCGCATGGGTTTAGTTACCTATGATCACGCGCGTGAACTCGGCAATCGACTACTTTGGAAAAATTGACCGGAGTTCTCCTTTAAGATGCGTTTTGGTCGATCGGATCACAAGTGGATGGCGCTAAACAGAGGTGTAAGCAGGGTCTAAAACGTTTTGAGCTCGTCCACTTTCGACCACTTCCAGAGGTAGTCGAAAACGTATGAAGGTAAAAGAGTAGCACAACTCGAGAGCATGTAGAGGTGAATTAATTTGAGAACTTGTACAATAAATACTCATACTTGTATGAGTAATGTGTAAAATGCCATTCGAATGGCATTGAAATTTGATATTGCATTGACAGATTTGAGAAGTTGCAAGTGCCTAATTGAGGTTGTACTGGGAATGTGAATGTAAGATTAAATGCAAATATATATTATAAGTTTGTGTCTGTCATTGTATTTCTGTGAATGGCATTTTACACATTTGTGACTACTTGTCTGCAGCTTCAAATTCAGAATACAGGTTTGTACCTATTGTCTGCGAGTGCAAATTTCAACATTCAACTTCAGATTTTTATTTTACAGGTTTTCACATTGGAGCTGTGAGTGTAAATCTTCACATACAAGTACGAATATTTATTGCACAAGTTCTCAAATTCACATCTACGTGCTCTCGAGTTTTGCTACTCTTTTACCTTCATAAAAACACATTCGACCGGATTGCTTTCATTGTATAAACACTCATGTGGTCAAATGTGTTTGAACAGCCACAAAAGACCGCCTACTCTCCGCATACTGACCTAACACGTAAACACTATGGGAAGCTCGCTAGCTAGACAGGCTGAAGACCCAAGTTTGGTTTGAAGACTATAATCATACCAAGCCCAATGTCCTCTCACCAGTCCTGATTTCTAACATGCACTCACCGTGTTCGGCGTGATCTTCCGGCTGTCAGAGCAGAAACATAAGCTGCTGCTCTCCGTATGTTTTCCGTTTTCAAACGTCCCGCTGCCTTTCGGCACGCCAATTACTCTGACTGCAGAGACCCACACTTGAAATAAAGTGCAACCAAAAACATTGTTTTAAATTTTTATTTTATGTATTTTATTTCCTTCACATAGTGCAAAATAACATTTCAGATTTACATGCTCAGTAATGGTTTCCCCTCATTTACAGATGCAGCAGGACGTCCTGCTAACTGGGCCCCAGGGAAAAAGAAGAAAGACTTCTCCTGCAGTGACAGACTGGTAATGGCGTTAACTGCAGTCTTCATTACTCATAAGCAGATTGAATTTGTTACTGTTACTAAGAGTTGCTGCATTTTATAATAAATTATATTAATGTAAATGTAAATCACGTGTAATAGCTTTTCTCTGGTTGGGCCACAAGAGGGCATGGTAGTGTTTTTCTTGCTCCGTTTTAGTATAACAAAAAAGGGAAACTTTACAATGTTGTGGGCTTTTGACATAATACAGCTTTACAGGATTTAATCCCTTATCTCTTGTGCCCTCAGTTTGCCCTCAACATTGGTCTTCAGTTTCACACCCCAGAGGAATACTTCTTGGGCTGGAAACCCGCTCAGTTCAGCTTGCCAGAGTTTGACCCTGTAACGATTGGTCTTTTTGAATGTTTTTATTTCACTTACACGTTTTCCACAGTCTATTGTGTTAGTTATGTATTGTGTTATTTACATGTATGGTTATTAATGTTTTGTACCTTAGTTGGTTACTTCACACTGCAATTCAAAAGGTTTGGGTCAGTAAGATTTTTTTTTTTAAGAAACAAATACTTTAATTCAGTCAAGATGGATTAAATTGATCAAAATTGGCACTAAATACATTTATAATGTCACAAAAAATATATATTTCAAATAAATGCATTCATCAAAGAATCCTAAAAAAAAGTCTCATGGTTTCTACAAA
Organism: Squalius cephalus; assembly: GCF_949319135.1. Lineage (NCBI taxonomy): Eukaryota > Metazoa > Chordata > Actinopteri > Cypriniformes > Leuciscidae > Squalius > Squalius cephalus. The sequence goes on along the minus strand of NC_137132.1, from coordinate 11,747,263 downwards.
AATATTAAGCAGTTTTCATTATTAATAATAATAAATATTTCTTGAGCAGCAAATCAGCATTAGAATGATTTCTGAAGGATCATGTGACACTGACGGGTAATGATGCTGAAAATTCAGCTTTGCATAACAGGAATAAATTACATTTTAAAATATAGTCAAATGGAAAACTAAATTACTTTAAATTGTAATAATATTTCACAATATTACCTTTTTAGTGTTATTTTTGATTAAATAAATGCAGCCTTGGTGAGCATAAGAGACTTCTTTCAAAAATATTAAAAACTCTTACTGGCCCAAACTTTTTGGACATTACTGTACTAAACATCTGTAATAATGTTTTGTGTTTTTGTATCATTGTCCAGAGGAAATTAGACTCCAAAATGCGTCTTTACATCCTCCTGATACATCCCTCACATCTACCAAACAGGAAGTCATTGTAGCAGTGGGATTCCCTGGATGTGAGCCTTTTTTCAGTGTTTGTTTTATCCTCTTACTCCTTCCAGGTGACCAATTTTTATGATATAACCCTTGTTTTTTGGGGGATTTTTTTTTGCAGCGGTCAAATCCACATTCTTCCAGACACACATCATTCCAAAGGGCTATGCATATGTGAACAGGGTGAGTTGTTACATTGCTAACACAATAGAGAACCGAGAACCCAGACAGAATAAGTAGATCTCAAGAGCAGGATCAAGCAAATTTGGTTCAGAAGATTTGGAGGATCTTGTTTTAACTGCCACTGAATGCTGTGACATCTGCGCATGAACTCTAGGACATGCTTGGCTCCTGGCAGCAGTGTGTGTCAGCCTGTGAACGCGCTCTAAAGGAAGGCCAGAGCGTAGCGGTGGATAACACTAACCCTGACCCTGAGTCGAGAAAAAGGTGCCTATCTCTGTTTCCAAAGCAGATGCTTATTTATCTTTGTCTTTTCAACTGAAATGGCACCATCGATGATTTTCTCCACAGATATGTAGATGTCAGTCAAAGCGCTGGAGTCCCCTGCAGGTGTTTCAACTTCTCAACCAGACTGGAACAAGCAAAGCATAACAACAGGGTATCTGTCTTTACTGTAGTTTTTTACTTTAAAGTTACCATGAAATCAAAATTAACAACACTTATTTATTATTGCAGTATTTACCGGTATTATAAATTATTTATCATCATTATTATTTTTTCTTTAATGTGAAAATTCACTTTTCTTCTCTGATGATGTGATAACTGGCGTGAGGGTGTGACAACCTGTTACTCACATGAGATCGACCAATAGCAAACCACAACCATCTAATCAATTACCCATGGACAAAATCAAGTCCCGCCCTAGATTTTTTTATTTTTCTTCTCATTGGAGAAGCCCTTTCACTCAGATATACGCCACAATAGGGAAGAAAAGAGTTACTGCATTTTATAATAAAAGAATCTCAACTTCTGTTTCATGGTGACTTTAAATATAAAATTCTGTAAAAAAAATTATACCATTTTACTAACTGTAAACAAAATGCAAAGTCAGTCACTGATAGATGTTATCTTTTTTTTTTTTTTTTTTTTTTTGCTGTAGTTTCGTGAGATGATTCCTTCTGCCACAAAGCATGTTCATGTCAATGACATGGTGTTTCACAGCTACAAGTGAGTGAACAGCAGCAAGCTGAGCTTATTCCACTGTACCAGATCATATTGCCAGGAAATCACACCTTTGAACAAGTTTCTTTATCTTTTATCTTTATTTACTAATTTATTACTAAGCAGATTGGTTTCTGACTTTTTCTTCTTCTCTGTAGGAAAAAAATTGTGGCACCCAGTTTGTCTGAGGGCTTCTCTGAAATCCTGCAGATTCATTTTGTGCCTAGTTTCAGTGACAAAAGATCAGAGTTCCTCTTCTGGCAGTTCTCTGAGGGCTGAGTCTGACGTTTGAGCGAAAAATTAAGAAAAAACAAAACAAAAAGGCTGACCAACCCAACTTAGCAGAAGAAAAATTCATTGAAAATTCGGAACATGATTGATAATACAATGCTAATTTAAATATTGTGTTGAATTGTCGTCTTCTCTCATTTTTACACTTGTCTTTCACTGACTTTAATCTGTTACTTTTTAAATGTTGTTTGGTAAATTTACCCATATCTGCTGAAATCTACCTGCTGTTATAAAGACACTACTAATAAAAGTGTCTTGTAAAAAAAAAAAAAAAAAAAAAAAAATATATATATATATATATATATATATATATATATACAGTATATATATATATATATATATATACAGTATATATATATATATATATATTGAGGAAACAATTGCTTGTTTCAGTTTGATCAAAAACAATTAACTTGCTTCAATATTTTCCAGTGTTTGTGTGTGATTTAATTTTTTTGTGTTTTTCTTGTCTGTAAAACAAGACTTTATTTATAGCTGAGATTGTTTTCTAAATCTCAGAAAGCTTAAATTCTAATAGCCTATGGCTAACTCTGGTACAATGTATCAAATGGTAGCATTTATGTTGGAAATTGTAGATGGTCCTTAATAAAAAAAAAAAAAAAAAAAAAAAAAAAAAAAACTAGTGTCAGGAGGGCAAAGGGATACATACTTTTTAAAACTAGCTTCGGGGCAGTTGGGATTGCCAGGCTCAGCGAAGAAGCACCCCCTGTAATTTTCTTTACATGAATCTTTGGCATCCTTGTGGTTCTTGGTCTCAGCGTTGTGAGCAAGAGAAATCTATGCCATTCTCATCGCGTTTTAAATTAAAAGAGTCACTTTTCAAGTCTCGATTGCCCTCTCTGCCTCGTCTTGCCAGATACAGCTGGACGTCGAAATACACTTTTCGGACCAGTCTGCTCGCTGTGTTGGGAGACAGCAACTTACATCTTTCCCATTTTTGCTGAGGTTTTTGATGACCGACTTAAATACCCCGTTACTGGATTTAAATGTGGCGCTATTCATTATATCAAACCTTGTCGTGTAGTGGCGACATATCCCAGACCTAATGGCAATGTAACTTGAAATTGAGTATGTTTTTCCGTTAGCGTTCCTAACCGATGCATAAAAGGATCGCAGCATTTGATTCAGGTTTTCTTCCCCGTAACTATCAAAGTCTGCTGACATATTCTTTTGGACTAACCAGTCTTTATACTTGGCAGCTTGGCAGCTTGGTTGAATTCCAATGTAGAATGCGGTCTGTTATTTCTTGATAACAGACCGCATTCTACATTGGAATTCAACCAAGCCATGTACTAATAATTAATAATCCTAAGGTTATCAATAGGGCCTTCACCTTTTCAGGGCTTTGGCCCTAATTAAGGACGACATTATTATTTCAGCTTTCGACTGTTCTACAATCTGCCATCACATCTTATGCTACAAAATTCCAGTGGAGTGCACCAGAACTGACCCCGGAAATTACACTCTTAATCTCCCTTTTTCATTTTCTATCTCTTTTAAGGCCTGTGCTCCGGGAAACTCCCTAAAACGTGTTCATTGGTAATCCCCTCCTGGAATCCTTGAATGCAGAGTCAGATGCATGGAACATAGACGTAGACTTGTAGATACACAGAACTCAGACGCAGACTCATTCATAGATACACCGAACTTGAATGAAGACTCACAGATGCATGGAACATAGATGCAGACTCGGTAGACACTAGATCACCGTAGACACTGGAATCATCTCGAGAGAGGAAACATGGAATCTCTCGCCGATGACCTTTGGAACCAGTGTTTAACCACACAAACTCTTGATACTCTGTCGATACGGGGATCCACCCTGTTTGTCACGGCTGGACTGGCCATTGGGCATACCGGGCATTTTCCCGGTGGGCCGACGTGCTTTTTGGGCCGATACATCTCATAAATACATAATTTTTATTATTATTATTATTTTTTTAACGGCCCATAAAATTTGTACATCGGCGGCCCATTCGTTTTGTTTTGTTTTGCTTAATTGGCGGCGCTGGGTTTGTGCCGGTGTAATGCATTGGTCAAAAAAAGTCAGCGTTAGTTTTTTCACGTAGATCACACGTAGATCAGCGGCCCATTGGTTCTTTCCTTGATTGACACTGGGCTGGCCCAATCACAACTTTAAATGAGTGAGCGAGCGTGCAGCAGTGTCAGTGTGTCTCTGTCAAAATAGATGGAGAAGAAACGCAAGGAATGTGCAGATAAATAGCGTGAAAAAATAGAACCAGGCCCTTAAAGCAGATGCTTTATGTCAAAATATATGTTTTCTGACCTTCGTCAGCTCCAGCGGCAGATGATAATAGTGAGGAGGATCAGGAGAGAGATGAGAGAGTGTAGAGCCTGCAGTAAGCAGAACTACTTTCAAAACACTTAGGCCATGTCATGAGTGTAGGAACCCATAACCCAGTTACAGATTATTTCCACATCTGCATAGTTGACGATTACCGCAATTCACTAGAAATTTAATGAGACACGTTTGTAAACCATGTTTTCCGCCAAAATAAAAGCTTGATGCAGTTTGTGTCAAAATAAAAGATCATGTGCTTATCCCTTTCAAGTATAGAAATTGGTACAAAACTAATTATGAAAGTTTCCTTTATTTTTTAGTGCATGTGTTTTACAAAATATGGCTATTACTGTCATTGTATTAATATTATAACTACAGTATTATGTAGTAGGTGTAATGTAAATAGACACTGTAACTAAAAGAGGTTTGAATTTTTCTTTGTTTAATTTGCATACTGAATATGGGTTGGAGCTTTTAATTTTGAACTCTCAAAGTGCACCAGACTGATGAATTTAACATTAAATTGCACAAAATTTTCTCACGGGGGAGCATGCCCCCGAACCCCCCTACAAGGACCAAGATCCACCCACCACAGTTTTACCAAAAATCCTGTAAGAAACACTTGTATTGCTATGCCAGAGCCACTTATAGCTTGTTTTAGGATTCATTACTGTGTAGTAAGGTTCAACTGTATTAATAAATGTCAAATTTTTATTTATTTAATCTGTTAACTCTCACTCGTTCCTATACTCACTCATTACATGGCATTAGTGGTTTTAATGAATAGGAGTTGGTATGCATATAATTAAGGGCGTGCAAAGATGGGTGGTGTTTATGATCATATAGTGGGCCGGTCTGGGCCAAAATGCCCTGGCCGATTTTTTGTCCCAGTCCAGCCCTGCTGTTTGTGCTGACGGTAAACTCTCAACGACACTGGAATCACCCCGAGTGAGAAAACACTCACCGATGATCTTTGGAACCAGTGACAGGTAACCAATCTAGACCCAGAACATAACATCAAGATACGTTCAACATACCCAGCAGTGAGTGCTTCTTCTTATTCTTCTCTGATATTAATGGGGGGTCGCAACCAACTTGTTCAGGTGCATACCGCCACCTACTGTACCGGAGTGTGTAAATCAAGGTTTTAGTACTTCAGGTTCAGTGTACCCATATTTAAAAAAAAAAAAAAAAAAAAAAAAATGATATATATATATATATATATATATATATATATATACACTGCTCAAAAAAATAAAGGGAACACTTTTTAATCAGAGAATAGCATCAAGTCAGTTAAACTCCTGGGATATTGATCTGGTCAGTTAAGTAACAGAGGGGGTTGGTAATCAGTTTCAGCTGCCTTAGTGTTAATGAAATTAACAGCAGGTGCACTAGATGGGCAACAGTGAGACAACCCCCAAAACAGGAATGGTTTTACTGGTGGAGGCCACTGACATTTTTTCCCTACTCATCTTTTAGGACTGTTTTTCACCAGTTTTGCATTTGGCTAGGGTCAGTGTCACTAATGGGAGCATGAGGCGATACCTGGACCCTACAGAGGTTGTGCAGGCAGTCCAGCTCCTTCAGGATGGCTCATCATACGTGCCATTGCCAGAAGGTTTGCTGTGTCTCCCAGCACAGTCTCAAGAGCATGGAGGAGATTCCAGGAAGACAGACAGCTACTCTAGGAGAGCTGGACAGGGCCGTAGAAGGTCCTTAACCCATCAGCAGGACCGGTATCTGCTCCTTTGTGCGAGGAGGAACATGATGAGCACTGCCAGAGCCATACAAAATGACCTCCAGCAGGCCACTGGTGTGAATGTCTCTGACCAAACAATCAGAAACAGACTACATGAGGGTGGCCTGAGGGCCCGACGTCCTCTAGTGGGCCCTGTGCTCACTGCCCAGCACCAGGGAGCTCGATTGGCATTTCCCATTGAACACCAGAATTGCCAGGTCCGCCACTGGTGCCCTGTGGTTTTCACAAATGAGAGCAGGTTCACCCTGAGCACGTTACAGACAGGAAAGGGTCTGGAGAAGCCGTGGATAATGTTATGCTGCCTGTAACATCGTTCAGCATGACCGGTTTGGTGGTGGGTCAGTGATGGTCTGGGGAGGCGTATCCATGGAGGGACGCACAGACCTCTGCAGGCTAGACAATGGCACCATGACTGCCATTAGGTATCGGGATGAAATCCTTGGATCCATTGTCAGACCCTATGCTGGTGCAGTGGGTCCTGGGTTCCTCCTGGTGCACAACAATGCCCGGCCTCATGTGGCGAGAGCATGCAGGCAGTTCCTGGAGGATGAAGGAATGATACCATTGAAGGGCCACCACGCTCACCTGACCTACATCCAATAGAACACCTCTGGGACATAGTCGCGCCTGCCGCATCTAGTTGCTTGACCACTTTGTGTCCATTTGCGCGTCAAAAGACGGTAGCGGTCAGAACTCTGGTGTACATTGGACGGAGCGGGCGGTCTGACTGACAATAGCCCACTCCCGACATCTTTTGACAGCGTATCCGCACTTAATTCTGACCACCTGTACACCTCTGAGGAGCTGTTTGGTAGGCTACTGAAACCAATGTCAATCAACAACATTCTTTTTTTGCAAGATGCTTGAAATGGTTCGGCAAAAAATAGCCTACTTCATTTGTCAATAGGGCAATATGATTTTCGTTTATGTTGCTTAGAAATTTGAGTGATAGGCTTTGTCCTATTTAATTTATGTTAGAATATTTCATTTAATTTATTTTATAATTTTTTTTCTGAGGCATTTTTTTCTCTGCTGACAGTAGGCTACAATGTTAAAATAGCCTAATATAGGCTATATTGGTACAAACACAATTTTTGTATAGCATTTATGATTATTATAGGCTACTTAATCTCCTTCTTTCCGTTAGAGACATTTGAATGTGAGATTATGGAAACGAGATCTAAATTTTGCGGACCCGTCAGGTCGGGAAATAAAGCGGGTGAACACCGAGTGTATTTTAAGCGGTTGCTGAATAGAACCTTGTGGGAGCGGGACGGAAAAAAACAGTCCCGCGCAGACCTCCTTAAACCAGGTGTGTATGTGTGTGTCCCGAATAAATAATAAAAAAAGGAATAAAGTTCAAAAGTCGGACTGTAAGCGAATGAGGCATGATTGCTATTCACAAAATGGCTGTAATCTGTTACCACAATAGTACTTGATCTGTTTTAAATTATTTCCTCGATATATAAGGTGTTAAATTAAAAATCAAAATTAAAATTTGTCTAATCCAGTAGGCTAATTATTTTTTTCTATTTTTGATCTGAGCAAAATCAGAAAACCCGTCGTTATTCTCCTTTTTTTTTTTTTTTTTTTTTTTTTCATTTTAGTTCAGGAAATAAATAATGGAAAAACAAGTAATTTTTCATCTTTTTATTTTTGGTTTTAATAAAAAAAAAAATAAAATAAAAAAACGATTGAACGAATGATCCACGGACGGTGACGCACCCATCATTTTCCGCGATTATAGGCCTATATAAGAGTATTTAATTTGTATTCATAAGCCTACTCTGTGTAGCTGGCCCGCCATCTACTGGCTAAAAAAAATATTGGCCTGCGGCCAAAGTTACTTGCCGACCCCTGCACTACATGAAAGGTCATTTACAAAAATCCATAATAGGGGCACTTTAATTTTCCTTGCTTTTATTTTGTGATTATTTTAATTCCTTACTGTGTAAAGCACTTTTAATTGCCGTGTATGAAGTGCTATATAAATAAAACTGCCTTGCCTAATGTTGCATCACAATAAATAAATAAAATGGATGTAATTGATTGTGAGAGTGAATAAAGAATATGCTGATGTACATGGACTCAAGTCGCTTTTTTGTAATTTATTAAATTCAATAGCATTCATGTTAATGAATAATAATAAAATATAAATAATAAAATAGTGTAAAATGGGCATAATACTGTAAAATGAAATTGCGATATTGGATATTATACTGTAAAATTAAATTGCAGTAAGGGCATCTTACTATCAAATTTAATTGCGGTAAGGGCATCATACTGTAAAATTAAATTGCGGTAAGGGCATCTTACTGTAAAATTAAATTGCGGTAAGGGCATCATACCGTAAAACACATTTACAGGTAAGCTACTGTAAAGGGATACTTACAGTAACTTACTGGCAATAGTGCTGCCAGTAAGTTACCGCAAAAATACGATAAAATGTCTAACAGTGTACAGTTTCCATCGCTTACCAACAGACAAGGAATGCAAAAAATTGTGGCTGAAAAACCTAAACTTAAAGAGACCACCCAAAACACTGTATGTGTGTTCATTTAATTTTGTCGACAAAAAACCAACGGAGGAAAACCCACATCCTACTTTGTGGTTGGGCTACAAAAGACCACCAGAAAAGAGACATTGGGTCCTCAAAAGGATTGACAGCAGTGCCACGAGAACATCAGGTATGATTTCAGATGTAGGGAGGACACAGCATTGTAGTGCTTGTTCAGTAACGTTAATGGCAACCAGTTAGTTTGACTGCTTTCTGTAAATCTTAAAATGTAAGGCAGCTTATGGCACGGATTGCAGGGCAGTATTTTTACAGTACTCAGTTTTTTGAGTGTAGAAAACACGCTGATGGAGTTTTGATAGAGAGAAACAAGAAACAATTTTTAGTTTCACTGTTATTTATTTAATTAATCGACCTACTAATCTCTATATAAAAATAATATGATGCTGCCATCTTTCTAAAGTCATTTTACACCCCTGTAAATTGGCTCCTAATCTCAGATTTAAAAATATTTTTTTGACCCCTCTTGGATTATTCAGAAAATATACATCTATGACATTTAATATTTTGACTTTAATCACTATTTATGTTTTTGTCTTTCTTCAGAAAAAAATATTAACAAAATAAAAAAATTGAGCCGGGAAGTTTCTGAAATTTGGTTGATTTGACACAGAATGACCCTTCTCAGAAACTAAAGCTAAAATGCATATCATAAAAACTGAATGTGGTAGCAGCACAATCCAATAATGATGAAGTGATTATATCTCTAATGCCCTAATAACTGTAAAAACCTGAACTGTATTGTTACCCTCAGATGAGCTTGATGGGTCGGAAGAGATGGATCGAGATGAGGAGCCGTGCTCTACATTAAAGCCCTACTGTGATGCCCAAACACAGTGGTCAAAAGGGCCAACCATCACCTGCAGAGCGAGCACTACACCATCCCCAGAATTATCATGCCCTGTTGCAGATAGTATTTTGAAGGGTGATGCTGACTCCTATACAGGGATTCCACTCATTGCGTTTCACACCCTTGTAATTGCCTACAACCATTTGCTCCTACTTCTTCATCCATGCCTGTTGTGGACCAAATCCTAATGACCTTAATGAAACTAAGGCAAAACTTTGTCATGGCTGATTTAGCACGAAGATTTAAAACGTCGCAAGGTCAGGTCAGCAAGACTGTTGGAATCTGCATAGACATAATGTCTGAACACACCAAGGATCCAAAAACCTGGACTCTAGAAGTGAATCATACAGCCACTACTATGCCAACAACACTGTGAAATATTTAGTGGCAATTTCTCCCTCTGGAATAATCATGTTCATTTCAGATGCTTTTGGTGGCAAATGCAGTGACCGGTACATAACACAGAACTCAGGGTTTCTGGACTATTTGTGTGCTGGAGATGAGGTGACGGGGATCGTGGTTTCACAATCAGGGATTTGCTGGAGGAGCATTGAGTGAACTTAATCATTCCAGCATTTACACGCAAAGGATGCCAGCTGACCAACGAGGAGGTAACGCATACATGGCGCATTGCTCACGCCCGCATTTATGTTGAACGGGCAATAAGGCGTCTGAAGGTGTACAAGATTCTTTCGCAAACAGTGGCAATTAGCTTGATCCCAAAAATTTATAAAATGCTCAAGATCTGTGCTGGTCTTATATAAACTTCTGCTTTCGACTGCAAATCGACTCATCATTCATGTGGGGAAGAATGATATTCATAAAGAGCAGTCAGAACTCCTTAAGAAGGATTTCAATGAACTTGAACTTTGAAACACTTAAAAGACTGAAAGTTCAGACATTCATCAGTGGACCACTCCCAGCAAGAGAAACAAACAGGTTTTCACGGTTGCTTGGGCTTAATACGTGGCTGCAAAAAACCTGCAATATAAAAGGAGTGAACTTCATTGACAATTTAAATTTTTCTGGAGTCAAAGACAACTGTTTCATCGGGATGGCCACCACCCAAACAAACTTGGTTCAAGAGTGCTAAAGGACAATATCTACTTCTCCCTCAATCATCCTTCTGCAGTGTGTGCCAATCCACTCAATCTGAATGGCACACACACACCTGGACACAGTATGAATGACCACGGGACTTCACTTCAGCAGCAAAATGGACATGCGGTTGACATATCACACAAGGACAATGCTAACACCACTCCGCCACAACAACCTCTGTTTACGGACACAATCTCAGCTGAGACCTGCCCACAGAGCTCACCACAGACAGACATATCAGAACTGCTCCAAGATTCAGCACCCAAGGACGACTTCCTGGAAAACAGCCAGGGAAGCCAGGACAGCATATCACAGCCTCCGATAACACCAGAGCAACAGCCCCTTTCACCAGACACTTTTGCCCTCTCTCCAGCATTGCTACTTCTGTGCTTCTCACAGAAAATGGAAGAACTGGTGTATGCTGGAACCAAACTATCCCACTCTTTTGCTGCAAGCCCCCAGATACCAACCAAAAAAGGGCAGGCACCTCAACCACCCGCACCAAAGCCTGCGGGCCCAGCTCGCCCTCCCCCTCCTCCTGTGAGAGCTCTTCGGCCTCTGCCACAACGCCAGGGCCCACACCCTCCTCCATCTGCTCGAGGTGAACCAAAAACAACTGATACCAGCTCTCAGTGATGTGTGTTGGGTCCCCGCTATGATAACAGTAACTTTCTCAAATGTTTACAAAACAAGCGGGAACCCAGTGTGCCTGTATCTTTCTCTATTGCTGTTCTATTACAAGATAGAAAGTCTAAGGCCTTCAATAGCCGTACAGCAAACCCAACTAATCTGGTGCCTATTATACGTCAAACTAATATTTCTGTGGGGAAAAGTAAGACTGTTAAGTTAGCACTTTTTAACATTCGGTCACTTAAAAATAAATCACTTCTAGTCAACGACTTAATAACCACAAACAACCTGGATTTTATGCTTCTAAATGAAACCTGGCTAGAAGACAGCTGCAGTGCAACAATCCTCAATGAAACAGCCCCTCCTAACTTTACTTTTATGAGTGTCTGCAGAGCTGTTAGGAGAGGTGGGGGTCTAGCTGCTCTTTTTAAAGATATCTATCAATGTAAGCAAATATCATTTGGGAATTACCTGTCTTTCGAATATCTGGGTATTGTGTTAAAAGGTACTCCACGCATTTCACTTATCATTATTTACAGGCCTCCAAAATACTCTCCAGCCTTTGCTGAGGACTTTACAGAACTGTTATCAACAATTACCTCAGAGTTTGACTGTTTTGGCATTGCTGGGGATTTTAACATTCACATAGATAATGCAGAAACCAGTATGGCAAAAGAAATCAAAACTGTTTTAAAAACTTTTGATCTGACTCAGCATGTACATGGACCCACACACAATCGTGGACACACTATAGATTTACTTATCAGTAAGGGTCTAAACATTTCATTGATTGTTATTAAGGATGTAGCACTCTCTGATCATTTCTGTATTTTCTTTGATATACTGATCTCTCCTGCCCATGAAGCTTGATCTGTGTCTGTCAAGAAGAGATGCTTAAATGAGAACACTAGTGTGCTATTTATGAAGGCTATATCCTTAACACCAAGCATATCTGCAGACTCTGTTGATTTTCTCCTTGATTCTTTTAACTCAAAAGTTAAAAGTGTAATTGATGAAATTGCTCCTGTTAAAGTCAGGAAGAAGAGTGGCAGACAAAAAGCACCTTGGAGAAACTCAACAGCAGTGCAAAATATGAAAAGACAATGCAGAAAAGCAGAGCGCATGTGGCGGAAGACAAAACTTGTAGTCCATTATAACATCTACAAAGACAGCATCCATGCTTTCAATACGGAACTAGGCAAAGCTAGACAGACTTTCTTCTCAAATATTATAAACAGTAATTTAAACAACACACGCACTCTTTTTGCTACTGTAGAGAGACTGACAACCCCCCCAAGCCAGATCCCCAGTCAAATGCTCTCAGACAGCAAGTGCAGTGAGTTTGCTTCTTTCTTCTCTGAGAAAATCAATAATATCAGAAAGGTGATCAGCATATCCTTGAGTTGCGCTGGGTTCAGACAGATCAGACCACCTGTAAAAGTAGTTACTATGTCTGATTTCAAAGAAATTGATGGCAAAATTTTGGAAGAAACCGTACAGCACCTTAAAACATCAACCTGCGCTCTTGACACACTTCCTACATCATTTTTCAAAAGTGTGTTAAACAGTTTAGAAGCAGATCTCCTAGAAGTGGTAAATGCCTCACTTCTCTCTGGGAGTTTTCCAAACTCCCTGAAAACTGCAGTTGTCAAGCCCCTCCTGAAAAAGAGCAATCTGGATAAGACCATATTAAGCAACTAGCCGATTTCAAATCTTCCTTTCATAGGCAAGATCATTGAAAAAGTTGTCTTCAATTAGCTGAACAAATTCTTATGCTCGAATGGATACTTTGACAATTTTCAATCTGGTTTCCGACCACAGCACAGAGACAGCGCTCATACAGATAATAAACGATATTCGCTTAAATACTGATTCAGGCAAATTATCAGTGCTGGTACTACTCGACCTCAGTGCTGCATTCGACACTGTCGATCATAACATACTTCTTGACAGGCTGGAAAACTGGGTGGGGCTTTCTGGGATAGTCCTAAAATGGTTCAGGTCATACTTAGATGGGAGAGGTTATTATGTGAGTATAGGAGACCATAAGTCTAAGTGGACATCCATGACATGCGGAGACCCTCAAGGCTCAATTCTTGCGCCACTCCTGTTCAACCTGTATATGCTCCCAATGAGCCAAATAATGGGAAAGAACCAAATTGCTTACCAGAGCTATGCAGACGACACACAGATTTACTTAGCCCTATCGCCTAACGATTACAGCCTCATTGACTCTCTGTGCCAATGCATTGATGAAGTCAACAGTTGGATGTGTCAAAACTTTCTTCAGTTAAACAAAGACAAAACTGAAGTCATTGTGTTTGGAAACAAAGATGAAATTCTCAAGGTGAACACATACCTTCACTCTAGGGGTCAAACAACAAAAAATCAAGTCAGGAACCTTGGTGTGACACTAGAGTCAGACCTTAGTTTCAGTAGTCATGTCAAACTAAATCAGCATACTATCATCTGAAAAATATTGCAAGAATTAGATGCTTTGTTTCCAGACAAGACTTAGAGAAACTTGTGCATGCTTTCATCACCAGCAGGGTGGATTATTGTAATGGACTCCTCACTGGCCTTCCCAAAAAGACCATAAGACAGTTGCAGCTCATACAGAACGCTGCCGCCAGGATTCTGAGCAGAACCAGAAAATATGATCATATCACACCAGTACTCAGGTCATTACACTGGCTCCCAGTTACATTTAGGATTGATTTTAAAGTATTATTACTGTTATATAAATCATTCAATGACCTCAATATATTGCAGATATGCTCACTGAATATCAACCCAACAGATCACTCAGATCATTAGGATCATATCAGCTAGAAATACCAAGGGTTCACTTTAAGCATGGCGAGTCTGCTTTTAGCTTTTATGCCAGCCGCAACTGGAACCAGCTTTCTAGAGGAGATCAGATGTGCTCATACAGTAGCCACATTCAAATCCAGACTCAAAACACATCTGTTTAGCTGTGCATTTACTGAATGAGCACTGTGCCAATGTTCGTCCGACTGTACTGTACTGTATTTTATTTTTTATTTTTCTAAACTGTTTTAATTATTCTTATTTCTTTTTATTATTTTTAATTTCTTCTATGTAAAGCACTTTGAATTGCCATTGTGTATGAAATGTGCTATACAAATAAACATGCCTTGCCTTGCTAGTAGTGCTCCGTTTGGGAGCTCTCTTTGCTGTGCTCGCAGTCAATCGCAGCTTCCTTGCATCATGCCAAAGTTGTGATGCACTCTGTACCTGTGTCTCTTCAGTCAACTTCTCCATCTGAGCAGGGCTTAGTTGAATATAGGTCTCATAAAAAGTGAGACACTTCTTACAGGTTAGTGCTGTTCCGTGTTCTGTATGTGGTATCTGTAGATCACACTGGCTCTGAGAAGACTCATTATTCTCTACATCTAATCTGTAACACAGCTGAAGGAGACCATCCGTCTGTAGATTAAATAGTGGGGCCATCACAGAAGAACTGACATAAGTTTTAAATTCTGAGTGATCCTTGAAAAGTTTGGGGGGTGCTTCTGTGGATGACACACTTAGGGGATCTAGTGCTGATGAGCCTGGATGAATGCGGTCTGGTTTATGGCGTTTAAAATGAATGTGCTTCAACCTTTTTCTGCTCTACATTCTACCTTGTGCCTGCATTCCACTTCCTCTGCACATTAGTACATGATATCCCTGTCTTTCCCTGTCTGACTGCATTCTCATCCTACATTAGAAAATGTTCCATTATAAAATAAACTCAGCAGTTGCAAGCTGAATCAATTAAATTAACATTTATTTGTATGTAAAATCCACATTTATTTATTTGCCTTTCACAATACAAATCATTTAAAAGCAGCTTTACAGAAAATGCATTACAATTACAATTTAGAGTGATTTTTTTTTATCAGAGGTGACTGTGTGTAATGTCTTTTCATAAATGTGCATATACATAGGCCTGCTATTCACACAGTTAGCTAATAATGTATTGATATGCAGAAACTGAGCGCATTGAAGTAATGAATACACGTTTGTTAAGGAATAGGTTATAACAATTTATTAAGATGTAACAGGCAAACTGGTATTACAAAACTATCCGAAGTATCAACATTTTACCTTCCAAAGTATTGCAGCTGCGTGGCTGCAAGATCGCCCAGGTCCCGCAACACATGAACACCCTGCCGTTTGTATTTCACCTGACGATGAAACTAAAACCCAGGCCTGGTGATGTGAAACTTTAAGGCTCTGACTAAGCTCTATGTCTGCTTTAAGATAGACAAGATTGTGTCCCACCTCCTTTAACAAAACGCGACGGATAGACAGGAACTAAACTGAGCCTTACTGACAGTCTGGGAACAGAGATGCTGCAAAAATGCCAAATGTGGAAAAATAAAGTGTTTTTTGAGAATTTAAGCATGACAACCTAGTAAAGCCCACTATGAAAAATAGCATAATAGGTCGCCATTTAAAATTAAAAGAATGAATCAACTAAAAATGCGTTTTAAATAATCATGACAAGTTTAATACATGCCTTTTATTGTACAGAAATGTTTGTTCAATTGTATTTAAAGGTGCTCACATTTCAGAGGAAGATAAATCGATTGAGAATCAACTATAAATGAGAATTCTAAATGAGATAGCAATGCATGTTTGCAAACATATTAAAAAAGTTAGAAAGTCTGTTTGATAGAGATGCTTATTGTAAGAAATATTCTTAAGTAGTTGGATGCATGGTTAAAGGATAATTCCGGTATTTAACACTTTGAGTCTATTTTGTAGTTTGTTTTGGATAAACTAGAGTGGTGGACAAAGAAATTTTGACAATGGTTCCTATCTCGACTTTTTGACAATTTTAGAATCGCCCATGACCGCTTTAGAACGAGAGTCTATGGCCATGCACAAACATGTCCTTAAAACAACCCTTAACGTTTGTTTTCAAAACTGTGCAACTCACCGAGTGGCTAGTGGTGTTCGTTGATGTTCCAAAACAAGTAGAGTACCGAAATAGAGTTTCTGTCATGTTTTATTTGGCATTTTGTAAAATCCCATTGATTTCCGTTGGAGGACTCATTGCTCGTTGATATTACTGCGCTACCGGAAACGGAAAGGGGGCTGTTTACATTTGGTTGTAGTCTTTTAGGTCTTTTCGCTCGGTTCTCTGTCTCTCAGAAGGCCATAGATATAAAAACTAGATGTCGCCTTGGGGTTCTAAACATGCGTCAAAACCGCCGCCATCTTTGAACAGGGGTCTTGCCATAGAAAGTAGCTAGGTAACGCTGCAATCTCCGCCTGTACTTCGAATTCATGGATGATACCGGACTTTTGTGCTGCGTATGGATGTTCACACGAACGAAATCTAACACAGACAGCATGGGATTACATTTACTCTGTGGATGGTAGTAGTCAAGTTGTTTTTTTATAAGTTCAGTGTACATTTCTCTGCTTGGAGGAAGAAAATGAACTGTGATTCTCGCACAGCTAATGAACTGTGAATGTGCTGTACTCTTTAGATATTATGTTGAAATAACATTATTCTTAATAATACATCTTTTAGAATATTTGATTGAATGCTGAATGTTGCGCTTGTTCAATTTAATAAAATTAAAAATTTAATTGTGATCATTAAAATAATTGAATATTAAATATTTTGTGGCCAAGTTTTGCTCATTTATATATGTATTATATAGCAATAGTTTATTCTAAGTTTACTCAAGTGGAAGAATGTGACTAATAAACTTAGGCCTACTAGCACTATGCATTATATTTTGAAAAAGAAGTAATTATCTTAATATCAAAACCTTAAATTTCCTCTGGACTCAATGATAAATACATGTCTGACCGTTGGAACGAACCATAAAAACTAGAAAATCGCATTCATGACGATTTATGGTGATTTTATTTCCGTTAGACCTTTGCCTACATTGACGCTGATGCATTAAAGAGGAGGGGCTCCCCTGTTCCAAGATGGCGGCTCTATTGACGCATTCGTTCCAATGAACTGCCGTATACAAGGCGACATCTAGTGTTTATATCTATGTCAGAAGGCTAGCGTGAGCAGAGCAACGGAAGTTACGGAAGAGCGGAAGTTTATACGCGGTTGTGAGGTATCTGAAAAAATAGTTCCACTATAGAAAAATAAACGGATTGAAATCATACATTGCGCCGATATATTTGTTTTTAATCATCAGCGAACACCACTAACCACTCGGTGAGTTGCACAGTTTTGAAAACGAACGTTAAGGGTTGTTTTAAGGACATGTTTGTGTATGGCCATAGACTCCCGTTCTAAAGCGGTCATGGGCAATTCTAATTGTCAAAAAGTCGAGACAGGAACCATTGTCAAAATTTCTTTGTCCACCACTCTTGCTCATCCAAAACAAACTACAAAATAGACTCAAAGTGTTAAATACCGGAATTATCCTTTAAGTTAAATTTACACAAGTATTGATTTAAAATTTTTCTATCAGATTGTTAATTCCAGATATTCCAGATAAAGCGTTTTCTGCGTCTCACTGCCCATGTGGTTACAGCAACAACAAAACATATGACCATAGTTACCACACACAAAGAAATGACAAGAACTGTCAAATTCATGACTGGGTTTGATATTCCTTGGGGTTTTGGATCAGGGAGGATCTTTGAAGCTCGAGCAATGTTGGAGGTTTCAGATTTCGCTTTTTCTTTGTCTTCAGACTGAACTGCAAAGAACATTGTGGTGCCATTGTGGATTGTGAAACTGAAATTGAATGAATGCTGTTCAACTGATCCAGCCTCGTGCGGTGAGACGGCAGTTGTGTTGACTGCATGACCATTGCTGAAGCTTTCTCGAAGCATTTGAAGGTCATAGCTCCACCTGATCTCATAGGATTTTGCTTAAAGGAAAAGAAACATGCCACAAACACAATACAATTTACATTATTTCCTGATCTAAATTTGAAACCATTTTATGTTGTCAATGAAGATTGCATTCATTGATTGTAAAAGATTGTAAAACCTTTTATTTTAAATTCTGGTATAGTAATTGTGTGCTTTACCTGTCCCTTGGTCGAGGTCCTCACCAGGAGCCGTCCATCTGAGAAGCACAGAGTCCTCTAGGATCTTAGCTCTCAGATCTGTGATTTTGTTAGGTGGGAAGTTTGGTGGAATTGAGCCTGTAAACGCCACCTCAAAACTCTCTCCAGTGGCTGTTCTACTAAAGCTTCTGACCTCAAGTGGTTCCTCAGAAACTGGAGGCTCAGGAGGGTTCAGCTCTACCACACCTGAAATTAGAGGAACAACCTGAATCTGCTTGATTATGTCTGAAGCAGCTTTGTAGCTAAATATAATGACATTTATGTTGTTAGTTTCAGTTTGTGCATGAATTTATGGACTCTTTCTGCAGGTTACATACAGTAGATACACGTTTCTGAACGAGTGTGTAACTGAATCTTTACCTCAAACGATTTGTTCAAAACAATCATTCACTCAGGAACTAAACTTTGAGTCAAGCTGCAGGGTCCCTACATAGTCCCTTTGCTCTCTATATTCACCGAGCACAGGATACCTGTTAAAGATTATTTCACTTGACTAAATGCAACTTCATCAAACACAGACTACATTTTGAGGTATGATGGCCCAATAATACTTCTATAAATAATTATAATATAAATAACCATACGTTTGTGTAATTGTCATGATCCCAGCCTGTTTTCCCATGGTCTTGTGTGGACCATGTTGTGTTATTTTGTTTTCTGCACCATGTTTTATAGTCCTTTGTAGTTTTCTTGTTGATTAGTTTTTAGATTTTTCCCAGGTGTGTCTTGTTTGCCCATTACCCCTTGTGCATTTAAACCCCAGTGTTTCTTGTGGTCCTTGTCAAGTCTTGTCCTACACGTATGTTTGTTTGGTGCACTCATTCTCTGGTTCCTTGGTTCCCTGTTCTCCATGTTTGATTTGTTATTATGTTTATTCCTTTTATTAAACTCACTTTAAATTCACCCTATATTTCAGTAATATAGCCTACAATACATCCATATGTATTTGTAAAAATGTATTATTAATTTAAATATAAATTGTCATATTTGAATGTGATAAATATCTGTTGTGGTGTTTAATATGAAATAATCTAATTTGGTTGTATGGATATGTCTATGATTTTATTTGATCGTAATCAAGATAGTTGCATTATGATTTTTGTGTCTTGCACACTTTATACCCACAAACAGCTGCATACAAAACACACGCTGGATTAATTAAACACAATAAGAGGCTCAACTTCTTTTTCCCCTGGTTTCACAGACAAGGCTTAAGCTAGTCCCAGATAGAATGCATGTTTGAGCTGTTTTAACGGAAAGCAACTTGCACTGACAAATTGTAAAATAGCTGAAATTGTTTTGTCTCAAGATGCACCCCAGTAATGTTTTTTTGAAGGCACATTTATAAAAGCTACTTAAATGCCCTAATTGAACTAAAGCCTAATCCTGGCATAATCTAAGCCCTGTCTGTGAAAACGGGCCTTTATTTTTTATTTTGTACAAACTTTAAAGTGTTGGAGTGATGCGCAATAACTGGTGGGCACATTTTGTTTTCCACTTCCTGTGAAGTGATGTATCTGTGTAACCTTTATAATCCCTATATGCTATTTGCAGTGCCCTTCGAACTAAGTCACACTTAAAGGAACACTTCGACTTTTTGGGACTTTAGCTTATTCACAGTATCCCCCAGAGTTAGATAAGTCCATACATACCTTTTTCATCTCCGTGTGTGCTGTAAGTCTGTTTGACCCACCCACCGCTAGCCTAGATTAGCACAAAGACTGGATGTAAATGGCTACAGCTAGCATACTAATCCCAATAAGTGACAAAATAACGCCAAGATTTTCCTATTTACATGTTGTGATTTGTATAGTCAGTGTACAAATAGCACTGCTACTTGGGCGGAGTGATTAGCGCAGCACCCGAGAAGCGCCGTTCCGTCAACAAAACCAAAGTGACTATCTAGCTAGTAGCGAACGTGATTCGTGATCATGGATGACTTTGAGGAATTGTCAGAGGGTTGTTACTCCAACTCTGAGCGAACTCTCTGCTCCTCACCACAGCACAATCACTCCGCCCAAAAAGCAATGATTGCCCTTCTGAGAAAATAGTTCCCAGTATTTAAACATTTAAAAAATAGCTGTGTCTCATATGAACTTGTTATTTGTACACACTGTGACTATACAAACCACAACAAGAAAAATGTTGGCGTAATTTTGTCACTTACTGGGATAAGTATGCTGTAGCCAAAGGTGTCAAAAGTATTCACATTCATTACTCAAGTAGAAGTATAGATACTAGGGTTTAAAAAGACTTCTGTAGAAGTTGAAGTATCAACTCAAGCTTTTTACTCAAGTAAAAGTATAAAAGTACTGGTTTCAAAACTACTTAAAGTATAAAAGTAAAAGTAATGTAAGGAAAAAAATGCCATTAAGGACAAAAGCTAAGGCCACAGGGGCCTATATAGTGCACTACCCCAGCTCCTCCTCAAAAAAAAAAAAAACATTTTTCTAAAGGCCATATTTGACTATAATTATATTAAATTGTTGATGTTGAAAAATTTGGGATGACGCACTAGGCTACCCGTGTCAGCCACATATATGCCCATAGAAAATTAATTTTCTAAATAAATAAGCTAAATAAGCGGAGGAATCAGGAAATTAATAGGATAATGTATTAAGGTTTTTAGTCTATATTGACCTTAACAATACGTAAATGTATTAATTCTGTAATGTTACAAATAACTAATAAAGACATGGTGGCAGTTTAACAGAGACTTAACTTTACTCCGCTCATAGTGCAATGCAATAGTGCAATACTGTCTTGTTCCTTGCTTTTTGAAGAAGCCAAACACATGTCTGCATCTTTCATTAAAATGATATAGTTCACCTAAAACTGAAAATCATATACTCACCCTCAAACTGTTTCAATCCTGTATGAATTTATTTCTTCTGATGAACACAAAAGAATATATTTTGAAGAATGGCGATAACCAGACAGTGGATGGACCCCATTGACTTCCATAGTAGGAAAAAAAAAATACTATGGAAGTCAATAGCTACCATCAACTGTCTGGTAATAGACATTCTTCAAAATATCTTTTGCGTTCAGCAGAAGAAAGAAACTGGTTTGAAACAACCCGAGATTGAGTAAATGATGACAGAATTTTCATTTTTAACTAAGTGAACTAATCATTTAACAGAAATGAATGGTTGGCATATGTTTCACATCAATACTGTCTAGTTTGTCCTGTTGGACACACAGCAATACTGTCAAGTGTCACTTGTGACCCCATTGCTCTGAGCCATGTTTTCAGTGTCCTAAGAGCACTGAAACCTCTTTCAGTCCAGCTGATGAGACTGGGATGATTTGATCAACAGGCCTCTCATTTCAACAAGACCAGCCTTCAACAGACCAAGCAATGTTATTTTGTCATGTTTTATGGGGACATTCCATAGACATAATGATTTTTATACTGTACAAACAAACTGTGTATTCTACCCCCCTATAGACTAACCTTACCTATCACAGAAAACTGTCTGCATTTTTACATTTTCAATAAACAAAAGTCTAATTTATAAGCTGTTTTCTGAAGAAGAAAAAAATCCCCAAAAGGACATGGATTTCGGATATTGACATCTTTGTGGGGATATTTTGACCCTATAATGTAGAGTTGCACGCACACACACACACACACACACACACACACAACACTCACTCACACTCTCACTCTCACTCACACTCTCTCTCTCTCTCTCTCTCTCTCACACACACACACACACACACACACACACACACACACACACACACACACACACACACACACACACAAACGATTATGTTAGTGTTATGTTACAATTGTCATTATATTGTAAAAACGTCTGTCCCCAAATCAATATTTGACGCGATTTGCCCCGTATTCTTGAGCACAGAACTGTTGATTTCTCCCTCGCTTACCGCATCTAGGTAATTAGGACTCGGAGGAGTTTTGGCGCTTCGCACAACCAAATGTGACAGCCTCTCACAACAAGTTAGAAAGAAAAGAAAACACAAAGCCAATCAGTTTAGCGATGTGTGTTCAGGAGGCGGGACTCAGATCTATTAGCCTTTTTTTTTTTTTTTTTTTTTTTAACGACGATTAGCCGGAATGAAAACAAGCCGAAATGAACTAGGAGTAACGAGGCTATTTTTAAAATGTAAGTAGGCCTACAGATAATTGCGTGAAAATGTAAGGAGTAGAAGTAAAAAGTCGTCTGAAAAATAATTACTCCAGTAAAGTCTAGATACCCAAAATTTGTACTTAAGTAATGTAAAGAAGTATTTCCTACTTCGTTACTTGACACCTCTGGCTGTAGCCATTTAGATCCAGTCTTTGTGCTAATCTAGGCTAGCGGTGGGTGCGTCAAACAGACATACAGCACGCACGGAGATGAAAAAGGTATGGACTTATCTAACTCTGGGGGATACGATGAATGAGCTAAAGTCCCAAAAAGTCGAAGTGTTCCTTTAAGATGTAGGATTAGTCGATCAGAATTCACTCGTTCAAAAACTGATTCATTCAGAAGTTACTTTACAAACAATTCTGCTTTGGCTTTGTTTGGAACTATAGTTGCTTGAAAAAAATATAACGTAACTAGCAATATTGTGTCTAAAACTCAAGTTATCCGGTACTCAAGTTTTTATTGAACTACTGTATAACATCAGACTCGCGATTGTGCTGTTGGTCTAAATGTAAGTTTTTCTTTTCAGATGTGATCAAATTTAAATGTATTTTCAAAATGATCAAGGGTTTACCGTTTACCACATATCCAGGTACGTATGGGGCACCACTCTTTTTTTCTTTAATAAATCCGGCTTGTCCATCTGGATTCTTCACTCTCACTTTCAAGCTGCTTCTCCCATTTTCTAACTTTGTGAAATATCTGGAATAGATGCCATCATTTTGAAAAGCATCAGCCCCTGAAAAAGATGGATCTCTGAGTTATATTATTTGGAAATGTACCTTTTACGGTATATTTTAAGTTGAGTGCATACTTGGAACAAGAAAGATGGGTAATTTACCTGCTCCATTGTCCAGGAGTTGTAATGTTTCTGTGGACCCAGATTCAGACTGCAGCATAGCACTCACTTCAGCCTTTATTACATGCCTGTAATTCTGGCTGACCTCAGCAAACACTATCATGGGTTTAGTGCCGTCAATGAACTGCTGGTTCATGTGGGCTTTGGCTATGATAGGGGGAACATCAGCACGCGCCGCTTTACTTGTTACTGTTATAGTCAGAGACTGAAGTGTTGTACTTTGGATGATGTACTTCCAGTCCCCAGTCTACCAAACACATGGATAGTAAAAGCAGAAAAATAAGGGTTTGCTGTAAGTGTATTAGTTGAATCATCTAAGTCTGAAGTTGTTGTTGAACATATTTTGATAATGTTTATCTAAAACTCTTGGCCCAGATGTCTTTAATTATATTATAATAGTTCATGTTTAGCCTACATGTTTATGGTCTGAACTATAAACTTAAATAACTGATTCATAAAAGTTGTCATACCTCTGCAGTTCCTGGAAGTTTTAAGGTGAATGTTTTGAGAGATACTTCATGACTCATTTGTGTCTGACTGTAGATTGAGCCACTTGGTGACTCTATGGAAATGCTTGGAAAACTTTTTTCATAGATTATTACAAAGTTGGTTTTGTTACCAACAGTCTGATCCACTGTTACTGTCCCATTGAACCAGCCTGATGTTTTTTCTCCAACACTTTCTAGCTAAAGAATATAAATGAAAAAAAAACAAAAAAAAAACATTAAACACAATATCAATGACACTCTTAAAGTAATAATTTCATCAATGAGCGATCACTTGCCAAACCTGAACTGGTTCTTTTGTGTAATCTCCAGTTGATAATGTAAACGAAGCAAATGCATCCATTAACTGGTTGGAGGTGATGTCATCAGTGGATAAGATAAATTTCCCCCCTATTTTCATCATGGAACAATTTTGCATTACATACTAAGTTGGCACTATCATTTACTCTTTTTTTTTGGTACTCAATATTAGTAATATCATTTACTCAGATAAAGATACTTATTCATTTATTTTTTTTATTTACCAGTGCGTTCCGCCATTTCCATCAGTGCTTTATCTGCACTGGGACCAAAAGCTAGTGTGTGTATAATGGCGCCACTGTTTATTGCCTCCGTACTACAATTATTAATGTCGTCCGTCGCCTCACCGTCTGTCAGAAAAATGATTTCATCTCCTAATACATCCCCATTGTCTGTTGCAAGTACCTGATGGGTAGAAATTAGAGAGCATTTGCCTTGAATAAACTATACACTTCACATATTGCAAACAATAAAATTAACAATTAATATGGCACCTTTAAGCCTAGATCGAGGCCTTTACACACATACGTCCATCCATTTGCTGTTTTTGGCAACAGTTTGATGAGATTCTCTCGTGTGGACTCGCTGTCAATAGTAGTCAAGGAGCTCAGAGTTGAAGCATCAGTACTAAAGCTCACAATTCCAACACTGGCTTGATCCTCAATGATGCTCTGCAGGAAATGTGTGGCAGCCTGCTGTAGTCGAAGGATTCTGGAGTCCTATAATGGAACTAATTTCATTGGTATGGTATTCAGTGTGTAAAGGATAAAATTATGCAGGCACTACTGTTTCAAATGAAGTTTAATTTTTTTTTTATGTTTGCATACTTGCATACTTCCCGAGACATCAAGGATGAGACAAACAACCCGTTGCAATCGTTGCACAACTTTGAAAGTTGGTGCTGGTGGAGACAACTGCATTGGTTCTAGAGAACGAAGTGTGTCTTTATCCACAGAATCCTCAAATATTACAGTCCACGTTGGTTTGTTGCCACATTTTTCATTTTGTAAGTTTGGGGCTTCATAATTGTGTTCGTTTGCTTGACAAAATGTGATCACCTAAAAAACAAAATTTGTCACTAAGTAAAAAGTAATATGTCATCAAACACTCAGTTTCACTCAGTGTATTCCTTTTAAACAGGGAGTAAAAAAAAACAAAAAAACTTGATTATATTTGTGTCCTCAGATTAGAGTGCTGCATTGGGATTCGCAGGAGCGGGCAGTTTTACCTTTGCTGCATGTTGGAGTGGGCCGTCAAAAAAGATTGAGTAAGATTGCAACCGAATCAAATATTGTGCCTTGTTAGGTCACCAGAGTTTAACTGTATGTGTGTGTGTGTTACACATACGTTTAAACATTTTTAGGCTCCACTAGTTGTGATGTTTTGTTTTAACAGTTGGTAGAGTTTTATAAGGCTAATAAAAACTTTTAAACTTAAAAGTTAAAAAATAAATAAACTT
Source organism: Squalius cephalus (assembly GCF_949319135.1). Lineage (NCBI taxonomy): Eukaryota > Metazoa > Chordata > Actinopteri > Cypriniformes > Leuciscidae > Squalius > Squalius cephalus. The sequence goes on along the minus strand of NC_137132.1, from coordinate 11,721,760 downwards.
GCGTCTCGCCTGCGCTGCATTGCATGTATGATAGGGCCCTATATCTCAAAGTCTGACAATCCAAAAAAATGTATTAGCTTCTTGTAATTCAAACTTTATACTTTGCAAATGTAACTTATCAAGCAGATGTTGCAAACTGAAATTGATGTAATTATGGGATGTAACATCCAATTGACTTGGTAAACAAAAGAAGACAGTCCAAGTCCCCAGGACAGTGGCCCATTAGGCCCAGGTCATAAATTAATTTACCAGAACTCATGTACTGTAAGTTGTAGGTTACTAGTTACTAAAATAATTTCTGGAATGTGTGGAAACATGTAAAATCTGTACTTACAGAATCCAGGCTTGGAAGGAACATTATGGAGCTGTCTGTGTTTTGATTTCTGTGTGGAAAAAACATGCACCCCTTGATAGGTAGGGAAGTTTGTGGATCAATGAGACATTCTTGAACAGATCCATCAGCAGTACGTTCATAATACTGTCCTTGAATGCTTTTGCTACACCTAAAAATATGCAATAAATCAATAGTGATTGTAATTTCCAAAGACATTTAAAAAATATCCCTTCTTTTAATTAACAGTTTATGACCTTGTAGCTTCAGTCCTGCCATTAGAGTGGTAGAATGGCTTTGTTTTACTGTATTCATCAAACACGCCCCATCTCAGATGAGCCCATTCATGAACCAAGACCCTTCCTGCAAACAAACAAACAAACAAACTGCTAGTAAAACATACAGACTACCATATTAATGTTGTCATGGTTAGTTGAGGCAATGACATAGGACATAGGAAAAAACAGAAAGCAGCACAAAACCAACTCAAAGTAAACTCAAACACAGACCAAACATTCACCTCTTGATCCATAAAGCTGAATGACAGTGTCGTTTAGCAGGAAGTTTGGAGTGAAAAGAATGTACTCTCCCTCTTGTCCACATTCACCATAATGATGAGTATATGGCTCAGTTGAATCAGCGTTATCGATTTTTATTTTAGCCTGTGTTTGACATAGAGATCGGGTCAGCAATATCATATGTGAATGAAATGAATGTAAATGAATATTTTATTTTATTTTAAGATATAATGCCATAATTCTCTGTACCTTTTCAAAGGACTCTTTTCTTGCTCTGGTAAATTCCTTACTCTTCCAGTGAGATGGAACCAGTATTGTAGCATCTTTAAAATAGACCTTTTTATCCAATGCTTGATGAAGATGAAGTGACCCTTCAGTGACCATGTCCTGTCAGAAGGAAAGTGAAAAGATAAAATGAGAAAAAAAACTCTGCTCTGAAATAATAAAAAGTAATTATTATTTCATTTGTGCATTCACAAATACTGTCAACAATTTGTGATTATATACTGTATATTTCTAAGATTAAAAAAATTAAAACACAGAATCTTTTATGACATATTTCACAAAATCCTCTAAAACAATGAATGCACAAAAAGTTTGTTAAATAGACAAAAATAAGCATATTCACCTTGATTTTATCAATGAGCGTGTTATCCTGTGGTATTTTTGAACTGATCGCAATGGTAATGTCAACATAACCACCATCTACATCTAGTTTGATTCCAGTGGAGGTGGACGACAGCAACGTCCATAATAAGACAAACACCGTTCTTGAGTCCATAGCTGTAGAGTTTAGATGAACAGCAACTCCTGAAAGCCCGTTTTGAACAATTTCACAAATGATCTTAATGCTTATAAGAGATAAGTGGGTGTGTGCTCCAGTTTCATGCAGGGGTGTGACTATTCTGCCAACATCATGGCCCATTTAAAACATAAAATGAATATACTTCATACTAAATTTGCTCTCAAGGCTGGTACATTTGTAAATTGTTGGCAGACTCTTAATTAGTTTACTTGGTGCAATATAATGTTGTAGTGCATTGATATTTATTGTCAGCTAGAACTTTTGGGTGGGTGCTTCTCTCAAAAACAAGGAGAGAGCATGTTACAGTGAACAGACGTATTTCTACTTAAATCTCATAAGCTTCATTCAAACCGTTTAATATTTGGAAGGATAAATATTGATTAATAACTTGATTACAAACCTGTCACTGTGTGGGTTTTGTGTCTTGTTCTTGTCTGTCATGTAATTCCCTGCTTGTCATGTGATCCTGTCATGTGTCTTGTCCCATGTTCAGCTGTTCCCCGTTATGTTGATTAGTCTTCCCAGGTGTTTCAGTTTAACCACGCCCCCTTGTTATTGTTTAGCTTGTGTTCCCTTGTATTTAAGCCCTGTGTTTTAGTTCAGTCCTTGTGAGTTCTTGATGTTGTAACGGTTGCGGTTGTCTCCTTGTTCCTGTCCTGAGTGTTCTGTCGTGTACCCTGGATTACCTGTTTGTTTGTTTATTAAAGTGCTTGCGATTGGATTCACTCTCTGCTTCATTCCTGCCTGCATCATTACAGCCCGAAGGGTCTTCTCTGCCCTGGCCGCCCGAAGGGTCTTCTCCGATCCTTCGGGCAGCCAGGGAGGAGACGACTCTTTGGGAGGCCAGGGCTGTGAAGACCCTTCGGGCAGTTCTGTAAACGATGCAGGCACGAATGAAGCGGAGAGTGAATCCAATCGCAAGCACTTTAATAAACAAACAGGTAATCCAGGGTACAGGACAGGAACAAGGAGACAACAGCAAACGTTACAACATCAAGGACTGAACTAAAACACAGGGCTTAAATACAAGGGAACACAAGCAAAACAATATAACAAGGGGGCGTGGTTAAACTGAAACACCTGGGAAGACTAATCAACATAATGGGGAACAGCTGAACATGGGACAAGACACATGGCAGGATCACATGACAAGCAGGGAATTACATGACAGACAAGAACAAGGAACAAAACACAAAACCCACACTGTGACAAAACCACTGAAAAGGATATATATTGAAGCAGCAGTGGATTCAAGAATCCACCCCTTCCATATGGGCTCAAAAGATTGCATTAAAACAGGAAATAAGGTTCCTGTGTATGTGTATTAAGTAAAAACTCAACCAGAGACCTAAAAACAATTTTAAAATTAGCTTTATTTTTTTATATCTATTAATATTATCTTATTTTTTTTACTTTGTCATTATTGTCAAGTATTAAAGTGGGGGAAATTATGTGAATGCTCAAAGTTCAAAGTTGTTCTGCTTTAAAATACGAGCTCTACAGATAATATGTGTACTCTAGATTGCACATTAAATCAACCCAATTGCCACTAGACTTTTGGAGGACAAAGCCTGAATTTGGGAATGTTTTATGAACCCACAAACTCACTTTCAGATACATATGTGCGCACACCACACACATTTACATTTTACATTTACATTTAGTCATTTAGCAGACTCTTTTATCCAAAGCGACTTACAAAGTAGGACTAGATTAAGCGAGTCATCATGAAGAGGCAAAAAACAAAAAGCAGCGCAAGAAGTGCTCAAGATACAAAGTTCAGGCATTATTCAGAGTAGCATAAGCCCGATAAGTGAGGTTTAGAGGGAAAGGGGAGTTTTTTATTTTTTTTATGTGGTTAAGTGCTCACGGAAGAGATGGGTTTTCAGATGTTTTTTGAAGGTTGTCAGGGATTCTGCATTCCGGATGAGGGAGGGGAGAGCGTTCCATGGAACTGTGAATGAGAAAGAATCTGAGACACAGAAGCCAGAAGGGCAGGAAGAATAATATTTGGGAAACAGTGCCTGCAGCGGAAAACTCTGCTCTGATTGATACTGATGATTGATGTTATGTGTTTAATTATTACCATCAAGGGACATGGTCACATGTTTTCACTTCTCTTGGAAAAACCCAAGTAATGCTAAAGAGGAACAAAATGTAACTCCGTTCCATATAATCTCTGCTTTTTGAATTTGAGTTGTTGCATTTTTGATTCTGAAGTCTAGTGCATCCAAGAGAAGAAATTAGTTCTTTCACTAATCTTTTTGCTCAATTTGCTCTGCTGTATTAATCCAACTTGTATTACTCAAAAGAGAACAAGTATTATTTTTAAATTTATTGCGTGAACTGCTTACAAGGCAAATTCGTCTTTGTAATATCCTCTTATACAGGACTGCCCTGTTAAGGTTGGATAAGCTGAATTATTATATCCTGTAATTTGTGATATCTTTGATACGAATATTAATCATTGTGTAACCAGTTATAAAAATCGTTTGTTTAAATACATTTTTATTTCATAAAGACAAACACCGTTTAACTTTTATATCAGCTTGCAGTTCCATAAGTGATATTAAGAGCACATTAGTACTTCTGTTATTATCACAGCCCAACTGAGGGCTCAGGAAGAATTCTACCAGAGGGTAAGCATAAATTTAATTCACAAGTCTTGATGACAAGGAATGGTTATTGTTTCACAAGTGTTATAGGGACATACCTAGATTTGGGGGTACAATTAAACAAGCTAGGGAGGATTTAACCTTATACTGGCCTGACAGCAAAAGGCTATTTAGATACAACGATACTAAAAGCTAATCAGGAGATGAGATGCAGTACCAAATCTTACCACACTTTCAAAAATGACAAAATACCATATTGAAAACAAATAAAAACAAAACATTAGGGACTATTAGCCCAAGTCATGCCCCTGCTTATGGATTGATGATGCAAATATAATGATGTTTTTAAATAAATTTATTGGCCTCAATGATTATGTCAACTTCTCAGGAAGCAAAGTAGTATTCTATAAACCCTAGAGAACTGTACACCCGCCAACAACTACAGTGGTGTGAAAAAGTGTTTGCCCCCTTGGTAAATATGATCAAATATGGCTGTAAAATATAAATCTGCATTTTTAATCCTTTTGATATTTTATTTTAAAAATGTGCAAAAATCTAACCTTTCATTGAAGTAAAATAATTGAAAGTGGGGGGAAAATCACATTATGAAATAAATGTTTTTCTCCAAAACACGTTGGGAACAATTGTTTGCCCCCATAGAACACCATAGAACATTTGAAAAGTAACTGACACTACTGGAACTTCAAACGGGATGGGTTCTATGGTCAGATGAAACAAAAACATTAGCTTTTTTGGCAGCCAACACTTAAGATGGGTTTGGTGCACACAGGGATAAACAAGTAATAAAAACTCAGTGAGTGTTTTAGCGCAATTTTCTCACGTCATGGGATCACAACACTAAGAGATAGTAAATCTTTTTCTGGATTTTTTTTTTGTGCGTTCCCGAGATTAGACCTTCCTTAACATAATGCCGAAAACCCGAAGTCTCTAGGTGGTCTGGTTGAGGAGTAGATAGAAGTGCAAGATTGGTGCGCACAGACAGAACAGAAATCATGAGTTAACAATCGCAATTTTGTACGGTGGAAAATTGCGCTAAAAAGTACCCCATGTGTAAAATGAAATACTCTGCTGTATCTTCAATGCTGTGGGCCTAGTTTTCTGCCAGAGGTCCTGGACATCTTGTTCAGATACATGGCATCACGGATTCGATCAAATACCAACAGATAAAAAATCTAAACCTGACAGCCTGTGCTAGACATCTTATAACGGAGAACAGGATGGAGAGATTTGGAGGAATGGTCTCTGATCTCTCGTCAGGAGTTCTCCAAACTCATCAGGCATTATAGGAGAAAAGTCAGAGCTGTTATCTCTGAAAAAAGAGGTTGCAAAAAGTATTTAATAAAAAGGGGCAAACAATTGTTCCCAACGTGTTTTGGAGAAAAACATTTATTTCATAATGTGATTTTCCCCCCACTTTCAATTATTTTACTTCAATGAAAGGTTAGATTTTTGCACATTTTTAAAATAAATATCAAAAGGATTAAAAATGCAGATTTATTTTTTACAGCCATATTTGATCATATTTACCAAGGGGGCAAACACTTTTTCACACCACTGTATATACAGTACGTCCAGAGTGAGAAAAAAGGTTCAGAAAATCACTCTGGATCCCTCACATTCAAACCACTTTTAACTTTTGCTGTCTGGCACTACAGAGCAGCAAAGACCAGAACAGCCATGCACAAGAAAAGTTTTTTCCTCCAAATAAATGACAATACCCTTCTTTTTTATTACAATATTATTACAAAGACAAAGACTAATGATCTCTGTACTGTTGTTGTCTCTGTGTAGGCTACTGTAACCAAAAAAAAAAAAAAAATCCTTGTGTGTGCAAACATGTTTGGCAATAAAGCTCTTTCTGATAATCTCAATATATAGATAATGCTTCATTGTGATTTGGTGTTACAAGGTACGCAATAAAATATTGCATTTTTTTTTTCTTGCTATTCAGTCATAAATTAAAACATTGCACCAAACCTCCAAAAAAATGGTCTAGATTTTGAATGGACTTTTTTCACATTTCCAGGGTTCTCAGAAGTCGTCATAGGTAAACTTCTCAAGCCCCTGCCCTAGTTCAAAATTAATCAAAAGTGCCCATCAACAATTATCAACAATAATATTGTGGTCAATAAAACAAAATCCATTTGAATTATAATTAATATGACAACATGTACAAAACAGTAACAAAAACCTCAAAAGCAGGAAAAACCCTTATCTTTACATATCTGCCGCCAGACAGTCTGAGATGTCAACATTAATCATTAATCCACATTAATCCACACAGACATCAGTTGTGGTAAACAGAAGCTCAAGCATGTTTGCTTGACGTGCAAGAACCAGTGAGGTTCATTCTCGTGTGTTATCCAGCACGTTTGAACTTCCACAGGAACCAATGAGGTTTGTTTGAATCGAAGAATAATACATTAAGTTAAAAAAAATTAAGCTTATGACCTACTAATATATTTTGTAACATTATAAATGTCTTTACAATTTGATAAATTATTGCATCCTTGCTAAATAAAATTATTAATTTATTACCTTACTGACCCCGAACCTTTTAATGGCAGCATTTGAAAATTGTGTAGTAGATGTATTTCCCTTAAGTTATATACGAATGTGAAAGAACATGTCTTTTTTCAGGTGTTTGTTTCCACAGCCCCTGGTATTTACAGAAAGCCTGTTATCGGAATGTGGGAACATCTGTGTGAGAAGGTGAATCACAATTGTGGTTATTTGTAGTTGTCTATTACAGGAATTGCATTTTAAAGTATCATTTGCTTTACATTACATACAAGCAGCAAGTTCAGTCCCAGTAGGCTATGTATATTAAGACACTGTTGTGTTTTGCAGGCGAATGGTGGAGTGACAATAGATGTGTCACAGAGCTTCTATGTTGGAGGTGAGCTAAATCAAGTTCATTGAAGTCTAAGGCCCGGTTTACACCTGGTATTAAGATGCGTTTTGGTCGATCAGATCACAAGTGGATGGTGCTAAATAGAGGTGTAAACAGGGTCTAAAACGTTTTGAGCTTGTCCACTTTCGATCACTTCCAGAGTTAGTTGAAAACGTATGAAGGTAAAAGAGTAGCAAAACTCAAGAGCATGTAGAGGTGAATTTGAGAACTTGTACAATAAATATTCGTATGTGTAATGTGTAAAATGCCATTCACAGAAATACAATGACAGACACAAACTTATAATATGTATTTGCATTTAATCTTACATTCACATTCACAGTACAACCTCAATTAGGCACTTGCAACTTCTTAAAGGGGTGGTTCGGGATTTTTGACATCGGACCTCATTTTTAGTCAGCCTGGTTGTTATTCATCAGTGGAGACATTTTTTTTTTTTTAAATTATCCAGTCCTTATATTTGGATAGTTAGCCGATGCTAGGCTAGCGCGAGTCAAGGGTAGATGTTAGCCAGCCATTAAAAACTGTTTTACCCACTCCACAGTGCACCAAACGCAAATCAATTATAACACTAGACTATCGATGCAAATGTACGTTGAGAGAATAATGTTAGAAATCAAACAAACCTTTCATCTCAATGATCCAAAAGGAACTAGTTTCTCAGCAGCTGCGGAATTTTACTTTGCTCCAGTTAGTAATGCGGCAAAAAGTAAACACAGAAAAGAAGCGCACTACAGTGAGTGCAGTACATGTGTGTACCGGCTCACTCGGTTGCCTAGGTAATCAATATCACTCCGCTGCTGCTGTAGACAAGGCTTATGATTACAGGGAACAAATTATAACTAATGCAATGTGATGAAAGGTAAGTTTGATTTCTAACATTATTCTCTCAACGGACATTTGCATCGATAGTCTAGTGTTATAATTGATTTGCGTTTGGTGCACTGTGGAGTGGGTAAAACGGTTTTTAATGGCTGGCTAACATCTACCCTTGACTCGCGCTAGCCTAGCATCGGCTAACTATCCAAATATAAGGACTGGATAATTTTTTTTTTAAAATGTCTCCACTGATGAATAACAACCAGGCTGACTTAAAAATGAGGTCCGATGTCAAAAATCCCGAACCACCCCTTTAAATCTGTCAATGCAATTTAAAATTTCACGCCTTGACTTTAGCTACTCTTTTCACGATATATTAGGTGCAAAACTAACTTGTGCACTTGAAACTCAGTGGCGGAGAGAGAGAAAGGGGGTGGGAGTGGGGGTGTTCAAAGGAGCCGTTCTATTGGTTGGTGCCCAGCCAATGAAATGGGACTTCTATTGTACGCGGTGATGTCACGAAACCCGTGTCCTGGGGGACGCTCTGAAACGCTAACATGGCTTAATGCATTAGACTGATATTAAAAGAAATAAATGATATTATTAAACTCAGTAAACACCATACAAATAAAGCATACAGAAAAGCAATCGAGCACAGAATATGAACGCAACGTGTTTAATTGTACGTTAAGCATTTTCCTCCCATAGAAAACCAAGAAAACCCTTAATGAGGCTTAATGGTAGCCTGACTTCGTCATACTCATATTCTAGTCAGAATGTGAGTCTGATACCGCTCCATTGAGATTTGATTATGGGGCGTGTCTCAACCGAACTAGGAAAAAAAAACAACCTCTGCACTCAATTGGACAGACCTACAACCAATCAGAGCAACGGAGTAAATGACGCATGTCCTTCATTCATATTTTCAACCAACAAAATGTCGCGGGCGCGGCTCTCTGTTCCTCTTTTAAAATGAATGTGCTGTCGATATCTTCTATAACAGACACGATGGCGGAATCTACACATGATGTTTCATAAACAAAGTTCGGGAGGAGCACGTACAAATAATCAATCCAATATCAACTTGTCATCAAACAATACCATGTCTAACGTTACCCTTTCTATCAGCATGAGGAAGCATATTCACTCTGTCAACTTACCTAACACTCCTTGACAGTTTTTCAGCATCCCTCCACCACCCGGAATCCTCACTCTTGTCTTGTTCTCTCACAACCAGGAATACGGGGGGAGTATGGCTACCGAGCCCACAGCCCTCTCCTCGGACAGCATGTCATATACGCATTTATTCTATCTTACTTATTTGTGTGAACTCGTGACATCTCATATAGCCTACGCATTTATTCTATCTGACTTATTTGTAAATGTGAACTGAACTCGTGAAATCTCAATTCTCCAGCTGCAGTCGTCTTTGTTGTAAACTAATTCAAATCAAGCGCTCTTTGGTGACGTGGGTGATTATGTAACCGCAGACCATCTGTCCATCATCGATTAAAGCCCGCCCTGGCAATTTGATTGGCTCGGCCTTCTAGGAGCCGAGCATAATTACTCCTCAATGGATCGAGTCCAGACCGAACTTCCCGACCAAAAAATGTTGTGGGCGGGGTTCGGGCTGGCACCCAGGCTAGCTTAATGGACCAACAGTTATAAAAATATAAAAAAACACCCAATTCATTATACATATCAGTCTAATGCATTAAGCCATATAAGGGTTCAGACCGCCCCTGAGGACGCGGGTTTCATGACATCACCATGTACAATAGAAGTCCCATTTCATTTGCTAGGCGCCAGCCAATGGAACGGCTCCTTGGAACACCCCCGCTCCCGCACCCCTTTCTCTCTAGCCGCCCTTTCTCTCTTGCCGCCACTGAGTTTCAAGTGCACAAGTTAGTTTTGCACCTAATATATCGCTAATATAAAGTCAAGGCATGAAATTTGAAATTGCATTGACAGATTTGAGAAGTTGCAAGTGCCTAATTGAGGTTGTACTGGGAATGTCAATGTGAGATTAAATGCAGATATATATTATAAGTTTGTGTCTGTCATTGTATTTCTGTGAATGGCATTTTACACATTTGTGACTACTTGTCTGCTAGCCTGGAAATTCAGACCTAAATCTAAAAGATTAATGGTCTGGCGTCGACTAATGAAAATCGCCCAGCTCGAGGGGCGGCACCAAGCGTGCATTTGAAAATCTCACTGCACGCAATTGGATAACACTACGACTAATCACAACAATAAGCCCCATACGCTTAGCTACCAGTGGAGCTAACTAGTAGATCGGCGAAACAGCAAAAACGTCCTTCTTGCTAAGGAACGATTTGAGCGGAGTCTTCTGTTCCTGTTTTAGATAAAAAGCCAAGTCTAACTCGTTCATTGTAGCGGCCAAAGCCGTTTCAAACAACTGGTGTTCATCCATAGCCATCTTGCAATGTTTACTAATGACTTCGACCTCACAGCGCTGTCGTCATCTCGCCTCTGGCCCGCCTATATCAGATAATCCGATGTGATTGGTGCAGCTCAGATCGAGGGGCATTTTTAATGAGCATCACTACTCGACACCAGAGTAACTCGCTGAGCAAATTCAACTTGTGCTCTCGCGAGAACACTGGATTACCAGGGTACTTGTCTGCAGCTTCAAATTCAGAATACAGGTTTGTACCTATTGTCTGCGAGTGCAAATTTCAACATTCAACTTCAGATTTTTATTTTACAGGTTTTCACATTGGAGCTGTGAGTGTAAATCTTCACATACAAGAACGAATATTTATTGCACAAGTTCTCAAATTCACATCTATGTGCTCTCTAGTTTTGCTAAACTTTTACCTTCATAAAAACACATTCGACCGGATTGCTTTTATTGTATAAACACTCATGTGGTCAAATGTGTTCGAACAGCCACAAAAGACCGCCTACTCTCCACATACTGACCTAACACGTAAACACTATGGGACCCGCGCTAGCTAGACAGGCTGAAGACCCAAGTTTAATTTTGAAGACTTAAAACATAGGCCCTACCAAGCCCAATGTCCTCTCACCATTCCTGATTTCTAACATGCACTCACCGTGTTCGGCGTGATCTTCCGGCTGTCAGAGCAGAAACATAAGCTGCTGCTCTCCGTATGTTTTTCGTTTTCAAACGTCCCGCTACCTTTCGGCACGCCAATTACTCTGACTGCAGAGACCCACACTTGAAATAAAGTGCAACCAAAAACATTGTTTTAAATTTTTATTTTATGTATTTTATTTCCTGCACATAGTGCAAAATAACATCTCAGATTTACATGCTCAGTAATGGTTTTCCCTCATTTACAGATGCAGCAGGACGTCCTGCTAACTGGGCCCCAGGGAAAAAGAAGAAAGACTTCTCCTGCAGTGACAGACTGGTAATGGCGTTAACTGCAGTCTTCATTACTCATAAGCAGATTGAATTTGTTACTGTTACTAAGAGTTACTGCATTTTATAATAAATTATATTAATGTAAATGTAAATCACATGTAATAGCTTTTCTCTGGTTTGGCCACAAGAGGGCATGATAGTGTTTTTCTTGCTCCGTTTTAGTATAACAAAAAAGGGAAACTTTACAATGTTGTGGGCTTTTGACATAATACAGCTTTACAGGTTTTTATCCCTTATCTCTTGTGCCCTCAGTTTGCCCTCAACATTGGTCTTCAGTTTCACACCCCAGAGGAATACTTCTTGGGCTGGAAACCACTCAGTTCAGCTTGCCAGAGTTTGACCCTGTAAACGATTGGTCTTTTTGAATGTTTTTATTTCACTTACACGTTTTCCACAGTCTATTGTGTTATTTACATGTATTGTGTTATTTACATGTATGGTTATTAATATTTTGTACCTTAGTTGGGTACTTCACACTGCAATTCAAAAGTTTTGGGTCAGTAAGATTTTTTTGTAAAGAAATAAGTACTTTAATTCAGTAAAGATGGATTCAATCTAATTCATCAGAATTGGCACTAAATACATTTATAATGTTACAAAAAACATATATTTCAAATAAATGCTGTTCTTTTCATTCATCAAAGAATCCTAAAAAAATAATGTCTTATGATTTCCACAAAAATATAAAGCAGCACAACTGTTTTCATTATTAATAATAAGAAATTAGCATAAGAGACTTCTTTCAAAAATATTTAAAAATCTTACTGGCCCAAACTTTTTGGACATTACTGTACTAAACATCTGTAATAATGTTTTGTGTTTTTGTATCATTGTCCAGAGGAAATTACACTCCAAAATGCGTCTTTACGATCCTCCTGATACATCCCTCACATCTACCAAACAGGAAGTCATTGTAGCAGTGGGATTCCCTGGATGTGAGCCTTTTTTCAGTGTTTGTTTTTTCCTCTTACTCCTTCCAGGTGACCAATTTTTATGATATAACCCTTGTTTTGTTTTTTTTTTGGGGGGGGGGGGGGGGGGGGTCTTGCAGCGGGCAAATCCACATTCTTCCAGACACACATCATTCCAAAGGGCTATGCATATGTGAACAGGGTGAGTTGTTACATTGCTAACACAACAGAGAACCGAGAACCCAGAGACAAGAAGTAGATCTCTAAGAGCAGGGTCGAGCAAATTTGGTTCAGAAGATCTGGAGGATTTAAAAGTGTATAATATCTTGTTTTAACTGTTTATCTAGATGTCTTGTTTCTTGTTTTTGGGTTTTTCTTGTCTTTAAAACAAGACTTTATTTATAGCTGAGATTGTTTTCTAAATCTCAGAAAGCTTATATTCTAAATGTTGTGTTTGTGCGCTATAAATCTCTGCAGTCCAGCTTAAGGCTGGCCCACACAAAAAGTGGAAATCTTATCAGATTTTCAAAATGTAAGAGACCACAAACATGTTGATAAAAAAATCATAGACTTAAAAGTTCCTATAGTGTGAGAAAAGCCAAGATGTGACGACGGGCAAAAAAAAAAAAAAAGGTTTATAAGTAGTCGTGTTATGCTTCCGTGCTTTGTGATTGCAACAAAAAATGTGGCAATATGCCCTTATCAGTTTAACCCTCTTGCAACCTTTCTTAAACTTTGTTGAGTAATTTTGGCTCAACAGCATCAGAAATGAGTTAGCATCAAGTTGAATGTGGCTGAATAGTTTGAAAACGGACAGAAACTTCTTCATTTTTGGAATTAACTTAATTTATATATATATATTTCAAATAAATGCTGTTCTTTAAAACCTCAGTATTCTTTGAAGAATCCTTGAAAAATGTTAAACTACAACTGTTTTCAACACTGATAATAAGAAATGGTTCTTGAGCAGCAAATTAGCTTATTACAATGATTTCTGAAGGATTATGTGACTGAAAATAGAAAATAGTAAAATAGAATACGGTTACTTTAAGTTGTGATAATATTTAACAATATTACTTTTGCATAAGAGACTTCTTTCAAAAACATATATACATGCAAATAAAATATAGGCTATATATAATAAGAAGTTAAATGTATTCATATAACAATTTGAAACATATGGTATAAAAGTATACGTAGTTATCTGTGATTTTAAATATTTTAGACATAAGGGGCCTCATTTATAAAACTTTGCGTAGAAACCATCCTACATTTGATCTTTTCTCAAATGTGCGAACGTGTGATTCAGAGACGGACCGTACACACAAAAAACTGGAGGGTGAGTGTAACAGGCCAGTAAGAGCTGCGCGTGTAAACCACACTCCCCTGGCTTCTAGAGGCGCTCTAGAGGGGAGTAGGACTGGTTACACTAAGTACATTTGCATGTTAAGACTGATTTTATAAATATGAACGTTGGCTTGGATTTTAGCGTACACGCACTCATAGTACACGTTTTATAAATGAGGCCCATGGTGCACACTGACTTCATCATGTTTCCTTTTCATAACTTGTGTTATACTATGAGGTTTATTGTGTCTAATGACTTAATGGCTGAAAATCTATTGTCATTTTCCAGTAGTTGCATTTTTATTTAGACTATGATTTTCCTTGTACAGCATCATACAGCATCACCCCCTTAAATAACTATGCATAGTTGCCATATAATTACCACAAAAAGAAAGCACGATAACAGTTGAATGATCACAATAAGATCTAATGACACTATAAAATCCTCATAAACAATGCCATGACTGAACCCAAAGGGCCCTTAAGATTTTTCAAATGCCACAATCAGCCCATCCATAAAGCCATACAGGAAAATTCCTACAAAACCATAAAAGCTCCTCAGACATGACAGTGTTAAGATGCTGTAAGGCATAGTGATGTTTATATCTAATGTACATTACATGATGTCTTATTAGCTCTCTCACAGGATCTCATGAAATATATTGAGCAGCTCTCAATGACATCAAACATGACTTGTCAAGTGGAAGGTGGTGAAACACTTCATGATTAAAAAAAGGTTAAAAAAGATAAAAATTCTTAACTGATATATCAGGCATACAGTAAATCATAATATATATATATATATATATATATATATGTGTGTGTGTGTGTGTGTGTGTGTGTGTGTGCTCCTATTCTCTACTGAGTAATATATAACTATTGTTACTTTGTTGCCACATTTTTTATTTTGCAAGTTTGGGGCTTCATAATTGTGCTCGTTTTCACGACAAAATGAGATCACCTAAAACCAAATATTTCAAATAATTACTTCATTCCATATGTTTGCATGCAACGCACTGCAGATGACCAAAGATACATTTTGCATGTCTGGAAACATGTAAAATCTGTACTTACAGAATCCAGGTTTGGCATGAACATTATGGAGTTGCTTGTTTTTTGATATTTGTTAGGAAAAAAACTTGCACCTCTTAGTCGGTAGTAAAGTTTCTGGATCAGTGTGACACGGTTGAAGTAATTAATCATAAAATTGACCTTCAATGTTGTTGCTACACCTAAAGATAAGCAGGAAATCAATGGTTGAAATAATTTCCGAGGAGATTTTAATAAAACACTTTATTTTTGTTAAAGTTTTATGACCTTGTAGCTTCAATACGGCCATTTGAGTAGTAGAATGGCTTTGTTTCACTGTATTCATCAAACACGCCCCATCTCAGATGAGCCCATTCATGAACCAAGACCCTTCCTGCAAAAAAACAAACAAACAAACAAACAAACAAACAAACATTCTTGTTAATACAACAAACAGATTACTGCATTAACCTGGATGAATGTTGAAGGATAACAAATTACATTCACCTCTTGACCCATAAGACTTAATGAGTGTGTCGTCTCTGAGAAAGTTTGGGGTGAAATGAATGTACTGACCCTCAGCTCCACATTCACCATATTGATGAGTATAGGGCTCATCACCATATTCTGGTTTAGCATTATCATTTATTATTTTTGCCTGCATTTCACATAGAAATTGCATCAGCAGTATGTTAATGAAATGATCGAATTGATTAATATTTGACACGTAATAAAAATGGCATAATTTTCTGTGCCTTTTCATAGGCCTCTGTTCTTGCTCTGGTAAACTCCTTACTAATCCAGTGGGGTGGAACTAGTATTGTAGCTTCTTTGAAATAGACCTTTTTATCCAATGCTTGATGAAGATGAAACGACCCTTCAGTGACCATGTCCTGTCAGAAGGAAAAATGAGAAGAACTCAAAATGTGTGTACAGTATTTATAAAAAGTAATTATACGTCAATTTGTTCATTCAAATACTGTTAATGAAACTTGATTATATATTTCGTTCTAAATTTTCTTTAAAAACTGCAAAAAATATGATCTTTCACTAAAGGCACTAAAACCATCAATGCATTTGTTGTTAAATAGACAAAAAAATATATATTCACCTTGATTTTATCAATGAGCGTGTTATCCTGTGGTACTTTTGAACTGATCGCAATGGTAATGTCAACATAACCATTTCCATCTAGTTTGATTCCAGTGGAGGTGGATGACAGCAACATCCATAATAAGACAAACACTGTTCCATAGTCCATAGCTGTAGAGTTTAGATGAACAGCAACTCCCAAAAGCCCATTTTGAACAATTTCACAAATGATCTTAATGCTGATCAGAGATAAGTGGGTGTGTGCTTCAATGTCATGCAGGGGTGTGACTATTCTGCCAGCATCATGGCCCATTTAAAACATAATATGGATATACTTCATATACTAAATTTGTTCTCAAGGCTGGTACATTTGTAAAATGTTGGCTGACTCTTAATTAGTTTACTTGGTGCAATATAATGTTGTAGTGCATTGATATAGAGAAATGTACAGTTAAGGGACCAGATATGATGAATGAAGACCAGGAGTCAGAGATGCAATCAAATGAAGAATATTTTACAGAAGAATAGTTTACAGTTTTATCAGCAGAAGTTAGCTTCAGCAGTCTTATGGTACACATAAGGTCACTAAACAACCATCACTTGAATAATTGAATGATTATGATTGTTTAAGGCATAGGTAACTTTCAAAATTTTCACATACAAGTCAGAAGCATATTTCCATTGATTATCAGGATGACAACCAGGATCCCGGTTAAGGCACAAAGTGACCGAGGTCACGAATCTTAAGTTTGTCTATCAGGGGGTCATTTCATTTCCCCTGGGTGCCAGTTGCTCACCTCACGAACGTCAGGTCCTGTAACAAAGGGTACTAACGCACACACACACACACACACACACACACACACACACACACACACACACACACACACACACACACACACCGCTTCTTCAAGGTTGGAGTTGGTCAAGCTCTAGCTCTGATCAGGAAACTTTCCCAAAACATACTGATAAGATGTACTTTCTCTTAAGAGGTTCAGACAATATTCGTCATTATTCTCTATAGTGACTGAAGATGAAAAGTAAAGTTAATGCTTTGACTTTGAACTGGTCCCATACGAGACATGCCTGAGTGACTCCAGTGACCGGCTTTCATTGTCAGCTAGATGTTTTGGGTGGGTGCTTCTCTCAAAAACAAGGAGAGATTGAACAGACGTAATTCTACTTAAATCTCATATAAGCTTCATTAAAATCGTTTAATATTTGGAAGGATAAACATTCAGGCATGAAAACAGGTCAGGGGTAAAAAAGGTGAGAAGGATGCGGCATATAACCCCCCCCCCCCCCCCCCCCCCAAAAAAAATGTCATGAGTGAGTAGGAACGCGTGAGAGTTAACTTGAACAGATGAAATAAGTAAAAAATTCTCACTTATTAATAGAATTGAACTATACTCCACAGTGATGAATCCCCCCCAAAAAGCTGTAAGCTGCATTGGCATAGTAATACCAGTTTCTCACAGCATCACTGTGGTGAGTGGACCTCTGCCACTCTAGGGGGGTTCGGGGGCATGCTCCCCCGTAAGAAAATTTTGTGCTTTTTAATGTTAAATTCATCAATCTAGTGCAAATTGAACAAAGAAAAATTCAAAACTCTTTTAGTTACAGTGTCTGTCTACATTACTACTACATAATAATAGTTATAATATTAATCCCATGATAGTAATAGCCATATTGTAAAACAAATGCACTGAAAAATACTTTCATAATTAGTTTTGTACTAATATCTTAAAAGAGTATATTTCTATACTTCACATTAAAGATGTGATTGGGCTAGCCCAGTGTCAAGCAAGAAAAGAACCAATGGGCCGCTGATCTACGTGTTTCATCGGGTGTCAGAAAAAAAAACTAGCGCTGACTTTTTTTTTTTTTGGACCAATGCATTACACACTAATTACGCACTGTCTAACCCAGCGCCGCCAAATAAGCAAAACAAAACGAACGGGCAGCCGATGTACGAGTTTTATGGGCCGTTAAGACAAAAAAAACAAAAAACAAAAAAAAGTATGAGATGTATCGGCCCAAAAAGCACGTCGGTCCACCGGGAATCTCCCGGTAGTCCCGATGGCATTAGCCTACATGCTTGGACGTCACACAAAACAAAATCCTACCTGTAGCCTTTCACCATCCACTTATTTAGCTGCTGTCGCATCAGTTGACATGCCATCTCATTTCCCCTCTTTCTTTTTCTATTTTTAGCCCCCGACAGCTTTTTTGCGTTATCCATCTTTTTTGACGACAACTCACTAAATGTTACTCGTTCCTGCTCGCTCAGAGCTCACGGCGCCCGCGCCCGCTCGCGATATTATCCCGCCCCAATGTCAAAAATAATGACATTGGCAACATCGCTGTCTGTATCTGACAGGACAGTTAACATCGTAAGATAACTTACCTCAGGCTTGCTTTCCGACGTGTGGTTCTTTGTTCGGCAGTGTGTCCAGTTGTCAGACTCGCGGTGTAAAAGACTTTGAAAACATTTCTGCCCTAACGTTACTCTGACTCGGATTGCCTGTCATGTTTCGGCATTAGGAATGATGATTGTTTTTTAAAGCTGTGAAGTTTATGGTAACTTTATAGCGGGTAAATGCTGGCCTCGACCTCGACCACAACACCCCCCCCCCCCCTAAATATTTTCTCATCGGATCTGCACAAATCACGTAGGTGACCCATTTTGGATTTAAAACGGCGAATTTCGCCGAAAGGTGAGGAGTTTTCATGCCTGAATATTGATTAATAACTTGATTACAAACCACTCAAAATATATATATTGAAGCAGCAGTGGATTCAAGAATCCACCCCTTCCATATGGGCTCAAAAGATTGCATTAAAACAGGAAATAAGGTTTTTACACCCGCCAACCCGCCAAAGGCTGTACACCCGCCAACAACTATACACACATATATATATATATATATATATATACTATATCTGTACTGTTGTCTCTGTGTACTGGAAGCTTCTTCTGTCACCAAAAAAAGAAAAGATTCCTTGTGTGTGCAAACATGTTTGGCAATAAAGCTCTTTCTGATAATCTCAATAGATACTGCTTCATTGTGATATCGTGTTACAAGGGAGTCCAGCACGTTTGAACTTCCACAGGAACCAATGAGGTTTGAATCGAAGAATAATATATTAAGTTGAAAAGTCTGCATGTGTTGGTGAATGATAGTCTACCTTTAATGAATGATCCAGGTTGTATAATGTTATAGTCCAGTTTTGTAAAAGGAGAAAATGTGAAATGGGGAAAAAAGTGAGCGAAAAGAGAGAAAATTATATCTGAAAACTTGACCTTGGAGCTATTTACAGTGTTACAGTCTAGCAGCCGGGAGACACCATATTGGATCACGCACAGAGTCTGTTTTCAAAAGGAGGGGCTTCATATAGACAGGAACTAAACTGAGCCTTACTGACCATCTGGGAAGAGAAGTGCTGCAAAAATGTCAAATAATGTGGCAAAATTAAGTGTTTTTTTGAGAATTTAAGCATGACAAGCTAGTCTAGTAGAGCCCACTTTGAAAAATAGCATAATAGGTCGCCATTTAAAATTCAAAGAATGAATCAATTAAAAATGTGTTTTAAATCATCATGGCAAGTTTAAAACAAGCCTTTAATTGTACAGAAATGTTTTTGTTCATTTGTATTTAAAGGTGCTCACATTTCAGAGGAAGATAAATCGATTGAGAATCAACTATAAATGAGAATTCTAAATGAGATAGCAATACATGTACTTGCAAAAATATTCAGGAAGTTAGAAAGTCTGTTTGATAGAGATGGTTATTGTAAGAATTAAGTAGTTGGATGCATGGTTAAGTTAAATTTACACATAAGGTTTGATTTTGATTGTTTGTATCAGATTGTTAATTCCAGATAATGCTTTAACCAAGGCGTTTTCTGCGTCTCACTGCCCATGTGGTTACAGCAACAACAAAACATATGACCACAGTTACCACACACAAAGAAATGACAAGAACTGTCAAATTCATGCCTGGGTTTGATATTCCTTGGGGTTTTGGATCAGGTTGGGGTTTTGGATCAGGGAGGATCTTTGAAGCTTGAGCAATGTTGGAGGTTTCAGATTTCGCTTTTTCTTCGTCTTCAGACTGAACTGCAAAGAACATTTTGGTGCCATTTTGGATTGTGAAACTGAAATTGAATGAATGCTGTTCAACTGATCCAGCCTCGTGCGGTGAGACGGCAGTTGTATTGACTGCATGACCATTGCTGAAGCTTTCTCGAAGCATTTGAAGGTCATAGCTCCACCTGATCTCATAGGATTTCGCTTAAAGAAAAGAAACATGCCATGAAGACAATAAAATGTACATTATTTCATGATCAAAATTTGAAACTACTATTTTATGTTGTCAGTGAAGAAATTAAAAACCTTGTATTTATATTCTGGTATAGTAATTGTGTGCTTTACCTGTCCCTTGGTCGAGGTCCTCACCAGGAGCCGTCCAGCTGAGAAGCACAGAGTTGTCCTGGATCTCAGCACTCAGATCTGTGATTTTGTTAGGTGGGAAGTTTGGTGGAGTTGAGCCTGTAAACGTCACCTCAAAACTCTCTCCAGTGGCTGTTCTGGTAAAGCTTCCGACCTCAAGTGGTTCCTCAGAAACTGGAGGCTTTGGAGGGTTCAGCTCCACCACACCTGAAATTAGAGGAACCACCTGAATCTGCTTGATTCTGTCTGAAGCAGCTTTGTAGCTAAATATAATGACATTTATGTTGTTAGTTTCAGTTTGTGCATGAATTTATGGACTCTTTCTGCAGGTTACATACAGTAGATACATGTTTCTAAATGAGTGTGTAACTGAATCTTTACCTCAAACGATTTGTTCAAAACAATCATTCACTCAGGAACTAAACTTTGAGTCAAGCTGCATTCCAATTATCAGGGTCCCTACATAGTCCCTTTGCTCTATTCACAGAGCACAGAATACCTGTTGAAGATTATTTCACTTGACTAAATGCAATGTCATCAAACATTTCAATACATTTTGAGGTTTGATGGCCCAATAATACTAATGTAAATAATTATAATATAAATAGCCATAGGTTTGTGTAATTGTCATGATCCCAGGCTGTTTTCCCATGGTCTTGTGTGGACTTTTATGTTATTTTGTTTTCTGCACCATGTTTTATAGTCCTTTGTAGTTTTCTTGTTGATTAGTTTTTAGATTTTTCCCAGGTGTGTCTTGTTTGCCCATTACCCCTTGTGCATTTAAACCCCAGTGTTTCTTGTGTTCCTTGTCAAGTCTTGTCCTACACGGATGTATGTTTGGTACACTCATTCTCTGGTTCCTTGGTTCTCTGTTCTCCATGTTTGATTTGTTATTATGTTTATTCCTTTTATTAAACTCACTTTAAATTCACCATATATTCCAGTAATATAGCCTACACATCCATGTGTATTTGTAAAAATGTATTATTCATTTAATGAATATAAATTGTCATATTTGAATGTGATAAATATCTGTTGTGGTGTTTAATATGAAATAATGTAATTTGGTTGTATGGATATGTCTATGATATTATTTGATCGTAATCAAGATAGTTGCATTATGATTTTTGTGTCTTGCACACTTTATACCCACAAACAGCTGCATACAAAACACACATTGGATTAATTAAAAACAATAAGAGGCTCAACTTCTTTTTCCCCCGGTTTCACAGACAAGGCTTAAGCTAGTCCCAGATAGAATGCATGTTTGAGCTGTTTTAACAGAAAGCAACTTGCACTGACAAATCGTAAAATAGCTGAAATTGTTTTGTCTCAAGGTGCATGTAATATTTTTTTCAAAGGTACATTTATAAAAGCTACTTAAAGGAGAACTCCGGTCAATTTTAACATTGAGCTCATTTTTTTGTACATTTGGAGTGCTGTCAATACAGAGAACAACGACAAAAATCTGTGTTGCCTACACCGAGTTATTCTATTTTTAAAATTTGCACCCTGTTGACTTCAATGGGGCAAGTACTAAACCTGCTTTTAGCCTCTTAACATCCTTGATGTGTCATTACAAGTGCACAGAAAATGTGAGTGATTCCTTCTGAGAGAACACGAGTGAGTCTGACTGCAGTATATGTGAAAGATATGTATAAAAATGATGTTATTTAAGCCAGCGCAAATACCTTTGTTTACATCCTGTTTTTCGGTTGAAGTCCAAAGTAGTCGATTGCCGAGTTCACACGCATAGGTTTAATACCTATGATCACGCGCGTGAACTCGGCAATCGACTACTTGTATTGACAGCACTCCAAATGTACAAAAAAATGAGCTCAATGTTAAAATTGACCGGAGTTCTCCTTTAAAGCAGCACTATGCAGCTTTGCCGATTTCTTCAGTAGCACCTCAATGCAGTACACAAGATCCGAGGGGAGGAGTTGGATCTTAAATAAGGGGTGGAGATTGGTAGGTTTAGGGGTGGAGATGGGTAGGTTTAGGGGTGGGTTTAGGGATCAGGGGGTGGAGATTGGTAGGTTTAGGTATGTAAGGTGGGAGGAGTTGGATTTTATCCGACTCCTCCCCCCGGATTTTATGCTCTGCAGTGAGGACCATCTCGATTTCTTCACGCTTTTTGCTCGCGGGTTTCTCTATAGAGCTCCCCCTACAGCTTCGGAATACATATTTGACAACACTGTCATCAAAACTCGTTGGCGACTCACCCCCCTCCCATCTTCTCCCGCTGGTCATGTGCATATGTTTTCAAAGAAGCCGGCGAACGCACCGAGCCATGTCCACTGAGGTATGTATGATACACAGAAGGCTAGCATATAAATGTTTAGATAGTGTATGTGTGCAGTGCCATAAAGCAATTCGTTACATCGCGAGACCGGATATCACACGATACTTCCTGACGCTGAGGCCGGCGGCCCAAAGTTGCAAGGGTGGTTTTTCGGCTCACAGGCGAGAAGACCACCATTCAACCCCAAAACAGTCATATAACCATTCCAATGAGCTGTTCGGTTAAGATAAAAAAGTTACTTTTAAATGCCCTAATTGAACTAAAGCCTAATCCTGGCTTAATCTAAGCCCTGTCTGTGAAACCGGGCCTTTATTTTTTATTTTATACAAACTTTAAAGTGTTGGAGTGATGCGCAATAACTGGTGGGCACATTTTGTTGTCCACTTCCTGTGAAGTGATGTATCGGTGTAACCTTTATACTCCCTAATGCAATTTACAGTGCCCTTCGAACTGAGTCTCACATAAGATGTTGGATTAGTCGATCAGAATTCACTCGTTCAAAAACTGATTCATTAAGAAGTTACTTTACAAACAATTCTGCTTTTGCTTTAGTTGCAACTATAGTTAAAATTAGGAAAAAATAGAACGTAACTAGCAATATTGTGTCTAAAACTCAAGTTACTCAAGTTTTTATTGAACTACTGTATAACATCAGACTCGCGATTGTGCTGTTGGTCTAAATGTAAGTTTTTCTTTTCAGATGTGATCAAGTTTAAATGTATTTTCAAAATGACCAAGGGTTTACCGTTTACCACATATCCAGGTACGTATGGGGCACCACTCTTTTTTTTGTTTGTAAATCTGGCTTGTCCATCTGGATTCTTCACTCTCACTTTCAAGCTGCTTCTCCCTTTTTCGAACTTTGTGAAATATCTGGAATAGATGCCATCATTTTGAAAAGCATCAGCCCCTGAAAAAGATGGATCTCTGAGTTATATAATTCGGAAATGTACCTTATTTATTTATATTTTAAGTTGAGTCCACACTTGTAACAAGAATTATGGGTAATTTACCTGCTCCATTGTCCAGGAGTTGTAATGTTTGTGCAGACCCAGATTCAGGCTCCAGCATAGCCCACACTTCAGCATTTATTACAGGCTTGTAATTCTGACTGACCTCAGCAAACACTATCATGGGTTTAGTGCCGTCACTTGACTGCTGGTTCATGTGGGCTTTGACTATGATAGGGGGAACATCAGGACGCGCCGCTTGACTTGTTACTGTTATAGTCAGAGACTGAAGTGTTGGACTTTGGATGATGTACTTCCAGTCCCCAGTCTACCAAACACATGGATAGTAAAAGCAGAAAAATAAGGGTTTGCTGTAAGTGTATTAGCTGAATCATCTTAGTCTGAAGTTGTTGTTGAACATATTTTGATAATGTTTATCTAAAACTCTTGGCCCAGATGTCTTTTATTGTATTATAATAGTTCATGTTTAGCCAACATGTTTATGGTCTGAACTATAAACTTAAATAACTGATTCATAAAAGTTGTCATACCTCTGCAGTTCCTGGAACTTTTAAGGTGACTGTTTTCAGAGACATATCATGACTCATTTGTGTCAGACTGTAGATTGAGCCACTTGGTGACTGTATGGAAATGCTTGGAACATCTTTTTCATAGATTATTACAAAGTTGGTTTTGTTACCAACAGTCTGATCCACTGTTACTGTCCCATTGAACCAGCCTGATGTTTTTTCTCCAACACTTTCTAGCTAAAGAATATAAATGAAAAAAAAAAAAAACATTAAAAAACACAATATCAATGACACTCTTAAAGTAATAATTTCATCAATGAGCGATCACTTGCCAAACCTGAACTGTTTCTTTTGTGTAATCTCCAGTTGATAATGTAAGTGAAGCAAACGCATCCATTAACTGGTTGGAGGTGATGTCATCAGTGGATAAGATAAATTTTCCCCCTATTTTCATCATGGAACAATTTTGCATTACATACTAAGTTGGCACTATCATTTACTCTTTTTGGTACTCAATATTAAAAATATCATTTACTCAGATACAGATACTTATTCATTTATTTTTTTACTTACCAGTGCGTTCCGCCATTTCCATCAGTGCTTTAGCTGCACTGGGACCTAAAGCTACTGTGTGTATAATGGCGCCACTGTTTATTGCCATCGGACTACAACTATCAATGTCGTCCGTCGCCTCACCGTCTGTCAGAAAAATGATTTCATCTCCTAATGCATCCATATTGTCTTTTGTAAGTACCTGATGTTTAGAAAATAGAGAGCATTCGTCACTACACACACACACACACACACACACACACACACACACATATATATATATATATATACACTTCACATATTACAAACATAAAATTAACTATTAATATAGCACCTCTAAGCCCAGATTGAGGCCTTTACACATGTTTGTTGATCCATGGTCTGATTGGCCTGGCAACTTTTTGATGAGATTCTCTCGTGTGGAGTCGCTGTCAATAGTAGTCAAGGGGCTCTGAGTATTAGCATTAGTACTAAAGGTTACAATTCCAACACTGGCTTGATCCTCAATGATGCTCCGCAGGAAATGTGTGGCAGCCTGCTGCTGTCGAAGGATTCTGGAGCCCTAGAAAACAGAACTCATTTCAGAGCATTGGTACTCAAGTGTGTAAAGGATAAAATTATGCAGACACTCTTGTTTCAAATGAAGTTCAGGTTTTTTTTTTTATGTTTGCATACGTGCATGCTTCCTGAGATATCAAGGATGAGACAAACAACCCGTTGCAATCGTTGCACAACTTTGAAAGATGGTGGTGGTGGAGAGGATTGCATTGGTTCTAGAGAACGAAGTGTGTCTTTATCCACAGAATCCTCAAATATTACGGTCCACGCCGGTTTGTTGCCACATTTGTCATTTTGCAGGTTGGGGGCTTCATAATTGTGACCGTTTGCTTGACAAAATGTGATCACCTAAAAAACAAAATTTGTCACACACAAAAAAAATAAATAAAAAATAATGTCACCAAACATAAGATGTCTCGTTTTTTTTTTCTTTTTTTTTTTTTTTTCTATGGAGACCCTAATATACAGACTTTCACGTGCTCACAAGAAACTTTTGCATGCACACAGGAATTTTTTTTTGTTTTGTTTTTTGTGCTCACGTGTTACAATTTCTGTGGTTTCTCTGCCGCTACAGAGTTAAATTAATTAAAGTGGACATAAGGCCTTGAAATATGACGCACTGCCCTAACGAAAGACACATTTTGAGCACTTTTTACTGTATCAGCCTTTTTTTATAGACCCTTGGACTTGACAAATAGGAGTATTGCGCCATCAGCCCATATACAACCCAGAAAGTATGTATATTTTTATTTTTTGCAAACGTATCTTTCGGGACTCTGTAATTATCTTTGTGTCCTCAGGCCACTGAATTTCAACTTTATATCTCATTGTAATGTCTAACAAACTAAAAAAGTATATTAGCTTCTTGTAATTCAAACTTAATATTTTGCAAATGTAACTTGTCAAGCAGATGTTGCAAATTGAAATGTAGATAATAATTGTGGGAAGTAACGTCCAAATGACTTGGCAAACAGAAGAAAACAGTCAAAGGCCCCAGGACAGAACTCATGTACTGTACACTTTAAGTTTAATTAGTTACTAAAATAATTTACTGGAATGTGTGGAAAATCTGTACTTACAGAATCCAGGCTTGGTAGGTACATTATGGAGCTGTCTGTGTTTTGATTTTTGTTTGGAAAAAACGTGCAATTCACGTCAGGTAGGGAAGTTTGTGGATCAATGCCACACGCTTGAAGAGATCCATCAGCAGTACGTTCATAATACTGTCCTTCAATGCTTTTGCTACACCTAAAAATAAGCAAGAAATCAATAGTGATTGTAATTTACAAGGACATTTTTAAAAATATTCCTTCTTTTAATTAACAGTTTATGACCTTGTAGCTTCAATACGGCCATTTGAGTGGTAGAATTTCTTTGTTTCACTGTATTCATCAAACAAGCCCCATCTCAGATGAGCCCATTCATGCACAAAGACCCTTCCTGCAAACAAACAAACAAACAAACTGCTAGTAAAACAAACAGACTACATTAATATTGTCATGGTTAGTTGAGGCAATGACAAAAACACCAGAAACAACAGAAAACAGTGCAAAACCAACTTAAAGTCCAACTCAAATTAAACTCAAACATACCAAATTTGACTATAAACGTATAAATGTAGAAGGAGGATAGATAATGTTCACCTCTTGATCCGTAAACCTGAACCACAGTGTCGTTTAGAAGGAAGTTTGGAGTGAAAAGAATGTACTCTCCCTCTTTTCCACATTCACCATACTGATGAGTATATGGCTCAGTTGAATCAGCGTTATCGATTTTTATTTTGGCCTGTGTTTGACATAGAGATCGGGTCAGCAATATCATATGTGAATGAAATGAATGGAAATTAATAATTTACAAGATATAATGCCATAATTCTCTGTACCTTTTCAAAGGACTCTGTTCTTGCTCTGGTAAATTCCTTACTATTCCAGTGAGATGGAACCAGTATTGTAGCATCTTTAAAATAGACCTTTTTATCCAATGCTTGATGAAGATGAAGCGACCCTTCAGTGACCATGTCCTGACAGAAGGAAAGTGAAAAGATAAAATGAGAAAAAAACTCTGCTCAGTGTATTTATTCAAAAGTAATTATTATTTCATTCGTGCATTCACAAATACTGATTATATAATTATATAATATATATTTCTAAGATTAAAAAAATAAAAAAACAGAATCTTCTATGACATCTTTCACAAAATCCTCTAAAACAATGAATGCACATAAAGTTTGTTAAATAGACAAAAATAAGCATATTCACCTTGATTTTATCAATGAGCGTGTTATCCTGTGGTACTTTTGAACTGATCGCAATGGTAATGTCAACATAACCACCATCTACATCTAGTTTGATTCCAGTGGAGGTGGACGACAGCAACGTCCATAATAAGACAAACACCGTTCTTGAGTCCATAGCTGTAGAGTTTAGATGAACAGCAACTCCCGAAACCCCGTTTTGAACAATGTCAAATCAAAGATTAATTTGAAGAGCCTGATCACATGAAGGGCCTGATCACAGATGGAATGTCATTTACTGGAATGGACTAAGGGACTGGGTCATATCAATAAAGAACACATTTATTACAGTGCCATGGGGCAGCATGTTATCCACTATCAGCTATCAGATATCAATAGCTGTTTATTTAACTTTACATGACTGTTATTGAACAGGAAAGCACCTACAGTGCTACTTTCACACAGACAACAAAAGAAGACAAAAAACAGTAATATTGTGAAATATTATTATAATGTAAAATAGCTGTTTTCTATTTGAATATAATTTAAAATGTAATTCATTCCTGTGATTGTAAAGCTGATTTCATAAATAAATAAATAAATAAATAAATAGTGGCACATGAACCTATCAATTTGTCACTTAACTTCTATAAATCAAAGTGACATCAAAAACCACAAATCCCACAAATACTCTAATAAAAGTATGTCACAATCAGCTGCTGGGTCACAAAATAACTCCACATGATGTTTTTCTGTCTCTGTCATTCACTCTGATAAGCCGTTTAAATCAGTGCATTGACTGAGTTCTGTCTGTCACTGCACTGTAAAAAATTATTTTCCTGATTTATTGTCTTATTGTCTTGAAATCTTTTGTCAAATCAGCTTAGATTCACAAATGTTGTTCAGATTTACAGTGTGACTGTCTTTAATAATTTCTGTGCATGATAATCTAATGCCACATCCACAACAACACATTTTAATTTAAAAATGTAAATTTCAAATGAAAAAAAAACAAAAATTCTAAAATGTCTTCATGTTACATTTACAACTGTAGTGTGATGAGGGGTGTGAACGCAGCGAAAACTTTACAGTGGATGGGAAACTGTGTTGTATTGCTCCAGCATCACATTATGTAAACTATATTTATGACTGCAGAGATGTAGGTGCCATGATAATCTATCAATACAAGTACACACCTTGTCATCAGACTGAAGAACATGCTGACACTGACTAAAAGACAGGGAGGAGCCGCTGAATAAAGGGGACTGAGGTGATCACGAATTTGTGAACAGATTACGGAGCTAATCACAATTATTTAGGTGGGTTGAAGAAGACCTCCTAAAAAGGGACTAGGGACGCCCCTAGTGCACAGCATACATACTCATTACTGAAAGGGTTAGTTCACCCAAAAATGAAAATTCTGTCATTAATTGTCATTCCATGACATACCCTCATGTCGTTCCAAACCCATAAGTCTTTTATTCATCTTCGGAAAACAAAGTAAGATATTTTTATTAAAATCTGAGAGATTTCTGTCCCTCCATTGACAGCTACGAAAATTCATAAAGAGAGCTTTGAGCTTCAGCAAGAACCAATGAGGTTCATTCTCGTGTTACGCAGCACGTTTGAGCTTCAGCAAGAACCAATGAGGTTGTTCTCACGCTTTAAGCTGGTTCGGTTGAGCTTCTGTTTATGTTTGCTGATCAGTGTATGTGAATAAAAGCCTAAATTCAATCTGTTCAATGAAGTGATTGTGTATCTTTAGAAAATTTGGACTAAACTGCTCAATTAATATGGATTAGTTTTATGATCTCTTTCTGAACTTTTTGAAGCTTCAAAGTGGTAGTTGTCAATGGAGGGAAAGAAAGCTCTCAGATAAAAAATATCTTCATTTATGTTTTGAAGATGAACAAAAGTCTTACAGGTTTGGAACAGCATGAGGGTGAGTAAATGATGACAGATTTTTTATTTTTTGGGTGAACTATCCCTTTAAGTAATGGATCTTTATAAAAGTATGTGTAGTATGGAAACAGTTGGTGTATAGTAATTTTTAAATGTTTCCATTCAGTAACTTTACCACTTATTGTCATTGGAGAATGACTGGTTTGCAAATGTTGCCTTTTTTAACATTTTTTATGTTGAACCTCTATGAGAATATCAACACTACTCCGATACACAAGGTGGCAGTAACGAGGTCACAATGTAATATTCTTCAACCACAAGCGGGAGCAGCAGAAATCGCACAGCAAAGCAAAGCTAAAGGTTACTGTTTTCTATCAAAGTAGGATACTTCCAACAGGGGGCGCTTGATGGCCCAGAAAGCAGAATCGATCATTGTGCCCCATCCAAATCTCAGGGTTTGTTATATCTTATGGTGGACATTTGTACACCTAAATGTATAATCATGAAATTATATTCAGTCCACAGATTCCTATATGACAGACAAAACAAAAATCCACCATAACAATCTGTACTCGAGTATTTACAAAACTCATTATCAAATATTCACAAACGACTGTCATTGGTCCATCCTAATCATCGCTGTGAAAAGTAACAATTATCACATGACAACACCGGCTGGATGACCAACACAAGTAACGTTCTGGACAATAATTAACATTAGAAAAACGACCATTGTTATTTTTAAATGCCGTTCAATTAAAAGTACACAATGAAGAGTCATAATAATTGTACAACTATCGTATTTGGTTAATTGGAAACATCATTCGGACCGCTAATGTCTGCCTCTGTCAGATTTCATGTTTCATGCTAATGGTCATTCTACCCGCTGGTTCTATTTCTATGAGAAACCAAGAGGGAAAAGGCACAGTATGAAGTAAACAGATGTTCTCAGTGTCTTGATACCATTCAAAATATTTCACAATCAACAACCGTCTAAATGTTTTTACGCAGCCTGTCATTTCGCCAATTTACCGCGTTTCGGTCGATGCGGAGGCGTTTTCGATGAATCCCTTCTGCATTACAGTATGTGCAGGAGGCCTACAACTTAACAGGTCTGTGTAGACTGGGAATGCTTATTGCTGTTGAGGTTTATACTGAATTTCACTTGTTTTAATAATGACTAGACCTAATTATGTAGGCTAAAACGTACAATAATGACTTGCATTGAGGTCCAAATATCTGAGACCACTAGTCAAAATGAATAATTGTTTTTTCCCCTTGACAAACTGTTATGATTGACACAAGTTTTTAATATAAAAAAATCAACATTTAAACAAATTTAATAATAAGTATGAAATAAAAATGGACAATGCACGTCATTATTTTATTATTACAATTATAATAACCTATGAGGTGTGCACCGGCATGGGGGCGGGACAATTATAATCCCTCCCTTCCAGCGTCCTGTCACTCACATGAGATTGTAGCAATTTTCAAACGACAATCGAATACATTTTCAATGGATAAATTTAAGTTCCGCTCTACATTTTTGTCTCTCTTTTGAGAAGTCGTTTCACCCAGATACATCACAATAGACCAAAAAAATGCGATTGCAATTTCTGTTGAATGCCGATTTCAGTATTTGGTACGCGCCTCTTTTTACGAAAGGCTTTACATGGTCAGTGTCAAAAAATGTAACTACTAATGGGCCATTCTCACATTAAAACAGTAAAAGGAAGAAAAACGCAAGGTTTATATTATTTTTATACGTTTTTTTATTTTTTATTTTTTTATTTAAAGTGCCACGTGTTTGGAACACCATACGCGAAATGGCAAACAGTGATAAATGAAACATTTACATAGAAAAAAAAGCAGTTCAGTGCATTATGTGTGAACTTCCCCTTATACTAAAATATTTCTTATTAATTTTACATCATAATATTTCCTTGTTTTATATTTTGAAATTATATTTCGCCCTCGCGCCAGTAAACACATCATCAGAGAAGAGATGTTGTTGCATGAGGGAGTCTTTCATCTTTTTTGACTAAAGATTATGAGGGCACATTAATTAAAAAACAATAGAATAATGATGTCAAAGGAATAAATCATTTCTAAAAGAAATACTACAATATTCCATAAATAACAAGAATTTTCCATTTTGATTTCATGGTGATGCTTTTTAAATACATTTTAAATTTATGATACATTTGATATGTATACATATGATAAATTTATGATACACTTTTTAAATACATTTTACTCTCTAATGAGAGTTAGACATCTGAACGAGTTTTTTAATCTGCCCTCTTTCTGAAGTGGGTTGCATGTTTAGGGGCCTCAAACAGGAAGGACACCATGAACCTGAATGAGAAGAAGCCCAACAAGTGGTGGACAGAACCGGACACGTTTGCCATGCTGGCCCTCATAGAGCAGATGGGTCTGGTCCACGAGCTGGACAAGAAGCGCCAGCGCAACGAATCCCTCTTCCGACGCCTCCGTCTGAGTCTGGCAAAGCGGGGCATCCACTTCACCGTCACCCAGATCCGTAACCGCTGGAAGAGCCTTAAACATAAGTACCGTAAGATCAAACTGGCCAGCTACCGAAGTCCAGCTGCACGCCTCTCTGCCGTCGAGTCTTTCCGCTACTTTCATATGCTGGATCACATGTTGGTGCGCAGACCAAAGACGGGAAGCAGGGAGGACAACCTCACAGATGGTCACGACCTTCTCGGACGCTCACTCGCAGACCTGGATGACCACACAGACAGTACTGCTGCCCATTACCTTTTTGCATGACTTGCAGTTTATTTGTCTATATGCAAAGGAATAGTTAATCCAAAAATGAAAATTCTGTCCTTTAAATCACCCTCATGTCATTCCAGACCCTTGTGTTTTGTGGAACACTAATGTTAGAATGGGATGCTGAATGTTGATGCTGCTCTTCTCCTTACAGTGAATGTGAGGACGTAATTGGCTCAATGAAAACGCCACAAAAGTGGTCCTTATGATTAGTGCACTCTATTCCAAATCTTCTAAAGTCATGCCATTTTGTGTGAGGTGCAAGTTGTTATTCACTGATAATCCCATTCATGTTCACATATATTTAAATATGGTCCATTAAGACTTTTTGCACCAGGTTTGACATCATTGGTATCAAATTATCATATTTCCCAGTTTACTTTCTTTGTAGTCGAATGAGCCTGTATGTGGAACACAAAAAGAGTTTCACAGAAGAAATAGTCACCTGTGTTTTGGTGTATAAATGATGACAGAATATTCAGTTTTGGGTAAGCTATTACATTTTCACCTTAGACCATATGGCCACCCAGTCGTATTTTCTTACTTTATCCAGGTTTGTTAGATGTTTATAGTATATAAGTTGATGTTTATAGTAATTTTGTACAATTATATGGTTAGTTACATTTTATTATTTGTACTTCATGACCTTATACAATCTTATACAATATATTAAAGGGAGAGTTCTCCCAAAAAAAGAAAATTCTGTTATCATTTATTCATCCTCATGTTATTCATCCTCATTACAAATCCACATGACTTTCTTTCTTATGCGGAACATAAAAGAAGATATCTTGAGAAATGTCTTTGTGTCCATATAATGGAAGTTGGCCAAAACTCTTTGGTTGACAACATTCTTCAGAATATCTTCTTCTGTGTTCTGCAGAGGAATGAAAGTCATACAGGTTTGGAACAACATGAGGGGGAGTAAATGATGACCGAATTTTCATTTTTGGGTGAACTATTCCTTTAATTTGATCAGGTTCTTGGTATTATTGCCTTGTTTTCAGGGCAATAATTAGACCAGCATTTCCCAACCCTGTTTCTGGAATAACACCAAGGGTACGTTTACATGTCAACAGTGTTCTAAAAATATTTTTTTTTCCTTTGCGTTTTTCGCATATAGACAACAACGTTGTCAAATGAATCCACAAAAACAACTAAAAACACTGTATTATTCATACCAAGCCAGTAGATGGCGATGTCACTTTGTAAAGAAATACTATGTGCCTATAGACTGAACACATAATACGCATGCACATGACGTCACCGTTTTCACAAATTCACATTTTTGTAGTTTGCAACAGTATCGTATCGGTTAGACTTCCCGTTTGCACACAGACTTTGATACAGGTTTGATACTCCAACCAAAAATGTGGTTTGATACTCCAACCAAAAATGTCAATTCTGGCATTATTTACTTACTCACCTTCATGTTGTTCCAAACCTTTATTCATTTTTGGGCGGAGTATCGCTTTAAATGTCATCGGAGTCTCTCTAGAGTTGCTCCTTATAATTGTATCCATTTTAATTGTGATCACTGTACGAGATGAGGATTGGTCCTGTTTGTCTCTGGTTTCAGGTCCTTGGCCTGAAGGTGTAATCCCTGAAGGCTTAATCCCGAACTGTGATCCTGAGAGCATGTCTAAACTTGAACCTGATGTTGACGAGAGCCTCCATCCAGATGACATGGCTGGTTCTGAGCCTCCAAGCTGGGCTGTAGGACCAGATGAAGTTATGACCCTGGGCTTGTCAGGAGAATACCTCTATGCAGTGAAGACCGAACCACCATCCCTGTGCACTCCCAACAGTACAGAAAGTACAAGAGACGCCGCCGACTGCGGCCACGACGATTTCCCAGGTGACATACTGGTTCAATTCTGTGTGGTACAACAAACTAAGGGTGTGTTCACACTTGTAGTTTGGTTCGTTTGGTCCTAACCAAAAAAAAAACATTTAGTCCTGGTTCGCTTAGCATTCACATTGGCATTTTAACACCGAACCTAAAGACACCGAACCTAAAGGCATAGGAACATGTTCACAACCTGATTGGTCGACTTTTATTACGTATATTTCGTGACGGAACTTACCAAACATCCAAAACAAGGCTGTGTGCTGCGATATCTGCGCTCGTCTTATGTGCGTAGCCTGCATATAATGGTATTTTGACCAGCTGAGAACTCGTGAAGAGCTTATAAAATGTGTAAAGGAGTCAAAACAGCAGCAGGAATCCCTCCGTCACACACAAACGAAGATCTGCTTTGAGGAGACGCGGTTCTGATGTCTCAGGTATTGAGATGCTTGAGCATTCTGTCCTTCTTAGGGTCGCATCTTTTGACATCATGTCCCGTTTTTGGTTCGTTTACGTGTCTTTGGTCTGTGTTGCGTTCATATTTCAGTTGAACCGCACCAGAGTTCGTTTGGAAGCAGACCGAGACCCATCTTTTTGAATGGCAGCATTCACATTTATTCAAATGAACAGCACTAGCAGAGCAATCACACCAGGGTTTGTTTTAATCGAACCAAACATGCCAAGTGTGAACACACCCCTAATGACCTCATGAGTCACAGTTTTTCTTGTTTCATTCGAGCAGGAACTTCTGAGGAGACCAGCAGCCTCATCCTCCAGCAGCTCACCATCCTGAACCACCGGCTTGGAGAACAGCTGGCCGAGCAGAGAGCCTTCCACTGCAGCATGCTGGGAATGATGGACCGCCAGATCCAGGTCCTGGAGCAGCTCTCCAATTTCACCAGGAACCACCAACCCAAGCTCGAATCCCCGGAGACGGACTCTTCAGTTAGTCCGAACGTGCATGAAGCTCAAACGCAGACTCTTGAGCCATGTCCCATGTTCCTCATGCCCAAAATCGAACCAACAGCTTCTCCTTGGAAGGTCTCTCTCGTGGAAGTCCACAAAAGGTCACCTTCTCAATCGGGCAGTAACATTGAGACTTCTCAAACCATGAAGGGGTGCAAAGAAAGCACTTCTAGCCCACCTTCTTTAGAGATTTCATCCTCAACCAAGAACGCTGTTGTGCAGAATGGACTGTGTAAGCACGATTGAGTGATGTTAATGTAACTGGGACGTTATGCATTCGGTAGGAACACCACCACAAGTCTTTTGTCCTGTAGATGTTTCAGGATGTTGCTTGTCTGATGCAATATCTGAAACATCAACATGTGCATTTTTTTTTTCTTTCAGTTTCATAGGAAAGTATTATATTCAGTGCTCTGATGTTTTAATCAGTAACACTTTGGAGAAATAGAACGATAGACTTATTGCTATTATTTATTTACTTTGGTTTGTTTGCGAACTAACACTCAATGTGAATCTTAGATGGTAAGTAACTTTTGAAATTGCAGTTCGGACCAAGGTAGCTTTATGTCTGTAATCATCTTGCATTATCCGAGAAAAAAAAAGGTCATTGGTAAGTGTAAAGATGTGCAAAAGTATGAATTTCTTCCAATTATGTTTGGGAAACACTTTAAGACTGATTTTAACAAAAGAGTGTATGTTATGTCTAATGTCAACTCATATGTGGTTTAGTATGAACTTATAACTCTGTTAATTTCAATAACTGCTTGCCTCTTATTATAAAGTAATATTTCACTGAAATGTGTCATGATATTTTTCACATGCAAAATAAATCAGGGTTGGATTAGTTGTAATGGCACTGGCATTAGAAATGAAACATTAGAAATTAGAAACAAAGAAATCAGATCTTTCTCACTAGTATACATCAGGGTACTGAGAAGTCAAATTTACGTTCAAGTATGGGTTTTGTGGCAGAAAAATTGCCCAAAAGTCAAAGTGTCTGGCTAAAAACATACTAAAGTGGTAGTAAAAAAAAAAAAAATCCACATTTAATTGTACTTAAGTAGAGCAACTTATTTTACGTAGCTTTTGAAATTGACTATAATTGGCAGATATTTTGGCATTAATTAGTAAAACAACCTAATGATAAATTTGTTATATATTATTTATTAGTTATATAATAAACTAATAAATAATATGTAACAAATGTATCATTAGGTTGCTTTAAAATGATATATTATAAGATCTATTTATTAAATAAATTGGTAAATGCTAATATATATATATATATATCTGTCTTTATGTTTTTGAGTCTCTTATGCTCACCAAGGCTGCATTTATTTAATGAAAAATACATTGAAACGGTATTATTGTGAGCTAGTATTAAATTGTAATATGATGGAGGTTAAATGAGTGAGCGCGGATGTCGGATCGTTGTTCTCCATAACAGCAGATGGCAGTATTGGTTGTCAGTATCAGCGATACTATACTGAAGAACTGAAGACGGATTGTGTGCATCTGGGGGTGTTTTTCATAAATGTATTTTTATTTGATTACTGAAGATACGTGCAAGGAGTAAGTACTTTAAAACGTGTGTTTATGTTAATGCCATATCATATTTATCGTCAATAGGTTTGACACGTTTACAGCTCTATTGTTGAGGTGCAGTAACATTAGCAGCTGTCTTTACCTCAATCATACAGATTATGAGCATTTTATGCATTTTTAGGATTTTTAGCTTTATGTATAAAGCAGACTTTTAGCAGTAAGCTTGCAGACATCGGTATTGATGACATACATCATTTAATTAATTCACATAAACAACACATACATTGAAGACAGCTTCTGTAAAGGTCTAATGTATAACGTTATGTATACAAGTTTATACTATTAACAATGTTTATAACAAATATGTTAAATCTATTTTATAGTAGTTTTTTCTACTCACTATAGTACTGTTATGTTACAGTAGATTTATTTATTTAGTTTAATCTTATTTTTACTGGGTTTCTTTTCGTCCACAGACCCCCTATTTCTCCCATTATACATCCACACGTGACACATTATCCAGCAAGTTGTCAAAAACAATTTCTCAGATTGTATACTTCTATGCCAGCTGTTTTTAAAACATCTCTAGTCGTTTTAAAAAAAATATTCTCAGGTGGAAAAAGAGTGGTAGAGCCACTTCAGTTTGCCTGTGGGCCTGAATGGGTTAAACCCAGAAATGGCTGTTTTTCTGTAAGAGTGTTTCCAGATGTTTGAGGAACTTTCCATGGATGTTCTCTTTCAGATATGGCAGATGACGCTCTGTTTGAATTCCTCCACATGGAGATTGTTTCTCACGTGTACAAGGAGCATGCGACCCGGGAGGACATTGATAGGGTACCATCTTACATTGCGATCTACAAAATGTCCAGACTGCACATATCATATTTTTTTCCTTTGCTTTAATGATGATTTGTTGTAGCATTTTGTCTTTTGTATTTGTATCATGCTCTGATTTGCTTTTTTAAGGAGAGAGTGACGTGTGTATCTACTCTAGAGGCAATGGGCTTCAGAGTTGGACAAGGACTGATTGAAAGGTACAGAGTTGTGTATGTTATACACATAGTGGTAGCACTTTATTTTCTGTCCTGTTCCCCATGTACATACTATGTACTTATTATAGTGCAATAACTAGGTACTAACCCTGAACCAACCCCTAAACCTAACCGTAACCCATGTTTACCCAGTACTTTCTTGTGTACACTGTAAGTACACATACTGTGAAATAAAGTGCAACGCACGTTGTTTTTATATGCTCTACATTGTATTATTATTTTATTTTTTTTTAATCCAGAGTTTATAAATCTAATGATGGCATGATTTTGCATATGTTTTTGAAAAGGTTTACAAAAGACTGCCCCAGTTTCAAAGATGACCTGGACGTTATGAAGTTCCTCTGTAAAGACTTCTGGAGCACCGTCTTCAAAAAACAAATCGACAACTTGAGGACTAACCATCAGGTCTGAAGGTTCAATAATGTATTTAAAGTGCCCCTATTATGATATTACCTTTCATGTAGTGTGTAATATAGCTGTTTGTGAAGATAAAAGGTCTGCAAAGTTGCAAAGAGCATGATAAAGGGAGTCATTGTCTCTAAAAGGAAAGAACTGATTCTGAACTGCCTGAAGCTAGTCGTCAGTAATTCCAGTTTTACTTCCTGCACAAACCTACGTAGTTTTATAACAAATTTGCATAATGCCAGCCTATGGTCTTCATTGGCTGCCTGTAAACAATGCTACACTACTTTGCTCCTCCCTCAAACACTGCAGTTCTATCTGAGGCCTGGAAGAGTTTGGTTTGTGTCGTCAACATGTGGAGAAGAGACTGTTTTTTAATGCTGCCAAAGAAAATCCACTTTGCATCTAAAGGATGAGGATTCAGGCTCGAATTGATACAGTAACACCGACTTCATCATTACTGTTTGTATCACTGTGTATCAAGTGTTGAGGAAGAGCTGAAATTCAGATATGGTAATGGGCGTTTTGCTTCTGACACACGTTGTGAGCGATAGACCAATCACAACAGACTGAGCCATCTGACCAATCAGAGCAGAGTAGACCAATCACAACAGACCGGGCCATCTGACCAATCAGAGCAGAGTAGACCAATCACAACAGACCGGGCCATCTGACCAATCAGAGCAGAGTAGACCAATCACAACAGACTGAGCCATCTGACCAATCAGAGCAGAGTAGACCAATCACAACAGACTGAGCCATCTGACCAATCAGAGCAGAGTAGACTCTCCAAAACGCAGGGGTTTAGAGAGAACTAATTCTTTATCAAGCCGTTTCAGACAATGTGAGAAAAGAGGTGATGCTGCAATGTATATTATGAGAAAATCAAAGTGTTTTTTGACCTTGAAAGGTTGTAAACCCATTGTAGGAGACTCCAAAACAAAATTGGTAACATTTAACATAGCATAATAGGGGCATTTTAATGCGTGGCAAGGCAACACATGTAGCATTATTGTAATTTCTTTTCTCTGGCTTTGTTCTAGGGCACATATGTCTTACAGGATAACAAATTTTCACTACTTACTCAGTTTTCCAGTGGAAAGCAATACCTTGAGGAGGCCCCAAAAGTGAGAATGATATTTAGGCCCATTCATACTATATCATATTCTTCTGACATTTATTTTATTTTGTCTATAATTTTAAACCATAAGAAGTGAAATAAATAGATCTATATACGTCCTCTCTGCAGTACTTGGCCTTTTCCTGTGGGATGATTCGGGGCGCTCTCTCTAACCTGGGCTTGGAGGGTGTAGTGACCGCAGAGGTCTCTTTAATGCCATCATGTAAGTCTATGCTAACCTTATATATTCCTCACCATTTTAACTCTTAGTAACTAAATATATGAATGATTAAACAAACAGATAAATAATTCTAATACATTTGGTTGTACTATTTGAATGGTTCTTTAATGACAAGTGTATCCACATGTATCATTTTTCTGTTCCTTATAGGTAAATTCCAAGTTGTAATTCAGAAACTCTAGGATGGACTAATGAGCTATGAACACGAATGTTTCTTCATTTAAAACTTTGTCAGTGTGAATTAGATGGACATAGATTCTACATGTTTACAACATTATTTTTGATATAAAGCAGTTTCAAGTTATATTTCAGTGAGACAGTTCCCACGCATTTCTATACATATTTTTTTCACTTTAAATACAGTCTTGACGTGTTTGGAAATATTCTGAATACTTCAACTCTTCTTAATGCAAACTAAATTACTGAAACAGATAATCATGGAAGCGTATTTTCATAAATGTGACATTTTGTAACTATTACACATTATACTGTATGTCAGATTCAGGTCACTTAACATATTTTGGCCATTTTACTTTGGTTTGATAAGACATTAAAAAACTTAGATGTAAAAATGTTAGATGTATAGATGCTTTTCTACTGTTTTATTGTAAATGTAAATTATTTCTCCATATTTGGGACAGTTCATATTTACAGTTTTCTCAAACAAGCGATCTAAATCTGTTATTTAGTAATGACAAATCTGATTATTTATTTGAAGAAAAACAGCTCTTTTTAGTTTAGAAATATGTTTAATGTTTGGGAATGTATCTTACTGGTGAACTAGAAACAAAAAACAGATTTTGGATTTCACCAGAAGAGGGCAACCTTTGTCAGTCAGATGAATGTCATCTAGTGAAAGCTCAAAAATATTTCATCATAAAAGTTTCTTTTGAATGATCTTGTCCAAGCTTCTTGCACTTAAGTTAATCTGAGAACTCTTTACAGCTGGTACTTCAGTTAACCCAAGTTTTGTGTTTAAAAGTTGGTACAGTTTTCTGTGTACCGTCCTTGTTTATTTACTGCACAATTCTGGGTACATTTATAAGCATTCAAATAAATGAAAGATAAAAAAAAGTGCTTTTTGAACGAATGATGGATTTTAATGAATGTCCAAAAAGAATGAATGCAATATAACAATAAAAATACATCCATTTGTCTGACACCCTATAATATCTGATATGTATTTTGTTTCTTAGTTACCCAAAACATTTCGTTTTTTGTTCCTTTTCAAAAGAGATTGATGCTTCAATCCACCAATGTGGCATTTAAATAATAGTAAAGAAAATGACTTAGAAAATACTATCACAGAAACTGTAGAAAAAGTACTAGAACATTAGAAAACATTTCAGATGATCTTAGCACAGATTAAAGAGATTTTTAAACTGTTTAAATATCCTGAACAATTGTTTTGATAGAAAAGGTTTCTATGGAAGTAGGAAATCAAATACTAAAGCTGATAAAGAATCTAGATGGCACGCATGTTGCAGAAGAATCATCAAAGAAAAACATGCCAGTCACAAGACTGTTACGTCAATTATTATGTTGCACAACTATCCCATATGTCAATATCTCAGAAACACAAAACACAACTAATGCTCTTTTTTCGGTTTATGAATGCCAGACTGTTTGCATTTTTCCCTCTTTTCCTGTCAGACCTAGTGTGTAAGGTCATGCGCTCTCGTTATATGTCCCAAAAGCTTCTGCTGTTTTAAGAAACAAACAAAAAGTGCCGTGCTTAAATGGAAGACCCACATAAAGAACTTTAGGAAGGCTTCCCCAGTGAGAGCCCATTCATGAGCCCTCTTTTGTGGAGTGCTTTTCCTTTGCTGCCGGTGGAGGTAAATAAACGCCCTCAGCCTGAGCGCCAGCTGTCTCACTTCTCCTGCCATGTCATGAAAGGGTTAGTGGAAGAGAGTCTGCAGGACAACTTCAAACACACCTTCTGTCCCACAGCACATTCAAACAAACATCCAGCACATACACATCTTCACTTCACTTTACTTTTGGTGGTTTAGCATGGACTTGCTCTCTGCAGTATTTTTGCATTATAGGTTTTGACGGAGCCCTACACATGACATGCTGAGGAAAATATGTATATTGTGGCCACAAATTAACAATTAAAGACTTACTACGTCAGCATTTTCACTTTTCATTTCCTTGTTTTAAGTAAATTGTGCACTCGATATAATAATTCGTTCCCTTGTTTTAGTTCAATCAAAACGAGGGGACGAATTAATAAGTCTTGGGAATGAATTCCTAATTTGTGGCTATGATATATATATTTTTTGTCTGCATGTCTTGTGTGGGCCTCCATAATCTTTATCGCAAGATAAAAAGTAATAAACTGTCAAATAATATCTGGATCATATTTCACCCAGGATTATTATCGTTTACTAAAACTATTAAAACCATTTCTGTTAATTGAAATAAAATAAAACTTACATTTAACAAAAAAATAGAAATGTTGCTTTGGCAATAACCTGAAATTAGTTTGTTGAAGCACTAAAATTATTGATAACTACAACAAAATAAAAAAATAATTAAATCTAAATAGCATTATTAACAATAAAAAAATAAAATGACAAACGCACTAAAATTAACATGAAAACTAAAAATGTAAAAATAAAAGCTAATTCAAAATATTAATAAAACTAAAATGACACTGATTTCACCCCAAAATTAAAGGACAAAACAGGATAAAAATAATAAATTATATAAATATAAGTTAAACTATATAGAAAATGATATGTTGCATAAATGAAGTCTGTTTTAAGACCATTAAAATGCTTTGCATTATTTTCATTATAATTGCATTTAATTTTAATTAAATACACTTTAATTTATTTGTATAAAAAATGCTTCCAAAATCCCAAAATGCTTATTGTTGTAATGCAGGCCAAAACATTTTTTTCAGTACTGTATTACAGTGAAGAGAGTACTTTTTAAATGAAGGGCTTGGCTTAAAAATCTCTATATAAAAATGCTATATCCAGTAGTCAACCTTTGAAGTGGATCAAAAAGTGAATCAAAGTTGTCCTAAGACAAGAATGGGGTATTGTTCAAAATTCATGTATAACTTTAATGAAAGGTTTTAATCCACTTCAAATGTTGCCTACTGTATATATATAGTCAGTGCCTGATGGAAGGCAGATCCCCCTGTTAGGATGAACAGATGCATGTGATACTGCTTTGAAATGCCTGCTGAAAAAGCTGTTCTGCATTTCTTTGGCTAACTTGCATTAATATCTCACAGAAGAGCATATAAATGATAAACTAGACTAGGACAATACAACCCACCCACTCCTCTCTGCCTCCTGTGTGTGTGTGTGTGTGTGCTCCTCAAGTGCTGCTGGGGGATTAATGGAACTATGGGAACTCGAGCCACTGAGACGAGCTGCAGCTGGTCCGTGAATGCAGCGAGAGGAACACAAAATCCCACCATAACACTCCACTGCTTTAAGTGTACGACTTACTCTGATGCCTTAACAGGCCTGCTCATTAAACCTCATTAAATGTGCTGTGGTGGAATTGTGAAACATTGTAAGATCAGCGGTAGTGTCAATCAAAAAACTGTGTGATCTTTAAGGTGTTTTTTTTTTTTTTGTTCAGTAAGGTGGTATATTATATTTTGTTAAGATTTATACTGGTGTACATGACCAAATAAATGTTTAGATGGATTCTTTTTTTCTTTTCATTTTTTGGATATTTAAAATAATGTAAAATGCTCGAACCTATGAAATAACACATGGAATTATGGGAATTATGTACTGACCAAAAATATTATGCAAATCAGGAATATATTTGAAGTTCTTCAAAGTGAGATGATATTGGAGTTCCCATTCTGATTATTCCTTTAAATTGGACTGGATAATTTTTTTGCGCATACTTTGTAGTGAGAAGTATTTTGATGTGTTATTGTTATTTCAACATGCCTATGCTGTATGCATGTGCACATTTGTCATATGTTAAAGAGTTTTTTTGTGCAAAATGCTTAAAATATTAACACTGAAGACCTGCTATAAATGTACACTGTGTACAGTTGCAAAGGATGGTTTTTAAACTGGAATTCACATGCTATATACTTGTTAGCTGCTAAAAAGAAATTCAAAATAAAATTAAATATTTAAGAATCTAAAAAAAAAAAAAAAAAAAAAAAAAAAAAAAGATTTTAAATATAAAAATAATAATAATAATGAAAAGAGAGAAAAATATTTATATTGGACACATTCAAGTGGTTGCTATATAGTGTATGTGTTACAAATGTACAAAGGGTTGTTTTTAAACTGGGATTCACTTAGCAACTGAACATCTTATTGAGTTAATTAATAATAAAAACAAAAACTTTCATATTATTCATTCATATGTGTCCAAAGTTTTTGGTAGTGTACATTTCACAGTTGTACAAAGGATAGTTTTGGAGTTTGCATGCTGGACACTTGCTTGCTAAAAATAAAATAAAATAAAACGTGTTTATTGTTCGGTTCAAAAGCCGTATTTTACTAGAGCAGCTGAGAATCTTTTTATAATGTCATAAAGTCAGGCCATCAGAGCACTGTTTAACATCTTGATTGACAGGAAAAATGGGTAACAACCTTTACCCTTTTGTCTTCTACATAAATTGCCAAGATGTTCAGCAGGACAAATCCCAGACGTGGACCAGGGGTTGAGGGGTGGGTGGGGAAAGAAAATGCTTTTAAAAGTGGCAAACAATAACTTTTAATTTGCCACTCTCATTTCAAAAGAGAACCATGCAGCAGCCTCTTTGTAAAAGAGAGAGAAAGTGGGGCACAATGCCGGGATATCTGTGGAGTTTTTCTTTTTACTATGCTGAAAGGATTACGCTTTTAAAAAGAAAGAGAAAAAACTAAAGACCTGTACCTAATCACTTCCCCTGGTAATTCCTCTGCTTGATTAAATGAGGGGGGGGAGTGTAGCGTAGAGGGATATCAAGAGGATTTGAGAGTTGCTCTGGGGCCAGGAAAGGCACGACCTGAAGTCTGTGCATCGCAGTTCATTATGAACATGGTTTGAGGTGATG
This sequence comes from Squalius cephalus, assembly GCF_949319135.1. Lineage (NCBI taxonomy): Eukaryota > Metazoa > Chordata > Actinopteri > Cypriniformes > Leuciscidae > Squalius > Squalius cephalus. The sequence goes on along the minus strand of NC_137132.1, from coordinate 11,677,445 downwards.
AAGATCTAATGTTTACTGCATTGGTATAAAATTTTATAAAATTTAGAAACACATTTAATCAGTAGTATAATGGATGTCATAATTATTTTGATGCAGATCAGAACAATGCAACAGGCTTACAGTCTGCTCGATGATGTACTGTTTTATGGTGACCAAAATTCGGCAGTCAAAGCATTGAAAATACATCTTTCCAAACTTGAACAGACTTTGTTCAATGAAAAAACGATATAAAAGTATATTGGGGCCTTGAATGACATTCAGTCTTTTGTATGTTACGAGTGCGAGCACGAGCAGTAAGTTGCTGGCTGCAGTTCACTTAACAGCCACCGGTGTCGCTAATAACAAGGGTTTCTGAATTCTACATAGCCCCTTTAAATGTTATTGTTTCAGAACGTTCCAAGAACATTCAAAAGTAACTTTTCCATAATGTTTGCTAAATGATAAAATGGAATGTTTGCTTTTCACTATGCCAGTTGTGACAGTTGGTGCGTCGTGCCACAACAGCTTGACGAGGCAGTCCACTGGACGCGACAAAGCTAGCGTTCCAAATGTGTTTGTCCCATCAATTTCTTGTCAGGAATTTATCACTGCATCATTTGTCAACAGCATCACTAATTATAATGAGTTCTGTTTGGTTTTGTTGCTTCGCATCGCACCGCATGTGTCTAGACCTGGTTAATGTTCACACAACCAAAAAAAATGTTTTTAAAATATTTAAAAAACTGTTTGTTTAGATTGTTCTAAGAACTTAACTTAATGGGAATGTAAGTAAACCGTTCTTAGAACATATTTTTGTTAGCTGGGGAGGCATCTTTCGCTACTTTTAATTTCTTTTTATATAGTCAACTTACACTTAATTGCATGCAAAATGAGAAAATGAGTTGAATGGATTTCATTTTGCTTATAGACAAATCATATTCTCTGACTAATTACAAAGTTTAAAGTCTTTTCAGCGGTGCACAGTGTAGAAAAACGAAGCGCACGACCCTCAGACTATTACTCTTGCTTATCCTTCACTGTTTACCTAATGAAATGCTGTGTCAGTGGAAATCCCTTCATTGGCAGTCACTCAACCTTCTCAGCTGATTCACTCTGTGTCACACTGCTGGGGTCCAGTAGGATCCCTCCTTAAGAAAAAAAATAATAAAAGAAGGTCTTCTTTGTCCATCTTCACCCCACCTCTTCTTCCCCGTCATCCCATTTGGCTTCTCCATGGTGATGGAACATTTGTGCATTTGTGCAGTGATGGATGTCTGATAGACGGTCCTTTTGCCTCGCTGGCTCTTCCATGAACAGTCCGCATTGCGCTGAACCTTTTGTCCAGGGTCTTGCTACGTTCCTCCGGTTCTAATTGAATCAACAGTGTTGCTGTTTCCAAGAGCATCGAGGCAAGGGGGTCTTTTGGAGGGCAAAGGACAGGTCAGGACCTCTGATCCCACCTCAGAACCTGCTGGGCATGGCCAACGGTGTCAAACCTTGGGCACTGGGATGAATTAGCACTGTGTTTGTAATGAGTCCCAGCTGGAGCACTGGAAAGAAGACTTCTTATTTCGTCTTTTATAGGAAACCCTTCTTACAAGTGGTACACTTGCACACGAAAAATGCAGTTATGAAGAACTTCACTTTAATCAGATGCTTTAAAGTGCAAAAGAAAGTAATTCGTGACAACAACATGCAAGTCCAGTACTGCAAGTGTGTTGATCTTCTAAGAGTGAATTGAATAAGAATTGTATGTATACTATTGCCAATATATGAACAGTCAGTTTGATGCAATCAATCGATTTGACAGCACTATATGTATTTATTATTGCGATTATCTTATAATTTAGATTTAGATCATTTTTACAACGGAAATGAATCAATACTGAACTTAGGACAATGACTTTCTTCTAGAGCTGCTGTACAGCCAAAACAATCTTTGTTGCATTCATTTCCTGTTATCACTGTAAAGCTGCTTTGAAACAATCTGTATTGTAAAAAGTGTTAAATTAAAGGTGACTTGACCTGACTATTGACTGAACTGAATTATAAGAATCATTCCTTCGCAATCAGACTACACTGGTCGTGTTGTATGTTTTTGATTCATTAAAAAGAGACAACTTATATCAGAGGCTTTCATTCTATAAACAGACAATTCAGTTTTATATAAACATATAATTGGAGATTTAAATTGTTAACATGATCAAATTAATCAAAAGTTTATTTCAAAGTAATGCTTGATTTACCAAAGCCATTCATGAGAAGTAATGGAAAACTCATGGTTGTAGTCAGAGATGCCTGTGGGAAATGAGCCTAATTGTCTCCACAAGTATCAACCCTGAAGCTCATATGTCCTATATACTTTTACAGGAGGGGCAAAGAAATTTCAGACCTTGGTCCAGAGTGTTGACGCCCTCCCTCAGTCGCCCCTCAGGAGTTGCAAATCAGACCGATATCTTGGTTATTAATCAAGTGCCTTCAAGAAGGAATAAACAACAGGCCTGGAGGACAGGCCTGGATAATGTAGGCCTGGTTTGGATTCAGAGGTCGTTTAAACGCCGTCATGAAGAGGGGGGCGGGAGCAGTGGGGGTGGAGACGGGACAGGTTTTTTTTCTTTTTTTTTTTCGTTGTTCCAGAGCAATTTATTGTTGCAACAAAAATGCTTCTAGAAACAAAAACACAGTGGACAATGATTAAGATCACAATGTGACATGATACTAACAGTGCTTGAATATTGTTTATTTCATTTTTCTTCAAAGCGAAGGGTAAAAGTTTTGCTCTCAGTTAGATTACTGAATTTATGTGCATTATGAGCATAAACTTTTACGTTAAGCAGTAAAGTCTGTATACAGTAGTGGCCAAAAGTGACATCCGGTCTAGGAAAATCGACATCTTCACCCTTTATTCAAATTATTAAAAATATGTTAAAAGATTTTGTAAGCATATTGTCTAGTTGCGCTTGGAGTCAATTGTTTTATTTGTGATGAAACGCCAAATTGTGCTGACATATTTTTTGGCCAGGGTGTCACAAAGAAAAATATGAACATGCAAAAACAAGAGAAAACCAACAAAATATGAATAACTGATTATGTTGTAGTCAATGTATGCTTTTTGTTTTTTATAGTAAAATAAAATGTGTAGCTCTATTTTAACCTTTTTATTTTTGCTAAATAATTTTGTCAAATAAATACCATAACCAAGTTTAGTGATTTGTTCTTCCCTCATATTTAAAATATTTAAAACTGTTAAATATTCTCCTCCTATAATAGTCATTAAAAACAAGTCCCCAGACCAATCCCATCCAGACATCACTTTTGGTCACTAGTGTACATACATACAATCCAGACATATAGGCGTTCCCTTGCTGTGAAGATAAACATGGTTTGTGACGACAAGAACAATAAAGCATCAGCATTACTTTAGAAAACACTGTAATCAAATACAACTAGATTGTAATTCAGACTTCAGCTGTTGCTAATACCTATTCAGCCTATTGTTAATTTGTTGAGCCTATCACAGTGTTTGATTTTGGCTGACATTTTCATAAAAAACTAATTTGGCGTCGAATTGATATCACATGAAAATACTGAAGCAAAACCAGTTCTTTTCGATGTTTAACTTTTCGATGAATTCTATAGCAAAGTTATTGCATGGTTAACCCCTCCAGTTCTACTCGCACCGTTCCCGGTGGGATTCGAACCGGCATTATGATAAGAAAAATGTCACGTCGCACTATTGGAAATATTTTTTGTTTTAAAACCTTGAAAGTGAGCCAATGGATATCTCAAAATCAATGTGCAAACTTTGCACTAGAGTCATGCCGGTGAAGAAGTCTTGGGACCTGACCATAGATATACATTACACTTCTTTGGAAGAAAAAAAACATCTTCAGGATGGTCTTTGGCAGGAAAAGCCGTATTAATGCACAGCACATAGTGAACAAGTCCACCTTTACTTGTTTCTTTTATGGCGAGTAGTATTGACGCATACACAACTTTGTCTCTGGGTCTCTTGAGGCTTGACCCATGGGAGGCTCAGTAGTTAGAGCCTGTCCTTTCTGAGCAAGAGAGATCTCTCCTGCAAGAGTGTAATGTTCTCTTTGTTCCCCGTGTGGAAAAACACAATGTAGGTGCTCAGGCATGCACTGGGAGGCAGATCTCCAGGGCTGCCCTGAATCTCATTAGTGGACTTTCCAAAGTTTATTATGATTGGACGGCCTTGTGAAAAGAAAGCAAGAGCCCTAAGAGTGCAGGGTAAGCCCGAGGGTGTGTATATGTGTGTGTGTGGGGGGACAGAATTAGTCCCATTCCCATACAGGAAGCAGATGTTTTGCTGTGGCCAAGTAACTCTGGGAAATCCACTGAGACGGGTCTTAAATCTCGTGACTCTTCATTAACTCGATGCACCGTAAATGGGATTCTGTACACAGGGCCAATCTAGTTTCTCTTCCCCATTCCAAATAAATTCATATAAGTGCACTTTTCCGTGCTTTTGAGTAGCCTTTAAAAGGGCGCTCATAAAGGCGACCAGCAGGGGGAGGCTTTGATAACAAGTCTCCTCATTGCGTAGCGAGATTGGGCCCTCGGCAGGGAGCGAGCCAGAGCGCTGGGCACAATACACAGCCTGAAGAGACTTCCTGTGGGGTGAGGGATGAAAAATAAGAAACTAACTTAAGAAATAAAGATGAAAAGCTGGCTTGTCTTAACTGCTTGCCAATGAGGAACTGCTTATCAGTACCACATGGGCTTTAGGTCATGGATCAACACCACAGATGCTTGATGGTATGAGAGTTAACATCAAATTTGGTTTATTTGGCAGGATTTTGATTACAGATGGGGTATGTGTGTGTATATATATAATGTTCTATGAAATGCAAATAATAAAAGCCTATATTAATATATCATACTAAAAATAAATTATATATTATACATAAATACATTGTATACAATATAATATCCTAAAACATTTAAATATATTAAATATATATCTCATAATATCTCATTTTCATACATCATTTTTTTTGAACATTTAGACATTTAGCCAACGTTCTTACCCAGAATAATATAGAGTGACATACATATTGTCCTTCCTTCAATAAACACTACAGTTTTTTTTCATTCCTTAAGAACAGTTTTACTTTGACAACAATGATTATTCAATGTCTGCACTGAACAGACAAATATAGATACAATGTCTTAACTGACAGAGTAAAGAGCGATCACTGCATGTGTATGTTTGGTAAAGGTTTGCCTTTCTTTCTCTCAGGTTCACTTGTTTTCTTAAGCGTAACTGGACACTGTTTCCCTCCAGGACTGTTTTTCAGTAAACTAGCTGCTATCTCCACAGATGCTCTCACTGTGATTATCACACTCATGAATACTGGAGCTCTTCAACATATGGAAAGTATGGATTTATTTGATTTATCTTGAGTATATTAACACACACACACACACACACACACACACACACACACACACACACACACACACACACACACACACACACAGGGCAGATGAGTGTGGATAGTTTACCTTGTAAATTGTCTTAAGTGCAGTTTGTTTTGGCTTGTCTGCATCACCTGTTCCTGGTTTTGTGTCAGGATGATGGAATGGTTCCACACTAAAATGACAAACACATACGTTTTACACCCTCAAGCAGAAGTGTGTTCTTTTATGTGCCTCTAGTGGGGCCAAATGGAACTGCAAATTCAGTCATGGTTTCCTGAACACTCCCCCCATACCCCCCCCCCCCCCCCCCCCCTCCTCTATTGGTTGGAAAAACAGATAGCCCCGCCCCAAAACTCACATCATCGGTTCGCTTAATGTTACCATGTCGCTCTTGTCTGGATACTCAGAAAAAATACCGGTAGATGTTTTAAAATTGCCACAGTCATATTATTTACACTTTTTTTTGGAAATCTGCTGACTTATTATTAGTTGTCTCTGCATATTAAACTGGGATAGAAGAAAGAATTTTAACACAAAAATTGGTGCGCATTTGCTTCAAAGACTGAAACAAAAACACTGTGCTAAAAACACAAACCTGTCAAGAGCAGAGTTAAAAATATGGTAAACTAACAAGCTGCCCAGACATGTCACATGACCCCCTTAAACATATTTATAGCAGGTCTTCAGTGTTAATATTTTAAGCATTTTGCACAAAAAAAAAACTCTTTAACATATGACAAATGTGCACATGCATACAGCATACTAGGCATGTTGAAATAACAATAACACATCAAAATACTTCTCACTACAAAGTATGCGCAAAAAAATTATCCAGTCCAATTTAAAGGAATAATTTATCCGAAAACAGAAAATCTATCACCATTTACTCATCCCATGTTGTTAGAAATCTGTATGATTGTTTTCTTTTGTGGAACTCAAAAGGAGATATTTTGAAGAATGTCCAAGTTGCTCTTTCATACAGAGAAAGAGGAAAGTGATTTATAACATCAAGCTCCAAAAAGTCCTCCCTAAAACGGCCCTTACAAATGGCACGGTTATATTTGTGGCAAAAGCCAACAATACATTGTGGGTCAAAATTATCGTTTTTTCTTTTATGCTAAAAAAAAATAATTTATTATGTTTAGATTTTTTTTGTACCCCCAGATTCCAGATTTTCAAATAGTTGTTTCTCTGCCAATATTGTCATATCCTAACAGACCATACATCAATGGAAAGTTTATTTATTCAGCTTTCAGGTGATGTATACATCTCAAATTCAGAAAATTGACCCATGTGACTGGTTTTGTGGTCCAGGGTCACATATGAAAGTTTTATGTGAGGAACAGACTGAAATTTAAGTCATTATGAATGAAAAATACAGGTTTTTAACAGGGTTTTTATCGTTAAATAAAAACTTTATTATTATTATTATTATTATTATTTTATTTGTTTATTTAGTTTTAGTATTTTAGTATTTTAGTTTTAGTATTTATAACAAAAACACACAAAATTACTAAAACCTTAATTAAGATTAAAATGAAAACAGAAAATATAAATAAAATATTACTAATATTAAAGCAATGATACTAAAATAACACTTTGGAATTTCACAAAGGTGAGTTTATGATATAATTTTTATTTTTAACTGAACTATTACTAAAAGCTGAGTGTCTTTTTCAAGAAAGTCCATCATACCCAGACACATAAGCCTCATTGACTGTCAGAAAAAATGTGCAAAAAAGGTACAACAGCTTGTCACTGGGGCAATACCCTCAACGGGTCAACTTATCTAAGAAAGGTGCGTATATACCTCATAGTAGTCCTTTGAACCCTTAAGGTAATACTGAAGGACTAAATAAGGTTGTCCCTTTAAGGAACCGGCACTGTTGTAATGCTACAGTAAAAACTTTTTAGTTTGAAAGTATAGTTGAATTGGAGTGTGCAGTTTCATCCTCTGGTGCTTTAAGTGGCAGGGACATCTCAGATGGATGTCTGTCTGCTTTCACTCCGAAACCCCCATGCTGAGCTCACACTGAGGGGTAATGCAGAGGGGTGTGTGCTTCAGCACCTGCAAATGAAATTAAAACAGATTAATAGTGCACAGGACAAACAAACACAAGCCCTCCGCAGGCAGCATGCTAATGTGGAGTCTGTATGGAGGATAATGGGACATTTTACACTGAAATGACAGATTTCAGATCTCCTGCTGCATGGTCCTTAAAGGGATAGTTCACCCAAAAATGAAAATTAGCCCATGATTTACTCACCCTCAAGTCATCCTAAATGTATATGACATTCTTCTTTCAGACGAATACAATCGGAGTTATATTAAAAAAAAATGTCCTGTATATTCCAAGCTCTATAATGGCAGTGAATGGCCTTTTCTGTTTTGAAGTCCTTTAAAGTGCATCTATCCATCATAAAAGTTAATCTATCCATCATAAAAGTGCTCCACACTGCTCCGGGGGTTAATAAAGGCCTTCTGAAGCGAAGCAATGCGTTCGTGTAAGAAAAATATTCATATTTAACACGTTACAAAGTAAAATTCTAGTTTCCGGGCAAACGAACCTACTACTTACGCCTAAAGCACAAATTACACAACTTGTGATGTCGGAAGTAGCGTAGTACGTCAAGGTGTAGCGTAAATATTACTCGCATAAGTTTCGCTTTAGACTTAAGTCAAATCCGTATGTTCGTTTGCCCAGAAGCTATTTTACTTTATACAGTTTTAAATATGGATATTGTTCTTACACTAATGCATCGCTTCACTTCAGAAGGCCTTTATTAACCCCCAGAGCCATGTGGAGCACTTTTATGATGGATAGATGCACTTTTATGATGGATAGATGCACTTTTATGGACAGAAAAGGCCATTCACTGCCATTATAGCTTGGAAGAGCCAGGATATTTTTTTAATATAACTACAATTGTATTTGTCTGAAAGAAGAAAGTGGATGAACCTAGGATGACTTGAGGGTGAGTAAATCATGGGCTAATTAATTTTTTTTTTGGTGAACTATTCCTTTAAAATAAATCTAAAACTATGGGAATGCAATTCTGGGGCATTGGAATGCTTGCAGTGGAGTTTAAACTTATAAAGTCCATACAAATCATTAGAAGTCATAAAGGACATGGATCATATGTTCAGGCCTTTCATTTTGATCTACACATGAGTGTATAAGACCATTGAACGCTCTTTTGTCACTCACGCCCATGTGCGTTTCCCATGCGTTCTCACCGCATTTGCATGAGAACAGCCCTGAGAGGCGGGTGTGAAATATTCTTTTCATGCTCTGCTAAAGGATGGAGATCCCTGTCAAGGCAAAGCTTGCTGTGGCTTTGGTTTGTTTCGGGACCGCTGGACTCCATGAGCCGAGGTTTTATGTCATGTAATGGTTTCCCATTTGCAAGGTTGGGCCTCTGCAGCTGCAGAGCCCATTACAAGTTGATTGACATCATTCTTGGGACGTTTACAGGTCATTTGCAATGGCATGTGGTGCATGGTAATGGATTGAAATGGTCATATGAAAGCACACTTGTTAAGTTTCTGGACTGTTTGGGGAGATTTTAAAATGAAAGGTCATTTTTTTAGTTGCATTGTTTTCTGTGTTGTGTTCATTATCTTCAAAAAAGTTATGCATGTGTCCACAAGAAATAATATCAAATCAAATCAAATAAATAAACGTAAAAATCTCATTTAAAACACGTCAAGTTCTACTCCTTGTATTCATGTTGGTTTCAAATGATTTTGAATTTAAAACATCTTCAAGAAAGAAGTTTTAGATTAATATCATGTGGTGTAACCGTGAAGTAAAAGTAAAAAGGAATAACAAGTGTACATTTTTATTGACTATTACAATAAATTAAGGATAAGTATCAGATTGCAATCTGAACATTACAGCCATGAGAGTCCGCCGGTCTACTATAATTTCTTGTTTTATGTTTTATTTTCCTGTGTGTCAGTCACACCTCATGATATTTATGGTGGACAAACGTTTTTGGAATATTAATAAAAAAGATAAAATATAAAAATATCAACAAAAATAGCCAAACGGCTTTTATTCTTCATTATGATATCAGGACACTTGCATTACTTTTTTGACTTTACTTTTTTGATGTAGCCTATGTATTCAAGTAGGCTAACTGTTTCTATGAATTGCATATTCATTTATCTTTAAATAAATGTAGTTTACCCTAACATGGGACTGATTAGGTTCTCTCTAAGTTATAAATAAACATTCTTCTAATAACATCACTGTTTTATGATTTGTTATCACAACTTTCTTTCTTTTGTCAAATCAACTTAGATAATTAATGTGGTTCAGATAGCGTAATATTATGAATTCCTGTTGTTTAAAACAATCTTCTTCTTTGTATTAACTCAAATTTTTTATTTCAATGAACTCAAAATTTTAAGGCAACCAGGTAACTTACATTTTTAAGTTAAACCAATCATATTTTTTTACGTGTCCATTCAAAGTTATCTGGTCTTTACTAATGTTCTCATAACAACAAAAAAAAAACATTTAAACATCATTCATGGAATGTTTTTTTGCTGAAATGTTTTAGTTGATTAAAAAAGTTCAGAACGTTCAGAGAACATTCAAAAGCAGCGTTTCCCAATGTTTGCAGGTTAAAAAAATGCAATGTCTCCTTAAAGTTGGTATAATCAAGGACGTTTTAAAACGGGATGTTTCGAACGTTCAGAAACATTTAGAAATAACGTTTTTCAATAGGAAAGTTAGCAAAACATTCTTTGTTAGCTGGAGATGTAGTTGTTCATGCACATTCCTGCACACGGCTGTGTGGTTTGTTGAATAATTCCGTCTCTGGTCATCTGGGATGACTGCCGCGAAAGGTGGGGGTGTCATTTTGGGTGATGTTCCTTTTTGCCCCCTGACACTGTTGTGATTAAGGATTAGACCGGAGAGGGTCTTCAGCCATCTCGCCCCTTTCCCTAAACAATCGCCCCCCTCCCTGCTCCACCTCCCCCTTTTACCACTCCTCCGTTCCCCTGGGGGTGGGGGGAGGTTTTTAGCCCAAGAACTTTTTTTACTCATTATGTTCTAAAGTCTTTTGCTCAATCAGTGGAGCAGGAGGGAAACACCCCTCACCCACACACCCTGCCCTCACTCCCCTGCCTGCCAACAACATTGCATCAAACACCGAAGTCCCTTAATGCTTCTCCCAAGTACCCAAAACAAACTGACCAGATGTCTGTTTATCACACTCTAATGACCCCAAGACAACATGGTTTAGTGTTCTAGGCCACAAGGTATTTAGTTTTCAATCATTTGTGCCTTGCTAATGAGTTGCGCGTACTTCTGAAGTTTGACTTATTTTCTATACAAGTCTATTCTCTATGAATTCCCCCATAACTGACCCATTACATCACTGTCTGTCTAAAGCACTTGTTTTATTCTCTCCCCTTATTAGGATGGTAATGGGGTTCCCGGTTCCTTGACCTCCTCATTAAAGTATGTTTCTAATTATAAGCTAGTCTTGCAGGAACGTTAACAATAGATATTAGACAGACTAACTGTTTTGTTCAGTTGGTTCAGTTGTGAGGTTAAGTTACAGCTGCATGGATGGAGTCAGCTAGTTCACAAGAGCCCTTGTGTCTCAACAAGCCCTTCATACGATGACATATTGGTTTGTTGGAACCTCCTCCCTGCCCATTTTGGTCTTTTCTGCATTTCATTAACAAAGAGGGGAATCTTATTAGTGTGGCTTTATGTTGAGAGAGTAAAATCACAGTCACTAACAATACCTCAAAATCTAGAGAGGGATTATTCAGAAATCATTGTAATATGCTGATCTGGGGCTCAAGAAAGGTTTCTTATTATTATCAATGTTGAAAACAGTTGTGCTGCTCAATATTTTTGTGGACATCATGATACACAATTAAACATTTAAACAATTATAAAAATTAAAAAAAAATTCTTAGTATAAAAAACAGTTTAATAACCTAAATAATATTTTTCCACTATAAAGAACCTTTTTTTGCGATGGAAAGGTTCCATGGATATTAAAGGTTCTTCGTGGAATCATTGATGACAATAAACTTTTATGCACATCTGATGGTCATTTTGCACCGTAACCATTGATGAAGACCCCCCAAAAAACAGATTTGCATATGCATGTCCTAAAAAATACTACTATAAATTGTTTAATGAAGTAGCTATTTGGATTCAAAGTAATTGCAAACCAAGAACTGCAGAGAATCTATCTTCTTGTTAAAAACGTCTAGCACACCGAGACCTTCACGTCTCCTCTCACACTGGGATCAGCTGATCAGAATGTCTGTGGTCACCAGGAAGAGGGATATAAAATGACTTTAATGTCAACCTCTTCACCAGTGGGTGACACTTTCAACACCTTCCCTAGGTCGTATCAAAGCACCTCAGAGGGTCGTCGTCTCCAGTTCTGACAGCAACAGGGTGGCGTGATCGAACCTTTAGATGTTTTGACGCAGTCAAATGAGTCACAATAGCCTCAAACGTTGTTTTCTTAAACTCATTGGGTATAGCTAGTAAAATAGAGTAAGACTCAATGCATAAATAAAGTGAATAGTGTATATATGAACTGTACTGGTCAAAAGTTTGGAATAATTAGGATTTTTTTATGATTTTGGAAGTCTTTACATGCTGATTTGGTGCTCAAGAATTTTTTTTTAAATAAATAATAATAATATATGTAGAGAGAGAGAGAGAGAGAGAGAGAGAGAGAGAGAGTTCACATATATATATATATATATATATATATATATATATATATATATATATATATATATATATATATATGATATATCCCCATGATTTAATATTGTGCCCAATATGTATGTATATAGATATAGATATATATTTATATACATCATATATCTATATAGGCCTATACATATTGAGCACTCAAGAAAAAAATAAAATATATACATGTAGACATATATATTATATATAGGCTATACTGTATAAATATTTTTTCTTGAGCACCGAATCAGCATGTCAAATCCAATGTTTCTTGAGCACAAAATCATCAATTGTAATTTATTCCTGTGATGGTAAATCTGAATTTCACATGATCAATGTCACATGATCCTTCTGTAATCATTCTAATATTCAGCTTTACCCTCACAGGAATAAATTACAATTTAAAATACAGGCCTATAAAATAGAAAACACTGAGGCTATTTTAAATCATAATATTTCACAATATTACTGTTTTTGTATATTTTGATCAAATAAATGCAACCTTTATGAGCATCTGATGGTTCTTTCAACAACATTATGTGTATTCAATAACATTAACAAATGTAAATATAATGGTATATTTAATATTATATTAATAATATTTAATTAACAATGTCAGCTTGGGTTTACACAAGGACAGTTTTTGTGACAATTTGCCCCAATAGCTGGTTTACTTGTTAGCCTGCTACTAACAACAACACCTATAAGTATCACACAAAAAACACAAACAACTCATCCGCGGGCTTTGTAGAGTTCCGTGTGTAATGGGCGGAGCAAAGAAAACGCGGAGGTGTGGTCGCCGTACAACAGCCTTAAAAACACGTGCTGAGACGAACGCGTGAAGTTCATGAAAACTACGAGGGAGTTGCGTGGGATCACGGAGGAATCATCAAATAAAGTCTTCGTCAGGACTATGCCATCCTACGCGCTCAATCAGTTTATTGACCTGGATGATGTCCTGTGCAAGGTAGATCTGGCGTTTATGAACTAATAACGACAGTGTGATTGTTGTGGGAAACATCACGTAGCTAATAGGCTTGAATCACGTTTATAGTGCGGGTTGTTTTCCATGCATCTGAATGCATTCTGCAGGAAACGTATAAAACCTAATGCAAACGGTTTCAGTAAGGTTCAAGATAACAGATCGAAGCAATTTAATGACATCTAAGTTGCTAGCAACTTCTCTGCCAGGGAGGGAACGTGGGCCACGAGTCAGCGCCGTTTTATTCCAATAAGACATTATAATCATGTTGTGCTGGTTTTGCATGTATGAATCTAGAACATAACGAGATGAAAGCGCCAAATGCTTGTCGAATTGTTGAGAGTTAGTGTAAAAATATTTGATTTTTATTTTTATTTTTCAAACGTAAACAACTTGATTGGCGGAGCTGGAGAGAAAAAAAAAAACTTGCCGCTGAAAAGTTTTTTTTTTTCTTCTTGGTTCGCGTTTACCTGAATCTTAATTTAAAAGCGTGTGTGAATAGAGCGAAAACTATGCTTTCAGACTTGAAATCGCAGTTTTCTTCTTGATGCATTCATTGAAACCTTGCGAATTGTCGTCTCCGATGCGCATGCGAATCGTTTTGAGTCGACTCAGTTGAACCTGTTGATAAAACCTAATATTAGTTGTAACCGCTGAATTGATGCGCATGAAATTGATGATAAAAAAACATTTTATTATAATTTACGACAGAATGTGCGTGCGTATGTATGTTGGAGTGTTAGAAACCACTCGATGATGCTACGATTCGTTTTTTTAATCGGTTCTTTTGAAAGCACAACAACGAATCTGACTCCCCATGATTCCATTCACTGCATGTGCTGTTAACAAAAATATTTGCGGTTTTAAATTAAACTCTGACTGTCATCTGCTTAAAGATGTATAACCCTCTTGTTCTTCTACTCGCAGCACCTTTTAAATCTTGATCTTCGAGAGCCGATGAAGACCTCCGCACAGGCAGCTGCTGTGGGATATAGGAACCCTGACAGTCCCTGCACACTTTCCTCCACTGGTTCAGGACTTTCTATTGACAGCATTGAGAGTGGAAGCATGAACACAAATTACTGGGGCACCCAGAAAGTATCATCTCAGCCAAAGTGGGGCAAGATGCCCTTCTGGTCGGAGCGCTCCGTTAGCATGGTGGAGGGCAACACTGGAAGTCTGGGTTGGTCTTCTGCCGAACCCAGCCATTTAAAGCAATCTTCAGTCACGTCAGGTGCTGTTTCCCTCTCCAACTCTACATCTTCGATCACATCCACCTCATCACGCTACAAGACCGAGTTGTGCCGCACGTTTGCCGAAAGGGGTCTGTGTAAATATGGCAGCAAGTGTCAGTTTGCGCACGGCCCTGACGAACTGCGAGACCTCAACCGTCACCCGAAATATAAGACCGAACCCTGCCGCACTTTCCACTCGATTGGCTTCTGCCCCTACGGTATCCGCTGCCATTTCGTTCACAACGCCGAAGATGATTACGCACAATCCCAATCCCGACCCCAGACCTCCAACCCAACTGTCCAACGGCCTCCCCTACTCAAGCAGAGCTTCAGCTTCGCTGGGTTTCCCACAACTCCCCAACCTCTCGAAGCCCCTCTGGTTCCTTCCTCGTTCCTGCGCGCGCCTTCCGTTTCGACTCCGTCAAGCGCCATGTCCGACCTTCTCTCCTTGGCCTTCCCCGATATAGACCCCAACACCCTTCTGGACCAGGCTCGAGAGTTGCACCCTCAGTTTCTTCCCTCTCCTGACTCCGGGTACTCTCACTCGGGACTGACGCCCACGTTGTCGCCCACCCAGCTCGCTTCCTCCCAGCCCGAAGGCTGCTTACGGCAGAGTCCTACCGGTGGAGCTTCCCTAGGCCTCCGGAGTCTATCCCACACCTCTCTCTCAGACCACGAGGGGGGCAGCTGCAGCTCATCCAGCAGCATGAGCGGGTCCGAATCCTCCTTCGGGCCGGAAGCCAACGGGCGCAGGCTTCCCATCTTCAGCCAGCTTTCAGTTCCGGATGACGCCGTCTACAACGAACACGGAAACTCTAGCACAAGCTTCTTCCTGTAGACTGTCACTCCTCACGGGGACTGAACTGTATACTGTGGTATACCTGATGTATTATATGGCTGATACTTGACATTTTTAGTTAAGCTCTGAGTGAAACGCACTGTTTGAAGGTACTGAATGTTGAAGCGATTCGTTAAAGTGGGGTTTCATGTGCTTTTAAGTGGAGCGATTCGCCATGTTTTATTTTTGATGACTGAAAAGACAAGTGGGGACAAGATTTAACTCTACAACCTGCAAAGTTCTTGCATCGAGATGTTTAGTAACATATGCAGCGGTTAACTTTTAAGATGCATTTAGCAATCAGCTATTTACGAAACTGTTGTACCGAAATAGCCAAAGAGAGGTTATGACCAGGTCTTGAAGGTCATTTTCAATATTTGAGAGATTCATTGTACTCTTTCTAACTAGAGGCCAAACTATTTTTTTTTTTTGTTTGTTTTGTTGTTACTCCACAGTTTGTGTACTATCATAAACCAACTGTTTCCGAAGTTAGAATTGATTTTTATTAATTGATGTTAGTCTGCAATATCATTTTTGAGTTCTTCCGGCTCCCTTTTTTTTTTTTTTTTTTAGATTGGCATTTGGTTCGTTCCCAGACCTACTTGCCTTATGTTTCCGAGGATCCATCCTCAGGAAGTGCACAGTTGGAGCTTTACTTGGAATGAGTTGCCTGTGTCATAGTTTTTGGTTTTGTAGCTGTTGATATTGTGAGTTTAGGCAAACCAATTTATTACAGTATGAGCCTTTAGTGGCTTTTTTTTTTTTTTTTTTTTAATAGCTGGTTCTGATTGGTCCATGTTTTGCATCTGATTGTCTGTAATGCACCTGCTGGCTTTGTGTTACATGATGGAGAGTTTCAAGTAACTTAATTTCCTTTTTTTTTTATATTTATTTTATTGTATTTATAGAAAACATGTTTTTGATGACGTTTGTATTAAGTTTAATATATTGATTTCTTCTCCCTGCTGCCCCTATTATTTTGTACTGAAAATAAACCCTGTTGATGAATATTGACTCTTGAGGTGTTTCTTTTCACCAACTTCAATGGATGGTTCACACAAAATAAAATAAGGGATTTGTAAACAAAACTATTTGTATAATTCCAAACTCGTATGATTTGCTTCTCTGGGACATGAGATTTTGAAGAACTTTTGTTTGCTTTTGAGGTCCAAACAATAGACCAGGGTGAAAGACATCTCTCATTCTAATCTTGTTACACAGAGGTAAGATATACAGGCTTTGAATAACGTGATTTTTTTTTTTTTTTTTGATTTGAGTGATTTTTCACCCCCCCCCCCCCAAACAAATGACTGCCTACAAAAATTACAATTTAAAGGGATAGTTCATTCAAAAATGAGAATCTTCGTCATTTACTCACTCATGTTGTTCCAAACCTGTATGAGTGAGTTCCTTCTGTTGAACACAGAAGATATTTTGAAAACCAAACAGTTTATGGTATTCGTTGACAGTTTATGGCTTTTTTTTTTTTTTTTTTTTTTTTGGTCCTAGTATAGCAGTCAATGGCTATTGTCAACTGTCTGGTTTCCAACATTCTTCAAAATATCTTTTGTTCAGTAGAAGACAGAAACTCAGAGAGATTTGGAACAACATGAGGGTGAGTAAACGACCAAATGTACTTTTTTTTTAGGTGAACTACCCCTTTAGTGAATAAGCTCCAAAATGTCTGACTTCAATCATGTTTTTTTTTTTTTTTTTTTTTTATAATCATATAAAACCTAAAGAGAACGTAATGACCTCTAGGTTTTGGTTTCTAACATTTAGCATTTTAGGATTTTCAGAAGCAACATGCGTTAGTACAGTAGTCAACATTTTAAATGGATCATCAAAGTTGTCCAAAGACAAGACATTGTTCAAAATTCATATAACTTTGATTAAAGGTTTTGATCCACTTCAAATGTTGCCTACTGTAGTTTATCCGTGGATGTGAGTTATGACTTGATTTGCTAAATTGCGCTTTGACTGCAGGCTAGCATCTCCTTATCAGCGCTGTGAGTTTGTTCATTCTTCATTTATTGTGGCTTGTGGTTGGGGGAGGTGTGAGCAGATCACATCTAGCATGGAAATGAGAAGCCCTTTGTTTTATCTGGTTTACCCCCAATTTGCCTATCCCTCCGTGAGTCAAGTAGTTGCTGGTGACAAATATAGAGTTGTTTGCCGCAAAACAGTATTTATCATTGTTTTAAAGTTGTTGTTTTTTTTCCCCGGAATAACCTGTGGCTCTACTTTGAAGTTACATGTTTACTTTTTCTTCATTTCTCCCACTTTGTCCATTTAGCTTCAGCGTGAAGGAAGGTCCTAATGGTGTTATGAAGAGTTGAAACTGAATCCCACCAAAGCTTTTGACAGTTAAGTAACAAGAAACTGATTCTGTTCACTATTCACTTGTCAGGGAGGACAATGGTTCGGGGAGGCGTCCTTTGAGAGAGGCGAACCAGGGAAAGGGTTAAAACTGTCTTACTGTTCTCTATTGTGTGTGGGGAAGATTCTCCCACATCGCCTAGTGAGTTTTTACAAAGCCAGGCGCATTCTCACACAGGGCCCGGATCATATGGAATCCTGAGCAGATGGCCACATTCACTGGGACTGTGGCTCAAACATATGCTCTCCAGGCTCTTGTGTAGAATGGAATCCGTGAGCGGAAAGGAGTGCGCTGGGAGCTGGGGGTGGGGAACTCAACCTGGCTACTGTAAGACAATGGGGCAGGGAAAGAAACACTTGCAAGTTTTTGGAATGAAACATTCTTATGCAAAGGAATCATTTGACTGAAATAGTTTTATGTTCGGATGATATATGTGACTCTACAAGGTTTTAAGTAAAAAGCCTTATTGCATATCTAGTATATGTTGGACTACTTCAAAACTCTTTTAAATTATATGTTTTTTTTTTTTTTTTTTTTTAAAATATGATTGGCCTATCATTTTTGGCCTTTAAAGAGAAAGTTTACCCAAAAATGAAAATTTTGTCATCATTTACTCACCCTCATGCCGTTCCAAACCTGTATGAGTTTCTTTCTTCTGTTGAACTAAAAAGAAGATATTATAAACCAGACAGTTGACGACACCCTTTGACTTCCATAGTATTTTTTTTTTTCCTACTATGGAAGTCAATGGGTGCCGTCAACTGTCCAGATACCAACCTTCTTTAAAATATCTTTCGTGTTCAACAGAAGAATGAAACAAATACAGGTTTGTAACAACTTGTGGGTGAGTAAATGATGACAAAATGTTCATTTTTGGTTGAACTATCTCTTTAAGTTGGTTAAATAAGAAGACACAAAACCACTAAACTCTATAAACCACTAAAACCACACTGGGATACATTAAACAAGATTCAGCAACATTAAAAGAGAGAACCAAAAGGTTGGGACAAGTTATGTTTTATATGTTGTAGTTTTATAGTTTATCTGGCAAAATAGTTTTATTTTTGTATATTTATTTCCCCATGTTTGCAGTTTGATGAAGTGATAAATGTATTGGTTAAAAGCCATAAAATCGCTTTTAATACATTTTGAATTAGACAGCAAAAAATTGGTTTCACTTTCTGTCCTAAATGACACTATGTATACACTCTCGTTCAGAAGGTTTTGAACGAAGTCTCTAATGCACATCATTAAAAATACAGAAATTATTTGATGTATTTTTAAAATATGTTTTAAATAACATAAATTTACTTTGTAATCATTTGTAATTTGCTAATTTGGTGCTCAGGAAACATTTTTTTTATTATCAATGTTGAAAAAAGTTTAATGCTGCACTATATATATATATATATATATATATATATATATATATATATATATATATATATATATATATATATATATCATCAAATAAATGCTGTTGAACTTTCTATTCATCAAATAATCCTATATAATAGTAATATATAACTATAATATATAGTTATATATGTAGTCAGTATAGTCATATAAGCACCCATGTATACAAACATTGTTCATTCTGTAATATTAAAGTGCTCAATGCTCAATATATATATATATATATATATATATATATATATATATATATATATATATATATATATATATATATATATATATATTAGGATTATATGATGAATAGAAAGTTCAACAGCATTTATTTGAAATATAAATCTTTTGTAACATAAATGTCTTTATTGCTTTGATCAATTTAATGTGTCCTTGCTGAAAAAAAAAAAAAAAAAATGTTACTGACCCCAAACTTTTACACAGTAGCCGCCAGAATAAGATTAGATAAAAAGGATGTTACGAAGAATGTTAGCGACTGATAATTTCCATCAACCATTTTCTCATTGAAAGGTGTCATGTTATTATTATAGGCTACATCCTCTTTTCTGCTTCACTAGAAAGTAAAATAGAATGCATGGTTGAACCTTTGAAAACTTGAAATACTTCCACTTTTCAGATATATACAACCAAATAACCACCAGAGGTCAGTATAGTCATATAAAAGCACCCATGTATACAAACATTGTTCATTCTCTAATGTTAAAGTGCTCAATGCTCATCATATCATAGTAAATAGCTTGTAACAAAGTGTTCATATACTGTAGTGTAGTCTATTATGTTTCATCTTCTATGGCTGAAACAGTACTTCCTGTTTAATCATGATTTTGCCAAGTAAGTTATGTTCCTGGATCAACATATTTTGTTGATCCTGGAACAACATTCCTGCCAGAAAATGTAGCCCTAGCCCTAACCTACTCCTACCCATAACTTATCCCTAAAATCTTATCAATAAATGTGGATAACACTGATGCACCTAACCCTGGTTGTAAGCCTAAACTTGACATAAACTGTAAACTTGTCCCCTAAATCTGATTGGTTGATGGGAATGTTTTTCCAGGATCAACAAAGATGTTGATCCAGGAACATGTTGTACTTGGTGAAATCCAGATCACCTTCTTCAAGACAGGAAGCCGTCAGTCATCTGAAATAGCAAACATATTGAAATAGAAAAGTTCACATTAAAAGAAAAGTAATTATAAATATTGGTTGGACTGTAATCACTTATGTTTAGGCATTCCCCATCATCAGGTGCATATGAGGCCTTTTAGATGTCTTTAGATAAAGAGAGCTCAGCTGATATCCCCTGAATATATTTTTACTAGATGTTTAATAATGTTCATAAGTTTCCCCAGGAAGGTCTGAACTGCAACAGTATACAAATTTAGACAGTGGGCGGGACCTTACGACAGCAAAAGAGAGAGAAAAAAAGTTTTCACTAATGTCACAATTGGTCAGTTTCGCTTCCCTTTGCTGCTTGCTTCATTTCCTACTTTAAGCAGATCAAGTGCATCATAAAAGAGGAAGTGCACGCACACACACACACACACACACACACACACACACACACACACACACACACACACACACACACACACACACACACACACACACACACACACACACACACACACACACACACACACACACACACACCATTCCAAAGCTCAAAGCTATAGATTATAGAAGATCAGAGGAGCATCTGTATTATTTTACAGCGGTGGTCAGAATTTTTGGCACCCCTGGTAAATATGATAAAAAATGGCTGTAAAAAATAAATCTGCATTGTTTATCCTTTTGATCCTTCATTCAAAAAAAATCGCAAAAATCTAACCTTTCATTGAAGTAAAAGAATTAAAAGTGGGGAGTAAATCACATTATGAAATAAATGCTTTTCTCCAAAACACGCTGGCCATAATTGTTGGCACCCTGTTATTAAATACTTTTTCAAACCTCCTTTTGACAAGATAACAGCTCTGAGTCTTCTTCTATAATGCCTGATGAGTTTGGAGAACACCTGACAAGAGATCAGAGGTCATTCCTCCATACAGAATCTCTCCAGATCCTTCAGATTGACAAGTTCATGTTGTTGCTTCTCCTCCTCAGTTCACTCCACTAGGGTTCAGATTAAGGGAACTGGGACGGTCATGGCAGAAGCTTCATTTTGTGCTCAGTGACACATTTTTGTGTTGATTTTGAAGTTTGTTTTGGATCGTTGTCCTGATGGAAGATCCAACCACGGCCCATTATAAGATTTCTAGAAGAGGCAGTTTTTGCTAATTTTTTGAATGAAGGATCAAAAGGATAAACAATGCAGATTTATTTTTTACAGCCATTTTTGATCATATTTACCAGGGGTGGCAATAATTCTGACCACAACTGTACATATATATATATATATATATACTATAGGATCAGTAAATTGAGAGAATGTGGAAATCGCGTGATTTCCAATTGAGATTTCTGAAAGGATCATTCACACAAAACTATTCTTTCCCATAAACAAGTTTGGATATTCCGTAATGTTTTATTAGGGTGTTAAATAAATAACAAGGGGGGACAGACATTTTTCACTTTCTGATGTTTTTGGAAACTCGCCAATTATTTCAGCTGCCGTCGTTTGAGAGCCAGGGGAAAAACATTTTTTCATTACGCTACTTTAAAAGACAACAATTTAAGAACATGTTCGAGGACTTACAAAACAGAGGCGAATTTAAAAAAAGAAAGAAAAAACCCCCTACACAGCGGATTGAGTAACTCTGACTGAACAGGATGTTTCCAAGGTTCTTTGGAGGTCAGTTTGAACACCCTCTCTCCCTCTGCACAAGGATTCCTTTAATCACAGATCGGACTAAATTATCCGTCTAATAACACTGTCAGAAATGCACTGCATTCAAATATTTGGAAGAAAATGCAGGGGAAAATGAACACAAAGTAGGATGTGAAACTCTTAAAAAATAATTTTCAGGAAATGGTCATTCAGAGGAAGTGCTTAGCCTTCAGAAAAGGCTGGTCAACAAATCCTCAGGAGGCCAACATAATATCATATGATCTGTTGGATTTATATTCAACCCTGTTAGCAAAGTTTCAGAGTTATTGGTGTGATTTTGTTGTTTCCCAATACACTCTCAGTATAACTACCAGTGTAGTTTGACAGTGGTATTATATAGTAAAAGCACAATAATCTCAACACTTACCATGTTTTACCACAGTAACTTTAGTTTTACTGTGATAGGTGTAGTAAAAGGACAGTAACCATAAAACTTACCATGATTTTTCAAAAACTGCACCAGTATTGCTTGACCCTGTTATGTGTAGTCAATAAACATAAAATACATAAATGTATATTACAAAAATTAATTGTTGACACTTTTGGAGTTGGACAAACTAAATATTATATGAGCTGTTGTATTTTCTTTTCAAGCTAAATTTCAGTAAATTAGCACATTTTCAGACCTTTTTATTGCATTAAATTTCCAGCTAAATATACAAATTCAAATGAATTAATTAGTTAATGATTGAGTGAATGAATAAATAAATTGTTAAAATTACTACATTAATAGTTGACATTATTGTATGATTTTCATTGCTGAATAAAGTTGAGAAGGTCAAGACCTTTAATGTGGCCTATAGGCCAAAATCACTAAACCACTTACTTTTCATGTTAGGTTAATTTTATGTTATATAATAGTCTATAATCGAAAATATTGAAATGCTCGTACTACAAAACCTCAGAATGTGTTCCTTTAATGCTTTAAAATCACCGGACACCACTGTGTGAAAAAAACTCATGAAAAGTGACCCAGGGTGGGGGATTTGGGGACCTCAACAAAACATGTGGATCTTGATGCCTTTTCCTCTTGAGAAACACAGTGTGGTTGTGTAATCTTTGAGGTTTTCTGTGTTTTGTGTGAGGTGCAGTGAAGGGAGAGGAAATAAGGCCACAGATGGAGGAGAGCTGCTGTTTTCAGAGCCTTTCTGGGCTGAATGGCACTCTTTGTGATCCTGTCACAGCTCCACATCCCACATGTGTTTCAGAAGCAACCCCCCCTGCTGACGAAAGCGCTTTAGAAGAGAGAGAGAGAGAGAGAGAGAGAGAGAGAGAGAGAGAGGGGACAGGTCTGTGTTTTTAAGCACAGCCCAGGCTTCCAATCACATTTCACTGCATGTGTGGATTTGTCCCAGTGCCCAAGGCTTCACAAACTGACTTGAAAATTGCAAAATCTTGTTCCCGATCCACTGTGTGAAAACATAACATAACATAACACACAAACCTGTTCTAGCTGCTGAAACAGAAAACTCCCTCACAGAAAATAACGGTTGAAATTGTGTAGGCTACTAAGTTTGACAGTCAGACAATGGTGTTTTAATATATTGTAACTGTTTTGTTTGTCTATTGATATTTAATATTCTTTATATATTATATGCATATATGTAATATCTTTTGGGATATATTCACAATAGACATTTCATTAGTACAAATAAATAAATAAATAAATAAATAAATACATTTTTCATTTGATGTTTCACGTGACA
Organism: Squalius cephalus; assembly: GCF_949319135.1. Classification (NCBI taxonomy): domain Eukaryota; kingdom Metazoa; phylum Chordata; class Actinopteri; order Cypriniformes; family Leuciscidae; genus Squalius; species Squalius cephalus. Next base: position 11,653,876 of record NC_137132.1, on the reverse strand, counting down.
AATGCAGTCAAGTGACTGTACATATTTTTTTATAACAACAAATTTATTCAAATAACATGTTTGTTTATGTATTTATTTAATGTTGCACTTGACAAAAACAGTCAATTACTGTATACATTTTTTTATTCTGTTTATGTTAATATATTTAATATGAGTATTTAACAATGTAGCAATGTATATTCCTATTACATCAACCAATTAAATGAAATAGTAACTCTTTTTATTTTGCACTCATGTGCCTCACTTAAATATTCCCAATGCATATATATATTTATATTTATTAGTGCTGTCAAATTGATTAATCTCAATTAATCGCATCTAACATAAAGGTTTGTATATATATATATATATATATATATATATATATATATATATATATATATATAATATTTACAAACTTTTATGTTAGATGCGATTAATTGAGATTAATTAATTTGACAGCACTGATATAAAGATAAATTAAATTACTAAATAAATAAATTATAAATTAATTTATGTATGTATAAATACTTATATTAAATTATTTTTATAAATATTTACATCTATTTTTTTTAAATCAAATATTCGATTATTGAATTAAGATAATAATACAGCCCAATGAAAATTTATTTATAATGTTTATATTAATATATTTAAAATATATTTAAATTATTTAAATAAAATGTAATTACATTAACAAATTAAGTAGAATAAAATATATATTTCTACAAATCTGCTTATTCAGGCTTTACCTCTTTGACATGAAATGAACATAGTAGAAAATCTTTTTATTATTATTATTATTTATTTTTTTAATGGAAATCTCACTCAGCATTTGCGCAAGCCTTCATCAAACATTACACCATGTTAGTCAAAAAAATAAACCCTGTAAAAGAACTGACCTGGTTCTTCTGAGAAATTGTGCAAGCGAGTGGTGCAAGCGCTAGCATGCTGCCTAGCAATGAGCTTTGTGTTTTGACTAGGGGGCTGTCTGCGTAAACAAAGCGAGAGTAAACAGAGTAAAGGAAGTGTAGTGTGACCTCACACCTGATGTGAACGCTGACGTAGGATACTGACTTCAACCGAAGACACGTTGTGGCAAGGGAAAGCACTCTTGGATGCCAATGCAGAGCACCGATACCACAATGCTGATCTTACTATGACTTTTTTCTCACGAGAACTTTTGTATCTAAAGGCGTAACCTAATTTGACGGATAATGCCAGTCTTGTCTAGGCCAGTTTTTACGATATGAGTTTGCCAATAACCTGTGCTGATTCAGCAAAGGATCTGAAATTCCCTAGATAGGCTATGTATTATCTCAGGATTGTACTGCATACACTCCCTTTGGCAGGCAAACTTCCTGTGCTCAATAGAGTCTATGCAACTCTACGAAAAAAACATGTCTGAAAGTTTCCTTTGAGACCCTCTTGGTTCTCTAAAGATTGTTTTTTTTCACTGTTTCCTTAGACGTTTCCTCTCTCATCGCCAAATACTGCTGTAACCGCTAGAATGGAATAGCTTTGCACTTCTGAGGTGGAAAAAGGTAAGCAGAGTCACGCTGCTGTTGCAGAAGTGGTTACAGTCGCTCCACCACTGAGTGGAACCGTGTCAGGTGGTTCAAATCAGAGGTGCTTTTGTTTGAAAAGCGGTGAAGGCTCGACTGGTTGAATGTTTTAGAAGTGTGGACTCCAGTGGACTAACTTTTTTTCTTTTTCTGTGTAACATGTTCTTAATTTAGAGTCAGTTCTTCAAACAGCCTCTTTTGCTCTCGTCTTTCCATTTTCCCTTTTATTATTATTATTATTAGAGGTGATTTCTAAGGCGAGCAATTATTCCTGTTGCCTGCAATTTGGGCTCAGGGTTTTCAAAATTTTACCTTTTTTTTTCTGACCTCGTGATAATAAGAAATATTCATGAGTGGGCTCGTCTTACTTGGGCAGTTAGTAAATTGTCTAGCTATACTACCCAGGGGTGTGTTTCCTGAAGCCAACTATGGTCGCAAGATCCGTCGTTACCAACACAATTCAACGGAACTTGCATAGCAATGCACTAACAACATCCTAGCAACCGCATAGTAAAACACTAAAAACCACGACGACTATCTTAACGACTGCATTGCAATGCACTAACAACCATTTCAAACATCCTAGCAACCGCATAGCAACACACTAACAACCACTACGACTATCTTAACGACTGCATAGCAATGCACTAACAACCACCTTGAATATCTTAGCAACGTACAAACAGCCACTCAGATCACCTTAGGAACCGCATACAAAGCACTAGCAACCATTCTGAACATCCTAGCAACCACATAGTAACACACTAACAACCACTACAACTATCTTAGCAACTGACCTGACAACACACTGGCAATACACTGACAACCGCCCAGAATATCTTAGCCACCGCATAACAACGTGCAAACAGCCACTCAGATCGTCTTAGCATTCGCATAACAATGCATTAGCAACCATTCTGAACATCCTAGCAACCACTTAGCAACACACTAACAACCACTACAACTATCTTAGCAACTGCACAGCAATACACTGACAACTGCCCTGAATATCTGAGCAACCGCATAGAAACATACAAAAACAGCCCCACAGATCGCCTTAGCAGCCAAATAAGAATGCACTAGCAATCATTCTGAGCATCTTAGCAACCACATAGCAACACACTAACAACCACTACAACTATTTAGCAACTGCACAGCAATACACTGACAACCACCCTGAATATTTTAGCAACCGCATAGAAACATACAAAAAAACAGCCCCTCAGATTGCATTAGCAACTGCACAGTAATGCACTGGCAACCATTCTGAGCATCCTTGAAACTGCATAGCAACACACTAACAACCACTACAACTATCTTAGCAACTGCACAGCAATAGACTGACAACCACCCTGAATATCTTAGCAACCACATAACAACGTACAAACAGCCACTCAGATCGCCTTAGCATTCGCATACCAATGCATTAGCAACCATTCTGAACATCCTAGCAACCACTTAGCAACACACTAACAACCACTACAACTATCTTAGCAACTGCACAGCAATACACTGACAACCGCCCTGAATATCTTAGCAACCACATAACAACGTACAAACAGCCACTCAGATCGCCTTAGCATTCGCATACCAATGCATTAGCAACCATTCTGAACATCCTAGCAACCACTTAGCAACACACTAACAACCACTACAACTATCTTAGCAACTGCACAGCAATACACTGACAACCGCCCTGAATATCTTAGCAACCACATAACAACGTACAAACAGCCACTCAGATCACCTTAGCATTCGCATAATAATGCATTAGCAACCATTCTGAACATCCTAGCAACCACTTAGCAACACACTAACAATCACTGCAACTATCTTAGCAACTGCACAGCAATACACTGACAACTGCCCTGAATATATTAGCAACCGCATAGAAACATACAAAAACAGCCCCACAGATCGCCTTAGCAGCCAAATAAGAATGCACTAGCAATCATTCTGAGCATCTTAGCAACCACATAGCAACACACTAACAACCACTACAACTATTTAGCAACTGCACAGCAATACACTGACAACCACCCTGAATATTTTAGCAACCACATAGAAACATACAAAAAAACAGCCCCTCAGATTGCATTAGCAACTGCACAGTAATGCATTAGCAACCATTCTGAACATCCTAGCAACCACTTAGCAACATACTAACAACCACTACAACTATCTTAGCAACTGCACAGCAATAGACTGACAACCACCCTGAATATCTTAGCAACCACATAACAACGTACAAACAGCCACTCAGATCGCCTTAGCATTCGCATACCAATGCATTAGCAACCATTCTGAACATCCTAGCAACCACTTAGCAACACACTAACAACCACTACAACTATCTTAGCAACTGCACAGCAATACACTGACAACCGCCCTGAATATCTTAGCAACCACATAACAACGTACAAACAGCCACTCAGATCGCCTTAGCATTCGCATACCAATGCATTAGCAACCATTCTGAACATCCTAGCAACCACTTAGCAACACACTAACAACCACTACAACTATCTTAGCAACTGCACAGCAATACACTGACAACCGCCCTGAATATCTTAGCAACCACATAACAACGTACAAACAGCCACTCAGATCACCTTAGCATTCGCATAATAATGCATTAGCAACCATTCTGAACATCCTAGCAACCACTTAGCAACACACTAACAATCACTACAACTATCTTAGCAACTGCACAGCAATACACTGACAACTGCCCTGAATATATTAGCAACCGCATAGAAACATACAAAAACAGCCCCACAGATCGCCTTAGCAGCCAAATAAGAATGCACTAGCAATCATTCTGAGCATCTTAGCAACCACATAGCAACACACTAACAACCACTACAACTATTTAGCAACTGCACAGCAATACACTGACAACCACCCTGAATATTTTAGCAACCACATAGAAACATACAAAAAAACAGCCCCTCAGATTGCATTAGCAACTGCACAGTAATGCATTAGCAACCATTCTGAACATCCTAGCAACCACTTAGCAACATACTAACAACCACTACAACTATCTTAGCAACTGCACAGCAATACACTGACAACTGCCCTGAATATCATAGCAACCTCATAACAACGTACAAACAGCCACTCAGATCGTCTTAGCATTCGCATAACAATACATTAGCAACCATTCTGAACATCCTAGCAACCACTTAGCAACACACTAACAACCACTACAACTATCTTAGCAACTGCACAGCAATACACTGACAACCGCCCTGAATATCTTAGCAACCACATAACAACGTACAAACAGCCACTCAGATCACCTTAGCATTCGCATAATAATGCATTAGCAACCATTCTGAACATCCTAGCAACCACTTAGCAACACACTAACAACCACTACAACTATCTTAGCAACTGCACAGCAATAAACTGATAACCGCCCTGAATATCTTAGCAACTGCATAATGTGCAAACAGCCACTCAGATCGCCTTAGCAGCCGAATAGGAATACACTAGCAACCATTCTGAGCATCTTAGCAACCACATAGCAACACACTAACAACCACTACAACTATTTAGCAACTGCACAGCAATACACTGACAACCACCCTGAATATTTTAGCAACCGCATAGAAACATACAAAAACCAGCCCCTCAGACCTTAGCAACTGCACAGTAATGCACTGGCAACCATTCTGAGCATCCTTGAAACTGCATAGCAACACACTAACAACCACTACAACTATCTTAGCAACTGCACAGCAATAGACTGACAACCACCCTGAATATCTTAGCAACCACATAACAACGTAAACAGCCACTCAGATCGCCTTAGCATTCGCATAACAATGCACTAGCAACCATTCTGAACATCCTAGCAACCACTTAGCAACACACTAACAACCATTACAACTATCTTAGCAACTGCACAGCAATACACTGACAACCGCCCTGAGTACCTTAGCAACCGCATAACAACATACACACAGCCACTCAGATCGTCTTAGCATTCGCATAACAATGCATTAGCAACCATTCTGAACATCCTAGCAACCACTTAGCAACACACTAACAACCACTACAACTATCTTAGCAACTGCACAGCAATACACTGACAACCGCCCTGAATATCTTAGCAACTGCATAACGTGCAAACAGCCACTCAGATCGCCTTAGCAGCCGAATAGGAATACACTAGCAACCATTCTGAGCACTTAGCAACCACATAGCAACACAGTAACAACTACTACAATCATTTAGCAACTGTACAGCAATACACTGACAACCACCCTGAATATTTTAGCAACCGCATAGAAACATACAAAAAACAGCCCCTCAGATCGCCTTAGCAACTGCACAGTAATGCCTTGGCAACCATTCTGAGCACCCTTGAAACTGCATAGCAACACACTAACAACCACTACAACTATCTTAGCAACTGCACAGCAATACACTGACAACCGCCCTGAATACCTTAGCAACCACATAACAACGGACAACAACTTTAGTGAGCAACATTTAAAAGCAGAACATTTCCCCATTGAAACAATCTGTTCTACAGTTAATAATACTTAATCTCATAAGTCCTTTTCTATCATCTGATGATGGCAGGTTATTTCCACGACGGATCATTTTCAGAGCGCTGGGAAGGAATTTACCCTCGCCTGCAAAAACCTCCTCTGTGTGCGAGGAGGAGAGCATCTGCGGAAAGTGGCCCTTTCAAACTCTGCTCACATTCATGCACTTCCCTCTCAAAATTCACACACCTGTTCAAATACCCAGCCTCAGTGGCCATAAAGAGGAATTGTTCACCGCCATAGACTTGCAATGTCATGTGCAGTATTTCAGAATACCCAAGAGGGAACTTATTTTAGACTCAACATAAACAAGATTGTAATTACTTGTTTGAAGTCTGACCATCTGGCCATATGCTGAGGCTGGTTTCATGTCTCATGCTGAAAGGTTGTTTCACATGCCTCGGAAAAAAAATCATGCCTCAGCAAAACAATCTGGATGGAGCACATGGGTTTTTGACTGGCAATTAAATATATGTATGTATGTGTGTGTGTGTGTGTGTGTGTGTGTGTGTGTGTGTGTGTATACTGTATATATATTAGTGCTGGGAAAAAATTAATCGCGATTAATCGCATCCAAAATAAAAGTTTGTTTTTGCATAATATATGTGTGTGTACTGTGTATAATTATTTTGTATATATAAATACACACATATGCATGTATTTATTTAAGAAATATTTGCATGTATATACATTTATACATAATTTATATTATATATAAATATAAATAATTTATATATAAATAAATAAAAATCTTAAATATATACATGCATATGTGTGTATTTATATATACAAAATAATTATACACAGTACACACACATATATTGTCCACAATTATTGGCTGATACTGATAATGTGACTAGTCACAGTCACATGTCGCACGGGTATATTTGTGGCAATATCCAACAATACATTGTATGGGTCAAAATTATCGATTCTTTCTTTTATACCAAACCTACCTTAAATATATAAATCATTTATTTTTGTGAGTGAATGCAGCACAATCGCAAACATAAATGGACAACTTTAAAGGCGATTTTCTCAATGTTTAGATTTTTTTGCACCCTCAGATTCCAGATTTTCAAATAGTTGTATCTCAGCCAAATATTGTCCTATCCTAACAAACCATACATCAATGTGAAGCTTATTTATGATTTTCAAAAAGTGGACCCATGTGACTGGTTTTGTGGTTCAGAGTCACATATTTGTCACTTGCTCTCTTATGTGAACTTTTGTCATTTAAATAGATTGTATATTGTTTATGTTTTAAATAACCAAAGTAAAAATAAAAATAATAATAATAATTGCATAAAATCCAACAGTGATTCTAACTAACACTTTTTAGTTAACTTTACTTAATGTCTTACCTTAATTGTAAAAATCTAGTAATCTGTACTATTCACATACTATGCTTTGTTTACCAAGAAAACCCAAGTTAAGATGCATTGATTGGTTTGAGTGTGGTTTTTGAGGCGGGGAAATTCTTAATGGACTTTTCACTCATTTCCTCCATTTCCGCAGTTATTTTTCTCTGTTTGCATTCACTCATTTCCCAAAGTCATCTTCATTGTTGAAAATTTTATACAACTGAAAAATTTGAGAGAACATCACATAAGCTGACTTCGTAAATTGATGTTGATTTTCCTAAAATGTTTTTAGTCACCATTATGGCGATTAGTGATCGGAATTATGTGTAATTTCGTATACTATGTTTTGATTCTGTATATTGGTTGGGCACTTGGAACTTCATTTATACTACTGTAATTCTCTTCCCATTGATGCAATGATTGCAACAAGAAATCAAATTGATTCGGTTTCAAAGGAAGAGATTATATATATATATATTTGTGACAATCTTGCAATTGATCATACTTGAGTCACACAGACTTCAACATTCAGCATGCAAAACACAACAATGGTAACAATTATATTTTATTTAAAGTAAATCATCAAGTACTCTCTACAGTTATTTTTTAGTTACTAGAACTCTTGTGTAAGTGAACTATTCTAACTAAGCATTTGTCAGTACCACATACTATTCCTATTTCACTTTACTTGTTTTTTTTAAGGCAATCGGTTTGCATGCTTTTTTTAAGTAAGCCCAACTAATTAGATTTTACAGTGTAAAAGCTGCACAAATCCAATATACTGTTACACAAGTGTTTTTATTTATCAGTTTACGTTCATTTGGATTATGTAACAGACATTATACAGCAGTTAATTAATAAACTAGTAATATATAGTACTAGTATATATATATTAAATACAATAATTAAATGGCATGACTACATTAACTAATTGACTCATAAATGCCTGAAGAATCATACGAGTATTGTAAAGTATACTGCAGTCATAACCGTCCTGCCAGTTTTCTAGTTGTTAAGCTTTTAGTTGATTCATCACTAAGTAATCATTACTGAGACATATAGTCATGTTTTATATAACAAACTGCTCTGAGACACGAAGGCTAAGGTTTCAAATGCAGTTCTATTGAAAGGGTAATCCACAATCGTAGTTGAAATAGGCAAAGGTCATAAACACCGCGGTAACCAGTCCAACCAATAACAGGGTCATGCAGGCAAAACCAGAGGAAACCAATAAAACCAGGCGGAGGGTCAAAAAAATGAGATACAGGAAACTAGGAGAACGCTCAGAATTGCAGTGTTACACTAGACAAGACTTCACAATGAATGACTGAGATAACCAGCCTTTATATTTATTTCTTGGTCACTGATTAAATCCTAATATGGGAATAAAACAGTTCTGGAAGCAACTCAAGCATTCACTTTCACAAGGGAACCTGAAACAGGAAGAGACAGAACTTCTGCACATGTGAGACAGAGAACAATATGTGTTCTTTTATATTTAGACCTACTCACTACTGTTTTGTTCTTTTACACAAAGATCATGACGTACACATCCACAAGTGTGTCAAACACTGAGGTCTATCAGGAGAACTTATGCAAAGTACATAATGTTCTAATGTATTTTCACTGTTATCTTTCTTACTTGGATTTTGTTCTCTTTTTTCATTTACGCACATTACATTTTCTTTGCTACAAATGTTCCTGTATCTGTTTCGGGTGTGGTCACATAACAAGCAGTATTTGTATAGAATAATATATTTGCAATTTGTTCACTTTGTTTGTTTCATTCTGTTAACCAGTTGAAAGGTTATGAAGTCATTTCCTCAGGTTCACATAGACATCTGAGCAAAGTAACCACATTGAAGTTTAACATGTAAAGACAGTAATTAAATGGCATGACTACATTAACTGATTGACTCATAATACTTGAGTATTGTAAAGTATACTGCAGTCATAACCTTCCTGCCTATTTTTCTTGTTATTAAGCTAACTACCAGTTCATTCATCACTAATTAATCATTACTGAGACATAGTCATGCATTATATTAGACAACAAAACATCAAAACCAGATGAATGATGTTACTGTCTTATGAAAGCGTATGTTAGCACATGAAGTCATTTCCTAAGGTTTACATCTGAGCAGAGTAAATAACCACAGATGAAGGTTAATATATTACGTCTGACAATCAGAATGTGTCCAAATACATCTTGTCATTTTGAATAGTTCTAGGTTTATATTGGAAAGTTAACAAACTTCTCTTTGTGAAATACTTTGCTTTAAAAATGCGCTTGTTTTTCAGAATTAATGTTGAATTTTTGGCAAAACAAATACTATTTTACATATCATACAAACATATTGTTGATGACATCTGTGGCTAATAGCAAATCACCATTTGAGTTAAAGGGAATTAGGGTTAGGTACATTTGCCAGAAATTATGATTACTATGATAATTTGATGTACTGTAAGAGAAGACACGTCCAGGTTGATGGTTTTACAAAGAGATAACATTTTTGTTCAATATTTTGTATACTACAGTGTTTTTATAGAAAAGAATAATAATAATAATTATTATTGGTGTTTTTGCTACTATTACTACTTATAATAATTTATTAGTTTTATTGTTGTTGTTTATGTATTTCATTATTATTACTATAATAATTATTATTATATTTCATGTATTACACAGATTACAACAAGGTTGATTGTTTTATGAAGACATTGCCTTTTTGCTCAATATTTTGTTATACTACAATGATTTTATATGTAATAATAATAATTATTATTATTTGTATTATTGTTGTTGTTGATACTACTACTAATAATAATTTTTTTGTTTTATTGTTGTTTATGCATTTCATTGTTATTATTATTATTGTATGTTATGTATATTTTTACACAGATAACCAGTTTGATTGTTTTAAGGGATCGCCTTTAGGTTCAATATTTTGTTATACTACAATGTTTTATTGTTGTTTTATGCATTTCTTTATTATTATTATTATTTTTCCTGTACATTATTAAACTGATTTTTGAGAGATTGCCTTCTTTACTTATTATTTTGGTATACAAAAGTGTTTTATTCATAGATAATATACATAAATAACATTAATAACAATAATAAAAAGAAACAATTATTATCACCATTACTATTGATAATAATAAGATATACAAATATACAGATACACTAAACATATTTATATTGTTATAATCTAGACCATCACTATAATTTATAAATAACTTCTGTGGTCCAAATATATTTTTGCCAAAAAAAAAAAAAAAAGAAAAAAGAAAAAAAGGTGTTCATCATTTCATCTTCCATTAACTGATAAAAAAAAGCAGATTTACAGATTAAACAACCTGTTCAATTAAGTCAAAGTTTTCTGAACTAAAAAACTTAAAGTTTGTATCATTGCTCTCCTATGGTATCAGTTTAGGTAAGTATTATGACATCTAGGTCCAAATATATTTTTGCACCAAAAAAAAAAAAAAAAAAAAAGGGAACAGGAAGCAGAAGCACAGAAGGTTCATACGACCTTGATTTCAGGCTGAAGGCAGAGTGAAGGAAAAGAGGGAAATAGTTGCCGACTGACGTCAACACCGAGCGGTGGAAGTGCCTTCCTTTTATAGACATGCTCTCTCTCTTTGGTGCATTCCTAACTCCAGCAGAGCCCGTCCCAGCAGCCAGAGAGGAGAGGTCCTGCTTGGTTGTGACGCAAAAGCACAGACAGTGAAGGGAGAGAAGAGGGAAAAACCCACTCTTAATACTAACTTTTACTTTTACCCTCTGGCCATGTCAGGGCGTGGTATTATTACGTAAAGTCTCAGATATTGATGCATATAAGAGTCATAATTCTTGAGTATGGTAAAATACAAACGGGATACTCTAAATGCCAAATAATATCTCATTTGATACAAGTGAGTTTTCCTAAAATAGGTGTGTTTTACAGGAAGTTTTCATAGGACTGAAACGTTCAATATGGAAACACTCCCTCCAGTCAGCAGAGAGAATACTTTACCACAGATGCAAGACATTTGGCAGCGACCGACTGTGATTTAAGCAATCTCTCACTCGGCCCTCATATTTTCGTCCACATGTGTTCCTTCCACACTCATTGCTTGGGATCTGACCTCGTATTGTTCTTGGCAGGCAAATCCTTGACAGGCTTAGACAGCAACTAGCACAGGCAGAATAAAAGCCAGATGCGTTTCCATGACGCTGCGCACGTCTGCACCGAGCCGAGTTGTGCAATTCCCTTTATGCTACTTGAACAAGAAATGCAATTTCCACAATCTTAACCTTGCCCCTGCTGAGACTTTACAGCACACCTTAAAAATCTGAAATCACGTGGATAATGTGAAAACCCAACTTAGGACTTCCTGCAAACAGAATATCATCTACAACCTGATTGTTCATCTTATAAAGTTTATTAGGCTGTACTTGTGGCATAATGTTTACTGCCATCCTGGGTTACTGCCAGCCCGGGTTACAATGGAAGTGAATCCGTAAATGTTCAAATACTCTTTGTTTCAACAGTATAGCCACAAGACAAAAAAAATATGTGTTAACTAGTGCTTTTAAAATTGATTAATCACAACTAATAGCGATTAATCGCAATTAATCACATCTAACATTAAAGCTCATAAATATAGTATGTCTGTGTGTGTTTTAATCTCACACGCGCACACAGGCCTATATACACGATTAATCATGTTGACAGCACTAATGTTAATATGATTTTAGTGTGAAAAAAATTTAGTGAAAAAAAAAAAAAACCTTCTCTGTGAAGTTATATAAAATTTTACAACTTTATTGCATGACAATGCAACTCTGTAAACAGTAAAACTTTACAGCTCCAATAATACGCAAGTTCAAACAGATTTTACACTTCTTGAAAAATTGGCTCCATTTACTTCCTTTGTATAAGTGCCTCATGATTATTGATTTATTTTAAGAAAATGAGGGAAGAGATCTTTTTCTTTTTTTGTGGTAATCAATATTATGCCACAAATGCTGTTGATTGAGCTTCATTTTTATGTTGATCCCAGACCGGAATATTCCTTTTAAGGCCACTGTTGTTCTCGATCACTTTAATTTAGTCATTTTCATGGCAAGCTTATAAAATGTAACGGGTGGAACATTAACAGTTCTTTTACATTTCTATTCATTATTTATTCATTGAACACAAACGTATTGCAACAGGCAGGTTAAACATTAGACATGTACGATCCAGGCGGTTACTAACACAGCTCATTGTAGTGTGTCTTGAAACAGGTGAAAGGTTAGAGTGCTTTATAAAACACTACGGTCTGTTAAACATTGATAGAATGGGGTGGACGGGTAACTTACCAGAAACAAATTCAATCATGGGTTTTGTTTTGAACAATGGCTTATGCATTTATAGTCCAAGAGTCTAAACCGGTACAGTTAAGTTATAACTAATGCTATCAGTTCAGAAATTATGAATTTCACATCACGTCAATCACCTTTTAGACAGAAGTACTATAGTCTGACTCTAGGTTTGTTGCCTTTGTAACCCCATGGTAACTATTTGTTGCTCTCTACACTTCCTTCTTTTGTTGTTTCAGCTTGTGAGACTTCCTCATTGCTTTTCAGTTTATTGCTGTTTAATAGAATTTCAATTTAATCGTTTTAAATACTCAGTATGAATCATATTTGGTTTCTTTCCATCTAAATGTTACCAAATATTCAGGATTCAGAGTGCCCAGATGTAATAATCTCCAAATCAACTATTAAAAACTCAGGTTGGTTAACCATTTAATGTCACTTTTGTCACTTTATTGTCTTATGTCACTTATTGTCTTGTTTATCTTGTCTTATTTCCAAGCAATTCTTTTTTTTTTGTAAGTTCTGTGTATATGTATATTTTTGAGGTTTACTGTATTTTGTCTGTGGAGTAGCATTCAATAGGTTTTTCTTGGAAACTTGTACAATAAATGACTGACTTTGGCATTAATCTGAATTTTGCGGGGTACGTGTCCCACTCAATGACCTAAACTGGTTTGTTCAAGGAAACACACAAAAAGATGGATATGAACTGTATCATAAAAGTGTGTTGATAACACCAGAAATTTAGTAGCCAATAATTGTCAGCGTTAGTGACAAAGGGCGTTTAAGAAGCTGTTTAATGCGTGGCCTTTTGTAACTATCTACTTCCTCATCGAAACCATGGTCTCTATTTGGAGAACTGTGTGCTTTCTTTATGTACTTTAAAAGTAACAAGTCTAGAGGAGCTAAAAAGGCAAGTGCAGTTGGTTTGCTAGACATTATATTCATTCTAGAGTTCTGTGCTTGTACCTTAGTCACAGATGACTAAAAACGATTACAAAGCAAACCTGTTGATCAAATGTGACTTTTTATGAAACTCCCTTTTCAAATGAGCAGGGTGTACATTCTGAGCTGGTTAAATAAGCTTCTTTTCTACCCAGGGAGAGCTGTCAAAGTACAGAAGCATTAGTAAACAGTGAGGTAATCACAAGCTACTCACTGTTATTGCAATTTGCAGGCCAGGCTTTACTGCGCTGTACAACAGCTGCCACTGTTTGCTGTGTCAAGCGCACCAATGGCGTCTTAAAGCGCATTGAAAAGAAGAGAGAAGGAGAAGACAGGCCATTTGTGTGTTCGTCTGGTTATTTGCTTTTACTGGACTGACACTGTTGTTATGGTTACACATCCTGTGTGTGTTCTGGCTGAGAAGACGAGAGTAGCGTAATAGACTATAAAGTTCATTTAACTCTTAAACGTGACAATGGCTTCTACACCACCAATTTTAACCGTAACTTACCCAAAGAACTAGAGGCTATAACTGGGTGGAAAGGGTACTGGGTATTTTTTGTCAATTAGATCAGATTTTCCTGTGGCATTGGCAGGGCCCACACTTCCTCATTTAGGGACAAAGTGTGACATGTGATATCTTAAAGTGCCATCTTCCCACACATGACACCGTTATGTTTATTTTGAGTTATAGTGGTCTTTATATATATTTAACCTTATCAGCAGATAGATAAGTCGAAAAGTGTGAGGAGGAGAAAACCACATAGTGTTTTTAGCTCAGAACTACAACACATTAAGGGTGGATCACAGAGGTGGGGTCTTTCACTATATCTAAGTTCGGTACATATGAAAGCTCCACTCACACAGTAGATTTAATATATCCTGTATCACAATATAAATACTAATACAGAGAATAAAATAGCCACCTACTGTATACTATCCCCTAGTTTCACAGACAAGGCTTCTCAGACTTAAATGCTTTATTGAGCTGTTTTAACTGAAAGCAACTTGCACTAACATCTTAAGATATGTCAGTGCCATCTGCCAAATTGAACCGAGGCCTAATCCTGTCTTAATCTAAGCCCTGTCTGTGAAACCAGGCCTATTTCTTGAAATTAAATTAATTTTATAGGGGCTTATAGTTTTTTTCATTGTTTGCATTTTTTTTAAATATGGCCTAAACTTAATGCAGTAGCTAAGATAAATTTCAATCTTAAATTTGATAATGTGACAGACATATCAAAGAAATGACATATGTGTCATAGATTGCCGATATGGGCCTGGTTTCAGACAGGGCTTAGAATAAGACAGGATTAGGCCTTAGTTCAATTAGGACATTTAAGTAGCTTTTATGAACGTGCCTTAGAAAAAATAAATAAATAAATTAATAGTTACTGGTGTGCATCTTAAGACAAAACAGGGCAGTGACATATTTTAAGATTTGTCAGTACAAGTTTCTTTCAGTTAAAAGCTCAAACATGCATTTTAGTCGGGACTAGTCTAAAGCCCTGTCTGTGAAACCAATGGATGGTGATTTAAAGGGTTAGTTCACCCCAAAAGAAAAAAATCTGTCAACATTTACTCACCCTCATGTTGTTCATTGGGGTTCAATTTATTCAACCTCATGTCAGTCAATGGGGTCCAAATATATAAATTTGGACCCCATTGACTTTCATTGTATGAACAAATCCATTTGATACATTGACGTTTTGTAAGGGTGGGTGGGTGAGTGTTGTATGCTCCGAAACAATATTTATTATCAAAAGCTCTACATGCAAATTATTTTAAGTCATTTGATTCTGGTTTCACAATAAACTGATGTTTGCATAATGGGATGTTTTGTTGTATGTTTGCACTGGTTGATGAACACGTGTCAGTGAGGCTGTGGTCAGTAAAACTAGCATCAAGCGTTATAAAGGGGAAGGGTTATAGCAAAAAAATATCGGAAACATTTCAAAAGTAAGGGTTCCTAATTCTTTAGTACCATTCAACGTAAGAAGGAGGCAATGCGTAGGCTTATGTAATGCATGATACTGTCATTGGTCTGTGATAAGATCTTGCACTCCAGTAAACTGGCCAACTCACAGATCTAGAAGCTGACGGCCTCATTTGCGACACAGGACAGATTTTAATCTCTAAAGACAGCTATCAATTGCTTCAGACATTGTTTTGTTATGTGGATGTTGTCTGGGAGATGCAGGTCAGATCTGTGTTGTTGTGTGAAATAACTCTGTGTATGCCAAATATGATCTTAATCCTGCTCCTATTTACAAAACAGCATTTTTCTTAGCAAAATGATGAACTGATTTTGAAATGTAAGCAGTTATGAGGAACACTTTGCTGGTATATGCTTGTGATTGTGTGGTATGGTGCAACTGACATGGAGTTCCAACACAATACAATACAATACAATTGTTTTTCACAATTTGCATTTATTACATTATTTTGGTCAATTGAAATCGTTTCCATCATTTTGTGTCAATGCTTCTTAAATTTTCTCAAAAGGCGTGACACGTGTTGATAAATAAGTAAAAAATACATTGCTATAACTTCAATAAATACTTAATAAATATATTAGTTAGGTCTATACAATTACAAAAAACATTGCAAATGAAGCAAACTACTCTACAGAAATACTGTACTGTTACAGTCCCTGATAAAAGACAAGTTTCCTTGAGTAAGGACCCAACCAGGGTTGTCAAACATTATCTTGACAGCTCTTGTCCAATATAAATATATTGTTTTTTTTTTTTTTTAGGTTTGTTTCTTAGGTTTCTTGTACAAAACAGGTACCTAACATCATAATGCTTTGGTTAAAATGCTACATGGAAACATTCTCCCAGTATAGATTTGTAAAGTGCATTCTTTGTGAGTGAATGTATGGTCATTTTTCTCAAGTTTGTCACATTGTTGGTTGATATATACACAGGGTGCAAATTATTTGGGGGATCTGACCCCTCTCAAAAACACCCGAAATTCTTTTAAAAAGCCAATCCCCCTAATTCACACACTGGATAGCTATATGATATGTACACATATATTTGACACAAGCTCTGCTTATGCCACTAGCATAGGTTATGATATTTTAAGGCACTTGTCTGCAATGCTTACTGCCAAACAACGTTGAAAAGCAGGAAAAGCAAAAGCAAATGGAAGACAATATCACAGACAATAATAATACATCATTATAAAATCAATGCCTATAGGCTAGGCCTACTTAAGCTTTGGAGGGCAGCTTGGTATCAAAATAATCTCCTTTAGCAAGTATATAATAATAATAATAATAATAATATTGACAATAATAATAAATTAACAGTATTAAGACTCGTTGCACATTATTTTTTGACTGATTGAATGATTGTGAAGGAATCGCGGTGAAGTCCTTAGTCAGACACAGACATCCGCGCGAAAACGGTGAGGCGCTTCCCCGTGGAGGCGTCGAAGGTGGGAGACTCGGAGCCGCTCGAGCTGCCGGTGCTGCTGTAACTTTCGCGGTCTGACAGCGAGTCTTCTGAGGAAAAGCGGCACAGGTTGGCTTTGTTTCGCTCTTCCTTCATGTATAGCCCGTTGCTGGAGCCCTGGAAGTTATTTCCGTGTCCGCAGACACATCGTGACCGAGGCTCTGGCGTGAAGGGCGCGTTGTTGTGGATATCTCCGCTACTGTGACGGCTGAAGGGGAACATGTCGCGGCAAGAGTCGCTGAAGACGGGGGACAAGATATCGGCGGGAGGAGGCGAGACAGAGGGCGCGCGGGTGAAGCTCAGGGGCTCGTACAAAGTCGGGGGGGAGTTGCTGCGAGTGAAGCCGGCGAAGCTGACGCTTTGACGCAGTTGACGCGGGTTCTGGTCAAGCTCGAGCACAGCGTTTTTCTCGTGGATGAAGTGACAGCGGCTTCCGTACGGACAGTATCCAAACTGGTAGAAAGTGCGACAGGCTTGAGTCTTGTATTTGGGGTGGCGGAAAAGCCCTCGGAGCTCGCTCTCGCCGTGGGCGAACTGACACTTGGTGCCGTATTTGCAGCTGCCGTGCTCCTGAAAGCTTCGGCATAGCTCGGTCTTGTACCGGTTCGAAGGTAGGGTTGCCAGGGGAGGAAACCCGGGTGGTGGCGGGACGTCGTTGGGCTTCATTCTGTTCAAGGTGTCGGTCAGACTCATGGATCGGTCTGCTTTTAACTGGGGTTTACAGGGCGCTCTGTCGTTCCAGGCGTCCGCCGGCCAGATGCCATCGATGAGCCGCTCGGAACTGACGCTCTTCGATGAGAAAGGGCGGGGTAGATGTGGAAACTGGTCATCTAAACCCAGGTTGATGAGATTCTGTAAAATAATAACAATGTGAATTAGGAGGATGAAACACGCTTGACAATTAAGCCACGGTCCCCAAAGACAAACAAAACACACGTAAACTCAGTTTAACCTACCCGTATGAGACTTTCGCCAAGCGTATCTGACATAGTCAAGTGTTGCTGTTGTTGTTATTGTAAAGGAATGGTGTGCCGTCAGAAGATGCGAACGAGTGCTGGTTGCGTTGTGTCGCTACAGCGACTTTTTATATGATTGAAGAGCAAAAAAAAAAAAAAAATACAGTAGGCGGAGCGATATCATTCCCGTACGTCGCTCCCACCGATTGTCGACGTCGCCTCGTAAAGCACATCTTGAGTATTTTTAGCCAGTGGCAAAAAAATGTTTCAGTTTCACCGACAGGCAAAACAAGAGAGTAGTGTGATTAATTTACAGTAACCTGTCGCGATAACTGCCCCGACAGACATTTTCCCATGGCATACAGACCCGATTTGGTTGAGAACGATACTGTCTGATACTGCTTTTGTTTTCCAGCATGTTTTTCTTGTCACTTTGAGACGAAATCAAATTCATATAAATTGGAAATAATCAAGAACATTAGCCTAGCCTACATTTAAATAATATAAGCAGGCTATCTATCTATCTATCTATCTATCTATCTATCTATCTATCTATCTATCTATCTATCTATCTATCTATGTCTGATAGATAGTCTATCCATGTCTGTCTGTCTGAGTATCTGCATAATAAGCTGGAAAATCATATCACAAAATAAGCACTTTTTAAAAGATCACCCTGTCTCCGTTTATTTTGCAATAAAGCCCAGTATGCATTTTATGCCTTACATAGTTTCAAGATGTTATTAATGTAATTTTATATGGCTTGGTCTGTTTATTTAACATCTAAAGTGTCTATGACAGCAGTGTGTGACAGTCGGTCCTGGTTTCATTTTTGAGGTATCAGTCTTACTCTGGTCTGACTCATTAAGGCTCCACTCCTGTCCTTGTGGCCATTATGGGAACTGAAAATACATAAGCTCCACTGAAAAAGGTAAAACTTTAGGCATTACATATTGGCGGGTGTGACTACACATCTCACGGTTTACTGCAGTGAATGTTTTTTAAACTTCTATTTATTTTTTAAATTCTATTTCTATATGTGCACAAACTTTAAAGTCTAGCCCACAAAAAAGATAATGAGCATTTCCACCACTATATTGGCCAGAAAAAAGAAAAGAAGATATTTCATTGCACTTTTGTGGAACGGGAACCTGCCATTCAGCACATAAACAAAATGTAAAATATATAACATATAAAGATATCAAACCATTGTTTGCTCAAACCATTATATATATTTATATATAGGCTACTTTATACACATTAATGCAATTTGTTTCTGAGATATAGCAGACAACTTCCCTTTGTGACAACTAGCCCCATTCTCACCAACATAATTTATATATGTAAAAAAATAAAATGAAAGTTTTCTGTGAAACAAATCGGTTCTTTTTACATGACTAGATGGTTAGTATAATGCCATGGCACAAACGTGAATCACTTCACTTTATTTGCAGATTCCTCTGGAAATTTTAGCAAATGTTGCCTTCACTCATGTTCAGTGATTTTCTTTTGTTGCATGGTCAACTGCATCTGTAGTTGCTTCACTGACTAAAACAGGCAAGCCATCTCATGTTCACTTAAAAATAGCTGCCTCTCTCCATGACTCTGTCCAGTTTGGCTGGGCATGGATGTTAAAAATGGTGCATGAGACATGGAAATTCTCACGTGTGTCATCAGACACATTTCTTTCGAGATCTTGGCTCTCTGTTTTCCTCATTGGCAGAGTTCCCACAAGTACGGAAACTTCTCCCTCATCAAGCATCAGTGGTTTACTTTGCTTGCTCATGCTCACATGCTCGGCAAGGCATGTATTCAAACAAACATATAGACGGTTGCACAGATGGCTTGAGCTTTTCTTTCTTATGAGCAATGGTATGTCACCTTTACCAGCATGAGGGGATTTCCTAAATGGAGCTATTACACATTTCTTTTATTCCTCCTAAATAAACTCTACATCTGATTCGGATCAACATTATTATATTATTATTATATATACAAGTAGTGTGTGTTTTTTGTAGTGATTTAATATATAATTAATCAGGCTTAATTTAATATACACTCCATTTTTCTGGCTCGTAATGCAAGAAATGTGAGTTCTATTGCCTCCTTAAAGCAAAATGAGACATACTGCCTTGTTAGAACATGCCATCACATTAGAGGTTGAGTCTTACTAATGTTTAAATGGTAACATTAGTAATATATTTTTGGTGTTCCTGTCTAGATTCATTTGCACTTCTACAGTGGCATCTTTAGTTTTCTTTCTTCATTAATGTTATGACTCAGCAGTGACAGGACAATCTTGAAGCCAAAGCTCATATTTAGACATCTTCTGTTGGGAAAGTACAAAACCTTCTTGTTCTGCAATCAAAATTAGTCAAATCTGGGTCACCTGAGCGAATTTATAGCTTTATTCCCTCTATTGACAGATTATTCCTTGTCTGGTTTTATAGTTTTATGAGTTGAATTGATCTCTTATTCCACTTTTACTTTCATATGGGAAAATGCTGACTGTATCATTCAAGGGGGGAGTTTATATTTAGAATACACGGCATATTAATCGTGTCCCCTAACATATACACCTGGTGCATTTCCTTTTATGATTAACCCTTGTGTAACACCACTAGGACAAAACTTTGCTATAAAACACATAAGAATATGTAACTCTTTATTTTACAGTGTCCCTGTTACACGTTGTAGTTTCTAGTAATGACTATAAATTATGCATAATTACACGCAACTAACCCTAAACCAAACCTAATCCTAACCCTATAGTAAGTACATGTAGTTAATTGGTAACACTTTACAATAAGGTTCATTAGTTAACATTAGTTAACTACTTTAGTTAACGTGAACTAAGAATTAACAATACTTCTTCAGCATTTATTAATCTTAGTTAATATTAATTTCAACATTTACTAATGTTATTAAAATCAAAGGTTGTATTTGTTAACATTAGTTAATGCACTGTGAACTCTATTTTTATTAACTAACATTAACAAAGATGAATAAATACTGTAACAAATGTATTAAATTGTGATAAAAGTATAATATAATATAATATAATATAATACGATTCAATTTAATATAATAATGAAGTTCATTTGCGAAAATAATACTTTATTAACATAATCCATTTTTTCTGCCTGTGAAATATGTGGCATGTCCCATAAGGAAATGTAAAGCTTATCTGCATTTTTCAAACCGCTATAATAATATGTCAGTAGAAACATAGCAAGTTAAAGGATAACTTAGCTACTGTAAAGTTCATGTGTTTGCACTTCTCTCCTCTGCTCTGTTTTCACTTAAGGTCTTTAGATTTTACACATCCCTCTGAAACACATTTCCACAGTGTGAAATATTCACTGAAGAACAAACTCAGCCTTATCCACCAAATACCACCCTTCTCTCTGTGCAATAACTCTGTTTATGCAGTCCATGTGTTTACACACACAAACACCCTCCCAGAGCAATCATAGTCGGCTCGTTCAGTTGCTCTACTATGAGTCTTCTGATTGAAATCTCTCACCGCTTCCAAACGTCTTTTATATCCTCAACATGAACAACTAAGTCCACCAGCTGCCATTTGAGTAACTTTATTGCAGTCCAAACCAAGACAAATGAACCAACGATTTCCTGTATTGAATATGTTTTGCAGAGCCCTGTTTGGCACCGGCATGCTCTCATGTTCCCGCAATAGTAGGTTCTGAAGAATTTCTGATGAAAATAAGCATGTAGAAACCCATTCAGGAGATCAACTCTAAGCCGATGCTTATTTATCACTAGGAAAAGGATGTAATGAACTGAAATGCGTTGCTCACTCTGGGGAAAAAGAAGTGTTTAATGTGCAGTTTTAGTGTTCTTCAAATCTTAAACACATATTTTTCAATATCTGTACCTGCAGAGAATATAATGCAAATGAAATAAAACTTAAGTTTACTTAAAGATAATAGACTACTACATTCCACTTTAAATAAGTGCACTTTGTAATGATGCCAAATTTAAAGTCTGGTAACACTTTATTTTAATGTGACGTAGTACTTACTATGGTAATAACAGTAAATTATGCATAAATACAAGCAGCTAACCCTAAACCAAACCCCAACCCTACCTCTATAGTAAATACATGTAGTTAATTAATATTACTCAGTACTTATTTGAGAAAGTACAATGTAACTATGTCTCCTTTAACCAAAAGCTTTACTTTAAAGTACATTTGAATTTTTTTTTATCATGCTTTAAATAAGTGCACTTATTTTGATGTGTTAACTAACATACTAAAGCACATGCAAAGTACTTGATTATAATTTTAAACTGTAGTGTTGTTCGATATTACATTTAATGTACTAAATTGCAACTTCATTATACAAACATATAATTTCATTTAAATACATGACATACAAGTTTTAATAGAAATTACATTGACATATTTTAGTTTACCGTAAAGGCTTGTCAGTGCATTTGGCAGTACACATATTTCAATAGACATATTTCAAACAAACCATATTTTAAAGACAATGTGATGATCAAATACATGTAAAGATGTACATTTATTAAGTGGGTCAAAAACATTCTAAAGTTCAGCTAATTGATCAATTTTGCTAATAAAAGTGTGAATTAACATTCAATTAAGTGTCCAAAATATTACATCCAGTTTGCCCTTAAGTATATTAATATTCCTAATAAATACTCTCTTTTTAAAATGCATGCCAAAGTGTACTTTTACAAAATCAGCTTGAGCTTTGACAGTGTAATTTCAGTTGCATGGGGCACAATCGGTGGATTTTATAATTCTGTTGGCCTTTTCTCACATGTAACCCTTGGTTAAGTCAATACATAAGTCTTTTTTATTATGAATCACTACAAAATTCCCATTAGCTCTTTATAAAATTGCTGTGGCCATATCGCATCTCTTCTGTGGGAATATTTGGGCCCAGAGCTCACAGACGAGCGCGGTATGGTCCTCAAGACTGGGTGCAGAATCTCTCATTCTAGAGTGAGGTCCTACATTTAACCAGCAGTAGTGCTCCATCTGTCAGCCCTCTCTTTTACGCCTTTGCTCTCGAAGTTGGAAGTCGTATTACCACAAACATTGTGTTGAGGTTTATTGAATAAAACCCACACAGAACAGTTCCTAATGGAAGAAGAGGTTGTTTGTAATGCTCGCGCTATAGGAAGGTGCTTTATTTCTCACTGCGTAATCTTTTTGTGGCATTAGTGTGCAAATACCCACACTTTGTAAGCATGATTTGTGCAGCAATCCCCATTGAGAATGAGAAGATAGAAAATAATTCACTAGTGGAATGGTAATAATAGCTGAAACCAATACATTTTCTAAGAATACTAAATCAATAAGAATAATAAAAAATAAAATCAATTGAATAAAACTAATAAACATGTATACAAAATTAAGACAATAATTTCGAATAATTGACACCAAATGAATGGGTACGAGACCGACGGTTAAGGGTTAGACAAAGGGGTTTGAGTGATTAAAAACCAGTATCTAAGCTGACGTAAAAATGATCCACATTATATTTCATCTGCAACAGCATTGTGAACTTTTATAAAGATACATTTGGTCATCAACCTTTAAATGCTTGAAAGACCCTCGACCGGCAGATCAACATGCTACATTTCTCTTCGATATGGTAGGAAATGAAATTAAACTGAATGTGGAGGATTTTAAAGGTGACAAGATGATTGACAGGGCAGTTTAAGTGGTGACAATTACATACTTTTAAGACATAGTATAAGTAGGCGAATTGGGACGCAGCAACATTTATATGAGGGATCCAACTCACAATAGAAACAAAGCTAATGGCCTCACAGGACTTCCTGTTTTGAACATGAAGAAAAGGGTGTATACTAAAGTCTAGCCTATTCTGCAATCACAAAATTTTCCTCAGTCCGGGTCTAGGAATTTAGAACAGAAGAAAAACCCAAATGTTGAGAAACTTGCAGAGAGACTCCAGTGATAATGTCAAAACATCCATAAACCCATAAATGAAGTCAAACCTCCTTCTATCCCTCAGGGGTCAAGATTGTTGATGGTAAGATTAGAAAAAGAGAGAATCAGGAAATCACTCTGTAAGTAACAGCATTCAAACGTTTCACATTTGAAGAGGTGATAAAACCAAAAGAATTAAAGCACCCTGAAAGAAAAAAAAAAGACATAGATAATGGAGAGATGGATTGGGATAAGGGAGGAAAACAGTAGGCGTGAGAGTCTTGCGTGCGTCACTCATGGCCTCTTGCTCTCAGGGATGTGCGAGTGTTATCTCTGCCATCCAGCCTGTCAACATTCCCCACTCTCTGATAACACTGCGACCCTCCCAGACAACTCCTTTAAAGGAAAAGTATGCACCTAATGAAGGAAACTTACCTAACTATTATGTGCCCAGATGTTACACATGCTTGAACATGATTCCATGCAGTTTTCAAGCAGGCGCAGGTGAAAGCTACAGTTTGAAAGTACAAAAAAATGATAATTCACCACTGATTATAACTTGCATTATTAGCCTCAATAGTGCACTGTAAGCAAGTGCATACTTGTCTGTACTCAAATCCTGACTCTCATGCAGTTCTTTGGTTTGTCATTTGTCTTAACTGATATCAGAAAGCGTAGAGCCAAAGGATTTATTTTATCACTGGGTATTTTTGAGCACACAATAGCACTAAGCGAGAGAATTGGGACATGAAAAAAATCACTCCAACTGGCTGCTGTTTTCTTTTCGGAGTATAATCTTATGCCAGGAAATTTCTTGTGCTTTGTTTGTCAACCAGTGTATCCAAACCCATTTTCTTTGTTTGTGTTTCATGTTGCGCAATCTTAGCAGTAAAAGCAATTTTACATAAGCTTGCAAGTGACAATTTGATGTGCTGAATAGGCTTTCTTAAGCAAGACCTAAAGGCTCATTTCCCGAAAGTTTTGTCATCTTCCTCTTTCACAAAGAGCACGTAAACGAATCCAGTCTGTGGTTCTCCCTCATTTTATCTGTACTTAGCAACCATATACATTTGACAACTGACCACAAAAAAAGTAATTATATGCAAAAAACACAAACACAATAAGCCCAGTTCAGGTCATTTGGTTCGACTTTCTTGCTCTATTTGGTAGGAAATAAATAAATAAATAAATAAATAAATAAATAAATAAATAAATAAATAAATAAATAAATAAATAAATAAATGTAATTTTGACTTTATATCTTACAATAGCAACTTCT
Source organism: Squalius cephalus (assembly GCF_949319135.1). Classification (NCBI taxonomy): domain Eukaryota; kingdom Metazoa; phylum Chordata; class Actinopteri; order Cypriniformes; family Leuciscidae; genus Squalius; species Squalius cephalus. Next base: position 11,628,468 of record NC_137132.1, on the reverse strand, counting down.
CATCGTGACTTTATATATGTGACTATTTCTTTAATTCTTGTATGTTTCTTTTTATCTCAAAATTGCTACTTTATAGCTTGTAATTCCAGCTTTATTTTTAGTAACTGTGACTTTATATTTCACAACGTGTCTGCGTTGTCATAACTGTGACTGTAATTCTTGTAAATGTGACTTTATTTCTCACAATTGCTCCTTAATTTTTTCCATAATTGTGACTTTATTTATTAAATTGGTACTATATCTCAGTTGAAACTTTATTTCCCGTATGTAATTGGAACTATATCTTACAATGTGACTTCATTTCTAACAATGTTACTTAATATCTCACAGTGTTGCTACTTTATTTCTCGTAATAATGACTTAATATCTCACAATGTGACTATTCCTCATTTTTGCAACTTTATTTCTCGTATTTTGACCTTACATCTCAAAATGTGACTAAACGTGACTCAAAATGTGTTATTTCTAACAATAATACTTAATATCTAACAGGGTTGCAACCTAATTTCTCTTAATTGTGACTTATATCTTAAAATGACAAAATTAGTCCTTATAACTGGGTAATTGTGACTTTATATATCACAATGACTTTATATCTCAGGGTGTGACTTTTTTTCTTTTAAAGTTTAATTGAATTAAATGTAATGTGATATAAATTGTACGTTTTTTTACTCTGAAGCGAGAAACAGGTTTCCATCCAAAACTTATATAACCTAAGTTGAAACATACCTAAGTTCATTCAACTAATGTTGTCAAAATCACTGACACACAAAGACTATGAGCTCTACCTAGAAACTTCTAGTCTTTCGTACCCGTTTTGACTTTCGGTGATACTTTGCTCTGTGTGCTCGGCCACATGCGATAGCTTATCGTATTCACAGCGTAATCATGCATGTGACTGTTTGCCTGTGATGGCGGAGTGCAAATACATCTCTCTGAGAGAAAGCACACCGGCCTACCCCTGTGCAAACGCTAAGCTAAGTGTCAGATTTAGCGTTGGAGTTGCGTGCTGTGCTAAGCCCCAGAGTGCTGCTGTGCAGTCCAACGGATCACACTTCAAACGGCCCTTGTGGTTTGAGTTTTCACCAGAACATCCCTGGCTCCATGAATGGGACCCTTTCTCAAGGCCGGACTTGACTTGTCGGCTCGAGCAGGACGCAGGTGGTGTGTGAACTGTGTGCTTATACCTGAGGAAATCCTCTATAAACCTGCCTTCATCTGACTCTGCTTTAAAAGCCACCAGTATTACCGCACCATCTCAATGACAGAGTTTCGTGAGAGCTGAAGGCTCTCGGGTCAACACATAAGTGTGGGTTTCGTTTTTGCTGGACTCTCAGTAACTTGTTAGGCCTGAAATGAATCACTCCTGAGTGGATAAGTGTGTGTGTGTGTGTGTGTGTGTGTTTGTGTGGATATGTTTAATTGGCTCCATATTGAAATGCTCTTTTTCATCTGTGATTTACATACATCTGAGTCATTCCCTATGAACAAATCTAAGGAATTGTTTTAGATTTCAAAGGGTCCTTTGAGTGTCAAGGGTTGATCTGAAATTGTTTAAAACAAGACAATGGTTTTCACCCTGCTTAAAAAACAAAAACAGATGTCCTAAAAAATGGGTTAAACCAGCCTAGGCCGGTTTGCTGATCTCAGCTTGTTTAATTGGTCTCCTAAGATGGTCTTAGCTGGTTTAAGTTGGTCTCCCAGTCTGACCTAAGTGCCTAAAACCACTCTAAACCAGCTGACAGACCAGTTTAAACCAGCCAACAGATCAGCTAAGGCTATGAGAGCAGAAAGCGACAATATTTGCAGGCAACTAATGGATTTTTACAGAAAACAATGAATCAGCAGCATAACAGACATTATATATGTGTGTACAAATGGACGAAATGATTCAGATCATGAATCCAGCTTCTGTCAAAATTGATGAGGAATTAAAAAACACTAAAATGTTTTTACCACTGACTCATTTTGACTACATTCATTTCAGTTGTTTACCTTCACATGACGTAACCAGACATGAGACAAGTTTCCAGTGAAAAGTTACTAATCTCACTTAAAGCTAAAATGCAGCCAATCAGAACATATTTAATGTGTAATATACAACTAATTTGAAATTGTTGACTAAATAAAATTTCTCAGGGGGCGGGGCTAACCAGAAATCCCAACAACTGACAAATTATGATATTACATATTGCTCACAACTGTTTGAGTTGCGTTCACATTGACAGCAATTAAATTGCTGAAGTTTAATCTTGTAGTAAACAAGTTCAGGCTGGTTTAAGATGTTTTATTTGAGCAGGGCTGAATGTTCGTAGGGTACAATCAAAGACTTTTCAGATTCTTTATTTCATAGCTTATTGTTATTTTATATATTGCACACGACTTTATGATATATTATTTATATTGTTTCATTTATTTTAGAGGGAGAATATACCAACTGTTGTTTCTGAATACAGAACTAGTAATGTTCTTCATATATGACTGAAGGTGATTTATGTTTTCTGAGGGAAGATTTTTGGTACCATATGTTGGGGTATTTGTTGGGCAAAATCTCCTTTACGATCAGAGGAGGGCTTGCATGACAGTTTTGACAGTAATCTCAAAGCACGATGATTCATGCCTTGGAACAAACAAAAGCTTTGAACATAATGAAAACAAAATGATTCAGTTAATATTTCATTTAAAATTATATCTATTTTTTTCGTTTTTATTTCTAGCTTTTACTTCACACCCGTCCACAGCATTCCAGTTTAGCACTTTGGGTGTGCCTTCCATTGCGTAAGAGTGTTGCTAATTCAAATGTACTGTACCAGTGTATAACATAACAGGTGCAACCAGTTTCATTGCCAGGCAAGGAAGTCAGCACTTCAGGAAACGTCCCACTTTCATTTAGTTTCCATTATCACTGTGTTATGCAGTGTCACACATGTGACTCAAAGACACTCTGTTGGATATTCTTTTGAAAGTTTCCACTTTGGCTAAATGTCTTGAATGAAGACACTAATGAAGAAAATGTTGACAACATGTGGTCTAACCTTAGTGCTTTAAATCCCTCTTTCCATGAGCTAAGCACCATTATTTACCATCTCATAATGACGCGGGAGTTAGTTAAGTTTGGTCATCGGCCACAGGAGGGATAAAGTGGAAAAGCTTTAATAGGTTACTGAAACAGGCATCCTGAACACGTTTACATTAAGAACTTGCAGAAAACTCGAAGTTGACAGACACCCCTTTTTTTAAGTTTTTAATTTTGGCATCACTGTTGATGTACTATTAGACGAATGTTGGCAGGGTGAGATGGTGGGTCACATGTTTGAGTTCCACTTGTTTCAAACCGTTTTTGTTCCCATTCATGAAATGAAACAGAGTGGGCCTATATATATATATATATATATATATATTAGTAAAGGCCCATTCTGTTCATTTCATAAATGGGAATATATATATATGTATATGTATATGAATGTAGTTGTTTAGACCTCAAATATGCGATTTATACACACATAGTGCCTATAGTTTATTTTTAATAAAACAATTTTAATGAAAAATTGAGTTGATGACACAAACTAATTAGAATCAGAGTTTTGACTCGATAGTCCACAGAAACAGTCAAATTTACCAACTCTATCACCATTTACTGAAGATTTAAATTAAAGTGTGTAATTTCTGCACCAATAGTGTCAACAAATCACTAATAATATGTGTTTAGGAATCTTAATGGGTGAACACAAAGTGCATTGAAGCCATTGAGATTATCACAATTCTGCTCAATTTGATATCATCAGCATTCATCATGAATAAATCAAGAATATTCAATGCATCACACAGCCTCAGTTTTTACCACAGTAAGTACACATTTGTGTTGGGCGATAGAAAATAACTGACATGTCACCAGGAGCCTATAGGCCTGTGGTGATGCTTTGGCGCTGGCTTGGCAGGTGGGGTCAGTCGCCTGTGCCCTCTGGCTCCGGCTGATCGTGTTGACTCATGTGGAGATGAGTCAGAGTCCTGGTTAGCACAGTCCATACTGACTCATCCAGCAGCTAAAGGAATGTATTTAACACAAACCACAGCTGCTCAATCCACATCAGCACATGGCTTTGGGAGAATCCCCATCTCTACATTACCCAATTAACTAAAGGACATTCCAAACAACTGCCTATACCTGTTTAATCTCTCTGGTATCCTTTTTTCATTACCATGTCTTCTTTAATTCTTAGCTCTGAGGTTTGGATGGTGAGCAAGTCACTGGAAACCTCATCTTTGTTCTTTCTATGGCTTTAAAGTTAAAGAAGAACTGTGTACTTTCTGCACTTTCACTTCCTGAAAAGTGGTTTTTAATACTAGTGCACCAACATTAAGAGAAAATGATGCAAATGTGGTGTGTAACCAATGCTATCTGTGTATTTTATCATTCTCGTGCTGCACATAATGAGCATGATGGGAAAAGTAGTCTTCTTCAGTAACAGAAAATGTTACATAAAATGCATTCAAACTACTCTGTACAGTCAATGTTCGTAATTACAACATGATGATGTAACTAACAATTCCAATTAGCTTCAGATCAAGTTCAGATTAAGTGTCTATTACGTTCAATTCAAGACATTGCTGGTCATGTGATCCAAGAAGGCCACACAATGAATGTTCATCATTCTTAAAGTGTATGGATTTATATTGTGGATTGTGTCCAAATACTTTTGGGGGATATTGTACAGTAGGTGTTTTAGGACTTACATGCCAAATGTTTTTTGTTAAAGGTTATTTTGAGAGCTACTTTGTCCCTCAATTAGCACACTTCATGTGCACTTGCGGTCTTGTGGACTTACAATGGCCACTGCGTGCTCATGTTTGTTAAGTCAACAAGACCGTAGGGTGTCCCATTTGTCATTCAGAATGGCGTTTGTGAGCACCCCCTTTGCGGTTGTTTTGCGCCCCCGATGCACACTTTTGCCTTAAGCCCGTAAGCTCCGTAATAGACCCCAACGCAACAGCCAAAGCGCCATTACGTCACGAAAGTGTGGACTTGGAGGAAGATTGCAAGGGCCCAGGGTTCCATTTGGAACAGGGCCTTTTGCTAGTTAAAGGAGAACTCCGGTCAATTTTAACATTGAGCTCATTTTTTTGTAAATTTGGAGTGCTGTCAGTACAGAGAACAACGACAAAAATCGGTGTTGCCTACACCGTGTTATCCTATTTTTAAAATTTGCACCCTGTTGACTTCAATGGGGCATGTTTTAAACCTGCTTTTAGCCTCTTAACATCCTTGATGTGTCATTACAAGTGCCCAGCCAATGTGAGTGATTCCTTTAGAGTGAACACGGGTGAATCTGACTGCACTGTAAAAAATTTATTGTCAAATCAACAGTAACTTACTGGCAACAATTATCCAGTAGTTGCTGTATTTCATTCAACAGTAATATTACTGTAACACTAAATACAGTACTGTTAAGCATTCTGTAAAATTAAATACATTATTTTACTGTATTTTTTTACCATGTTAAAACACAGTATTACACCGTTGATTTGTAATAATACTGTATAGTATTATACAGTTATGAAATGTTATTTTATGACTTTTATAGTGCTATTATTATTTTAATATTTTATTATAGGAATATTATTTTAATATAGGAATATTATTTTAACTGTTAATGGGAAATAGAAAAAAGAACAATTGAAGCTTTAACTGCACAACAAGGTTTATTGTGTATTTTTAAACAATACATTAGTAATAATAATGTAATATAACACAACAATAAAAATCTGCTTTAAAATAAGACTAATGAACAATATATAATTAATAATTAAAATCAGTGAACAATTCATGTATTTCAATTCATGCAAAAATGATCCTGAACAGGTAAAAAAGAAACTTAGAAAGAAAGCAAGACAGGTGAGGATGAAGGCCAGGTGAGGAGGGTAGTGATGGTGTCAAGTGGAAGAAGAGCGACAACACTTCTGATAATCCTGCAAGGAATGATAAGCACAAATCAATCAGAGGCAAAACATACAATTAATAATCAAAAAAACCTAACTCACATTATCAACACCTTTTTAGGAGATTTTTTTTTTGCCTATGGTATCCACCTTATTTTTACAGTGGGCATGGCCATTTGTAAATGAAATGTGTCTGGCTTCCGGTGTCATCCGCTTACAGTTATTTCTAGCAGTACAAAAAAGCTTGTTATGCTTCTTGATATTTTGATGTATTGAATTTGTCATAATTGTCAACAGTTTATAGCACAAATATTTTTATCATTTACAGCACTTTGTTATTCATCTCGTTATTTCCATATAGTGGGTAATGAACCGGAAGTCTCGCACATTCACAGAAAATAGCTTAGGTAGGCTACTTTAGTTTTTACATACAAGAAACACGTTCAACATGGACACGCAAACGGTTTTCTGTGGTAACGAACAAATACTCTGTAAAAGAGAATGAACATGTCCTGTATCAGAAGCTAAAGTAATAAATATTGAGAAGGCAATGGCCCATATTCTATATCTCTGACTCCAAACAATCGGTCACTGATCAGGGCTGCGTTTCCCCAAAGTATTGTAACCTTAAATTGATTATAGAACAATTACCACCAATGGTCTCTACGATCAATTTAGGCTTACGATGCTTACTATAGTCAGTTCCTTTCATAGTCATGTCTGTCGATTTGATTCTTACTCATTTTAATGATGAAAAAGACGTGCGTGAGCTCACGCCGTGAGAGGCTAATGTGAACGCTGAGCGGCAGCGGGTTAGATTAAATTAACGCAGATATGAGGTGTGTCTCAGGTGTGTTTAAACTAAATAACTCCCACTTGATTAGGACTAACAGTAGCTGCTGTTCATTTCTCTGCTGTTCGATTCTCGATTTTGAATCAAATTTCATTAAGATATGCATAGATTTGATTTTAGATTTGATCATATATTTTAATTCTATTCTATGCATACAGTATATCAAATTGAAATTTGATTCAAAAGAGAATTCCCAATTTCAAAAGTACTGCCTCTTTTGAATCAAATCGTGATCCCAAGAATAGATTTGAATCGAATCGTAGAATCAAAAAGATTCCAACCCCTATTACATTTCATTATATGAATATACATATACATTTCAGGACAACTTTACCTGTTGTCTTCATTATTTAATGTATGTTTGAGAACATTTAAAACTTAAAAGAAATAAATATTTGACATTGATTGTGATAATTATCAACACTGACTGATATGAAACATTTTATCAAGATGATTTTTTACCATATCACTCAACCCTATTTTTACCATTTCATATTTTAATTAAAACTTATTTAAAGAGATGTTACAATTATAATATAAAAATATGAATTCTTTGACTTATACAAGGCATATTTGTTAAATGGAAACTGTAAAGGGAACATAATTACATTTTAAAACAGACTATCAATTGAAAAATGTATGGTTTAAGTCATTTCCACCCTTTTTGGATTTTTTCTAAATACAGATTCAGACACAAATCATTTCTACAGATAAGGACTCCACTGCACATCCCTAATATTACTCTTACCTTAATGATTGTGCCAATCATATTCTGCAAAGTCCCTGATGTAAGATGCAACGTGTGGATTCAAGGCCATGGTCTTCCTCCGAACAACCTTCCCACTCTTTCTGCTCACCTGGAACTGTGATGTGCATTTCGAATTTTCAGGATTTATCCTGACAAGAAACCTACAAAAAAATAAAAAATATTTTACTGAATCAAGAGTGATCACAATATAGCATAATCTGTAATAAGTCACATCACAATAGGGGATAAGCTCTAAACCATCACTTGTGCAAAATAAAAACCCATTGGTGTTAGTGTTACTAATAGAAATCAATTTGTAACAAAAGTGTATGAATGAACACTGACTGAGTCAACTGCACAAGGTCCTGGCAGATCGCCAGGTCAGGTCCTCACAGGCGTGTAAAAGAAAATTCTGATTTAGACGAAAATAAGCGCGAATAAATCAATAAGAGGAATCGAAAATTTAATTTTATAACAAGAATCCGAATCCTAACCTTGGGTATCCGATTTCAGGATATATTGATCGATTTGATATAAACCGTATGATATAAAATAATGAACGCGCGGGCACTTCCACCGACTTAAAATGGTAACTAACAAAATTATTAGATCATTCTGACCTTATAAGAGGCTACATATGCAATTTATGTTAATAAAATCACATTTATTAATCAAGTAGGCTAGCTATCAACAAGAAGGAAATACGCTTCTGACTTAAACGAGGCGTAGAACATAAGCCGCGGGCAGTTCTTCTTCTAAACTAAACGTTAACCTGCTACTATTTAGTTTGCATAAAAAAATAATAATAAAGATTAATCACTAACCAGATATTTATGGCGAAAACTTCGCCGACAGACACAGCGACGCGATGCAAAGGCCTGCGCTCTCAAAGTTAGGCTACTCAGGGAACTAAAGATTTCTTCATAAAATGGCAGCTTGTGGTTATTTTTCGCGGTCATTTCGTACTACTCTATTTAAATTTACAGTAGGTTAACATGTCCCAAACTACATTGAAACATAGAGTAGCCTATCATACTGTAGACAGCTTATAGTAAAATGTTGAGAATAAATTAAACATCGAAATCGTGGTCAGCTATTCTCTAAAAAACTTTAAAGTTATTAGCTAGAAGTTCGAACACATACACATATTAAGATTTATTACTTACCATATGACGAAGTTCCAGGTCGGCAGAAAAGACGTGACGATGCACTGAGTCACAACAGAAAAACTCTTTCAAAGTAAACGCGCTCTCCTGCACCCCCACTGACAGAAATTAAGACTGTTAGACTGTAGGACCCGGTCCTGGAAATGTTTTTTGTAAGGATAATGTTAGTAGTCCTGTGGAATTGTGTGTGGTGTTTTTCGCGGTCAATTTGCACTGCTGTATTTAGATTTACAGTAACTAATAATTTCCCAGAATGCATTGAAAATCTACAGTAACATACTGTCAACTGAGTGCACAGTACATAACTGTTGAAAATACAAAATAATACTGTGAAAGCAACTAAATCTACAGTAACATACTGTACATAGGTTATACAGCAATAAACTGTTGAGAAAAACAGTATAATGCTGTGAAAACAACAGAAATCATTTACAGTGTGCAGTAGATGCACTGAAAAAAATTATTCATTGACTAGTTGAATTTACTAAAAGAAATTATGTTAATTGGATCCACATAATTGATTTTAGCTACATTTAAACAAATGCATTACGTTGAACTAAGTTCAATTTGATGCATTTGTTTAAATGTAGCTAAAATCAATTGCGTGGAACCACTTACGATAATTTTTTTTAGTAAATTCAATGATTTCAGTAAATTCATTGAATTTTCTAAATGTTTTTATCGTAAGTGGTTCCACGCAATTGATTTTAGCTACATTTAAACAAATGCATCAAATTGAACTTAGTTCAACGTAATGCATTTGTTTAAATGTAGCTAAAATGAATTATGTGGAACCAATTAACATAATTTTTTTTAGTAAATTCAACTAAGTCAATAAATCATTTTTTTCAGTGTGTGAAAGATATTAATAAAAGTGATGTTAATTCAGCCAGCGCAAATACCTGTATTTTCTTCCTGTTTTCGGTCGAAGTCCACAGTAGTCGATTGTCGAGTTCACGCGCATAGGTTATCACGTGAGTGAACTCAACAATCGACTACTTCGGACTTCGCCCGAAAACAGGAAGAAAATACAGGTATTTGCGCTGGCTGAATTAACATCATTTTTATTCATATCTTTCACATCTACTGCAGTCAGATTCACCCGTGTTCACTCTGAAGGAATCACTCACATGGCTGGGCACTTGTAATGACACATCAAGGATGTTAAGAGGCTAAAAGCAGGTTTAAAACATGCCCCATTGAAGTCAACAGGGTGCAAATTTTAAAAAGAGGATAACACGGTGTAGGCAACACCGATTTTTGTCGTTGTTCTCTGTACTAACAGCACTCCAAATTTACAAAAAAATGAGCTCAATGTTAAAATTGACCGGAGTTCTCCTTTAACTTAGAAGGTGGGAAAAATGCCCCTCAAAATTGTGTTTTTTTCTTGGTTTCTATTTTCACTGAATCAAATCCAAGTTTATTATTCCAAGTTTGCTTTTTATTTTATATCTTCATTGCAGATTAGACAAACAATCATTTGAAAAGTGAGTGTAGGAGAGACCCGAGTCTCTCAGACCACAATGAGCAAGTCATTGTGAAAGTCCAGTTGTGGTGTCTGGAATTCAGCTGAGCTTTTTTTTGCATGTGTTTCTCATTTCTTTCACAGTCTATCATCTGGAATCTCTTTTCATTTGTCAGTGAAATATAGCTGGGCGGTGTTGGTCACAGCCTGTTAGTGTGCATGAGGATGAGATGGAGGAGGATATGGACAAATGGATTACATTTACAATGCCAGTGACTGCCCAAAGCATTTTACACACTGCTTAGCATGAGTAATAAGCATTTTGGGGAAACTATGTAAATCTCAAGTCATCTGCCTCTGGGGCGGACAGATAGTGTGCTACAGAAAGATTACAGATGGCGGCTTTGCTATTCTTTTTAAACCATTTTGTAGGTGACGGTGCAATAGATCGAATTGAAAAAAGAGTGTTTTCAACAGCTTTTTCCAAACAATAATGGATCCTCTGGATAGCTGAAGCTGAATTCCGCTATATTTCTGTTTCGGCCGTTGGAACGTCTTAGATTAATGATTGGTTTCATACGAGCATTTGTTGTTAGTTTAGCTGGTTTTTACAGCTGCATTTTCACTCTGCTCACCATCTTGTGTCTGAATTCAGAGGCCCGTTTTGTAGTGAATAAAAAATCGATAAAAATGCCATAAAATTTGTGAGCGCTGCCACACCAGCTGATTTTCCATGTGTAAGCACAGGATTGCGCAACAGGATGTTGGATTTCAGTGCATGGGAACATATTGTTCCAGAGGCCCAAAGAGTCCCAAGAATTTCCAAAGAAGTTCTCTAGTCAAACCTGCATACTGTGCATTTCCGTGGAACATTTTTTGTAAGGACCAAATCAAATTTGGTAATTAGAGCAAACTGCAGATTCAAGAAGAAATTCCAAGGAAGTAAAAAGCTGTAATAGGAAGAGAGGTGGAGAATTTACTGGTAAGAATAGTTAAACACATCCGGAGCTGTAGATTCCAGATCACGTTGCATTTTGGTGTCTTTAGATGATATCTGTGTTTGAAAACCACTCTGGCCAGCTTCTTAATGCATGTATTTGCGGTAGAGCACTCTTGAACCTTACTAGATCATTTCATAGGCTAGTTTGTCTAGTTTGTCGATTGTTTTGCCAAGTTTGTGCAAAAGTCATGTTTTATAAGCAAACATCTCACTCAGGGTCTAAAAAAACTTCTACAATGTTGTAAACAACCCATCAGTGATTCACTACTATTGTGTAATGTTTGACTATATGGGTACATTGCCTTGAGAAACATGATCTGACTCATTCTCCATAAACAGGTTCTCTCATGTCATGATAGCAACATAACACAGCTTCAGTAAATACATCATAGGATTAATGAAATGCAATAGCATATTCTACACTGGACCAATGTAAACAACTCATCAAGTACCAAAATAATATATGTCATATTTTAGTCTTTGACAAGCTATAGGTTTTCGGGTTTTTTATTTATTTATTTTTACTTTGCTGTTTTTTTGTCAAACTGCATAGAAAATAACCAGGGTCAATTTGACCCCCGTACCTTGTACATCCTTTCAAAAACACATCCATGTGTCGAAACATTACATGAATATTCATGACTCTGCATGAGAACAAGTCACAAAATTTCTATAAATAAAAAAAAAACGTTTCAAGCAGTTTAAATGAGGGTCAAATTAACCTGAACACAAAAGGAGGGTTAAATCTCAAATATCGAAATGTATTCATATTATCAAGAAAATATGGAAGCTTGTTTCCGCCACAGAATAAAAAATTAAAAAGGTAACTGCGACTTTTTATCCCACAATTCAGACTTTTTATCTTGTGAAATAAAGTCGCAATTGCATGTTATAAAGTCAGTGTTTTTTTTCTTAGAATTGGACTTTATAACTCGCAATTGCAAATTTATATCTCACAATTGTGAGAAAAGATGTCAGAATTGCGAGATGTAAACTTGCAATTGTGAGATAAAAAGTCGCAATTATCTTTTAAAATGTTTTATTCTGTGGTGGAAACAAGCTTCCATAAGAAAAGGCTCAACAATATGCAAAATGACGAACATGACGTAGGCTGAATAGTAAAACTGATTTATAAATGTTGGTTTCTAAACGTCTCTTGAATTTTTGATGGTTTCTTGTTCCAAACAGCCAATAATTCACCACATTTAAACCATGTTTATCTTCACTGCCAGGTTTACCCTGTATAGTTTCGGTTTTTGAGGACGTGGGCATGTCACGTATAATCTTGCCATGTTGGCGTCTGTCCAATTGGACTTTGGGTTCTCCCGAGTGGCAGATGAAATTTGCCAAAAATTCTTTGTTCTGGTTTGATGCCAGAAACAATAGTTAAGGGAAGAGTCTCCTATTTTTTTAAAATCAGAAAGGCTATTTATTTAATCTTAATGGTTACACTTTATTTTGATGATCCACTTTAGACATTCTACTAACTATAAGTAACTTTGCAACTACATGTCAACTAGCTCAACTAACTAGATTTCAAACTCTCATTAAAGTATTGGTTAGTGGAATAAGTTGACTTGTACTTGCAAAGTTATAGTCAGTAGAATGTCTGTTAGCTATATCAAAATAAAGTGGTGGCAGATATTAAGCAAGACAACTAAGTAGTTGACATGCAGTTTCCTAGTTACTTATAGTTAATAGAATGTCTAAAGTGGGTCAATGAAATAAAGCGTTACCGCCAACAATGTGCATATGGTTTTGTTTCAGAATTCTTTATTTAGCTTCCTTTGTTTTCTGTTTTGGTTTGGTTTGGTTTTTATTATGTTTTTATATGATCACACCCGATTGTTCAGCGTCGTCATGGAGACAGTACTGATTCTGACTATCCGGTTTCTCAGCATTCCTCTGTGATCCAGTTTAATGCTCTATACACTTCTGTCACGCTGCAGACTAAAGAAAAACAAACCACATAAGTGTATTACCTTCTTTCTTTTAGCATTCAGAGGAATGTTTTCAAACATTTTTGCAGTCTCAGTATCGGCTGAGACAGCAAAAAGTGAATGAAAACAAGATAACTGTGGGACACAAGAGAGCATCATAATTTAATTCAAAGTTCAAAGTCCCAGACTATATAAAAATAATAATAATAATAAAAAAAAACCAAAAAAAAAAAAACATTAAACCTAAAAATTAACACATAAAACGAACACTGCGAGGACAGTAAACAGGTAGATGTTTCGAAATGTTCTCTGTGTATTGGCTCTGAGTTGTAAAGTCTAAATCAGTCAGCATGCCCTGAACATGCCAAACCACAATGACACACAGTCACATGAGGCGAATGAGGAAGCACAGGCCGCAGTTAGTCACACTTCATCTGTGCTTCACTTAATGCCTTTATGTCTTCTCATCTACAGCACACACTAGCATTTAAGACGCTTTTTGCAATGTGCTTTATCATTTTTCTTGCTCATTTATTAGCATCTTTATTAAACCCATCGACGATTGTGCAAATTCACTTCAGCCTGCGGTCAATCAAATATTTGAGGAAATGTTTTCTCAGTAATGTGACAGCGCACATGACAATGGGATCTTCAGCCAATGTTGGACTTTTTATTTTATTTTTTGCTTCATAAGGCTGCGGTGGTGAAAGGTTCAACAAATATTTGCAAAGTCATATACTTTTTGAGGCAATATCAATGTGACATGCTTAGTTATGAATGATAAAAATACTTAATATATCATTGTATGTCAGGAGGTTACAATTATATTTTGTACACCTATAAAAAAATTCTGCCATTATTTACTCACCTTTCAAACAATTCATATTTTTCAAATATAAAAATCATGCATCTTTGGGCATAGTTGCCACATCTGTCAAGCTTCAGATAGATAGATTTGATAGACAGACAGACAGATAGATAGATAGATAGACAGATAGACAGACAGATAGACAGACAGACAGATAGACAGATAGATAGATAGATAGATAGATAGATAGATAGATAGATAGACAGACAGACAGACAGACAGACAGACAGACAGACAGACAGACAGACAGATAGATAGATAGATAGATAGATAGATAGATAACACACAACATAGAATATAACATAACATAACATAACATAACATAACATAACATAACATAACATAACATATAACACAATACCTGTATAACATAATGTGACATAACGTAATGTCGCATAGCATATGATTTGTACACTATATTCCAAGTCTTCTGAAGCAACGTTTTGGTTTGTTTCTCACACAAAGTTACTTCATAAGACTTGGAATATAGCTTAAAAGTTGTATGGACTACTGTTATGGAAGTCTTATGACCTCTTTGAAGCTTTACATCCACAAGCATAAATGACAATGGCTTTGTTAACCTCACAATTTACAAATAAACAGTTCATTGGGGAGGATGACTGGTGGAGGGTTAAATGTCACGACACAACTCACAAACTGTCTATTATATAACCGTGCCCTCGTTTTAAACCACTGTTGCTCATTGTTGTGCATTATTTGTATATTTTCCATAGCAACACTTTTCACTTAAATACTGGCTTGTATGTTTGCATTTCCTCCATGTCCAAAGCCTATTACCACATTAATTTGTCCTGATTACTCAGTACATTGAAGCGTGTAATATCTTACTTTAATAATTTATGCTCTTCGCCACTACTGTCGTTTGACCCATTTTTTTATTTTTTATCTACAGATTAATCTGTCTATTGACGCAAGAATGAATAAGTAGTTTACGCCGGGAGTGGGAGTGTTATTGTATTGCAGTTAAAGTTCACTGTCATGTCTGATTTACTAGATTATTGAACTGCAGTTATGATGTCAGAGCGTATGTTGAGCACATGCGTATGTTAGAAAGGTGGTAAAATCTGGCAATGGCCGGTTGTAAGCTTTAAAACAGGAAGTGAGAGCAGTTATCATTTTAGGCCTCAAAAAACATTTCTAAAAGCAACTTTCTCCTGAATCAGCGTCAAAACAGCTGACCTTGATGCGGCTCTACCACTTTGAATTCGTGTCAGCAGTAAAACTATTTTTAAAATATAAGGATATGGGGAACTGTATTACTCAACTATGACTAATATTTAACGACAATATCAAACAAACAACAGCTTAAAAGATCTTAAATTCAGGCACGTATCCTCCTTCATGGAAAAAATGTGAATACCCACAGTAGACTAAAAGGGAGAGTTTGATATAAAACTAGTGATATTTTTGACGCTTTGATGGAAATTTGACTGTACCTCCCACATTAGAATGGAAACAATGGTGCTATTACGTTACTTGTTATATCTTTTTTTTTTCTCTGCAAGAATACAAAAACATGTATCAATGTGATCTTTAGGATAGAACGCAATTTTAGTATATGAAGTGTAGTCTAAAACCAGTCATATCATTTATTAAGACACTTTTACAAGCAGAACCCTTTGTTCTATATAGAACCCTAAAAGGTTCCATCAAGCACTTCATAAATCACTTCATGGATTTAGCTTTAATTCATTCATTTTGTTTTAATTCATTTTTAAATGAAATTAATGTGATGACTTAACTCGTAAACATATTATCACTAGAAAAATTTAAATAACCCATTAAACATGAAATTATACAACCATTTTAGACATCCTTTATCCTTATAAAAAAGATTTTTGCCATACAAGGTTCTTTAAAACGGAGTCAAGAACCCTAGGGTTCTATATAACTCCTCACTCAACCTTTTTTTTCTAGGAGTGTAGCAAAATAAGCATTTTAATTCACTGATGACCTTTGTACTTTAAATATCAAAAATACTGCCATGCTTTTCTTAAAATAGCTTAATAAAAACAGGAAACGTATTTGCGTAGAGCTTGTTACCTCATAGAAACTACCCTGCTGTACAGATCTAATTTTAATGTTGCACTCACAATAATATATAGAAAACAGAGAGGAAAGACACAGTCAAAGATCAACTGAAACAACATCGTAATATATGATCATCTGAAGGTGGACTTTATACTAAGCCATGAAGTTGACTCACTTTATTGTATCAAGGTCTCACTGTTCGAAGGCATGTCTCGGATTATTAAAGATCCCAAAGATTGTGGTGTTTAAAGGGACAGTACATACAAAATTTAAATTCTGCCATTTACTTACTGTCATCCAGAGGTGTAAAGAGAACCCGAAAACCATACTTTACTTAAAATACAGATACCTTACAGCAAAAATGACTCCATTACAAGTCACCAATTCCAATAAGACTTGAGTAAAAGTCTTAGAGTATCTGATTTAATTAGTAAGTATTTTACTTGTGCTGAATGTAGGCTCAAAGATGCACTTGTCCTCAACAGCTAAAGGCCGGGACACAACAAGCCGACAGTCGGCCGTCTTAGTTTTTTGGCCATCAGGGTTTATTGGGCCAATTCAGCATGTTGAATCGGCATCAGGTCGTCAGTGAGAGAGAGAACTCTGATTGGCTGTTCAGCTTAGCGAATGACGAGAAAGCAAAAGTGATGAAAGCAAGCAAATAAGTCAAGACGGTACAGACAGAAGGCTGTTTTTTTGTTGTTTTTTTACGTCATCTTACATGGGCATTCAATGCACAAATATTTTCATAATAGTATGAGCCGAGTGGAATGAATAAAGTGATCAGCGTGATTAATATTCAAAGCGCTGCTTTGTTTACAGTTTGTATATTTACAGTCCTAGTTTTGGTTTCCCTTTTTGAATGATGAAAATAGACTATTGATACCTGCTGATATAGACAGATATTTATTTACATGCAGGCACAAAACGCACTCACATGCTGTTGACAGTCGCATTTAGTCCTTTTGGTGTGTTCAAGCACAGCTTTCTGGTCGAGACACAGCCGACAAGAGGCGACAACACAGTCAGCTTTTGTCACGGCAAGTTTTTTTGACATCGGCTTGGTGTGTCCCGGGCTTAACCCAGACAGTAACATGGTGTCGGCCCACGTCTGGTATGTGTGGAATCCACGTGTACCAGATGTGGGCCGGATCTGGGCCGACACTATGTTGCTGTCTGGGAAGAGTGCCAGTGAAAAAACAAGAAACAGGTGATTTGTATGGAGAGTAATCACATGTTTATTTTCTAAAGTGGAAATGAAAAACTGAACACCTCAAAATGACAATAAATCAAGGTCGACAAAACAGCCTCTTAAACGTCTACAAACACTCAAGTCTCAGTTAAGCTCAAGTGCTCAAAAAGGGCATAAGTAAACCAATATCCTTCAAAAAGTTCTCTTCAATATGACAGATAAATAAAATAATATTAAGTTAAATCAACTAGTCAGTGCCAACTTGCACTGGATGTGCTGGTCTCTGCCTCATCACTGGCTGCAGTCATGGCCTCATTTCATATACGAAACATCTGCGATTCAGCAACTAATGCACTCAGACTCACAAAGTAGCCTAGCCCTATGGACAAGTTTGGGTGAGCAAGGGCAAAACACACAAGAGATAAAACCTTCGATGCCCTATAGATGGCGATATCACTTCTTCTATAACAGAAATAAACTGCTGCAGAAAAAGTTAGGTGCCATGCAAAATGTAACAAGGAATTACATTACTCATCACAAACGTACATATACTTCTTTAAAAAGGTAGTGAAGTAGAGAATAAAAGTTGCTAATATCTTTGACCCTCGGTAAAACTACAAAGAAGCCAAAAAAGATACAGCAACTAATTACATTTACTCAAATACTTTACCCCACTGCTCTCATGTTATCACAACTAGCAAACAATGAAAGTCAGAACAATACAAAACACCATTGGACCCCATTGACTTTCATTGTGTGGGCAAAACAAAAAAGAACCGCCATAAATGTTTGGAACGAAATGAGGGTGAGTAAATGATGTCAACGTGTCCATTTCAATGCTCTGTTTATTGTATTTCTACTAGGCCCACTCAGTTTACCAGTTCTAATTGAATTCTTGCTTTAATGTCAGTGTTTGGCCTTACTGAATAGGTTTGTTTTCAGTGGTAACTTTCATCTTCATATTGTTTCGTCATGCGAATCAAACGTTGCGGCATTTTAATAATAAAAAACGCATTATAAATGCACCTGCGCAATCTTAGCATGTCAGAGTGTTTGTTCCTGTGGAAACGGGTGTCAAATTCATAGCTGTGTTATGCTGAGCTCTTGACCCACCCACGTCACGGTCTCTCCACTCGCAGTGGTGTGAAGATCACACCGCACACAAAGCGCTGACCACAGCATCCTGCGCCCATTGTTGTGTGCTGGATGCAAAGTTTGTGAGCCACGCGGAGGAAGGACTGCAGCGTCTCAAGATCTCAAAATAACTCACAGTGGGTGCACTGCTTTTCCCTTGACCAAACATTCAGTGACCTTCCAGATGACATCAGGTTTTATTGCAGATTGAAGTTACTGAATATTTCACGGGCCTGTCTAAAAAAAGCAGGCCTTAAAGTCCACATTAAATCAAATTTGAAACTTGAATATCTTAGCCTTACTGTTATCTGCAGTGTGCTTTAAAACAATGACAAAATTTTCATTTAGAAGATATAAGCATTCAAAATGTACAGGCTCTCACTTCCACCTATATGGATCAATGATTCTTTGATGAGCTTCTCATCAGATTTTCTGTCCAATCAAATACTCTCTTAGAATATAAAGCGTCCCGCCCCTTACATTATTGGTCACCCCCCTACAAAATCGGTCACTTGTTCACACATTTACTATTTTCTACATGGTGACTGGCACATACGGCACTATATAGGGAGCGATTCAGACAGTGCACATATGCTTTCCACCATAAAAAAAAATGTATGTTAAATGAAAGTAATACAATGGGAAACATTATATGGTCAGGTACTGGAATTTAAACTGTGAATTTACCCAACCTATAGTATTAGGTTACATTTTTCATGATTAAACAGAACTGAAATATCTTTGGCTAAAATGAACTATTTTTCCTTTCACTCTCACTAGTATTTCTTTTTTTGTCAGCTAACAATATCCAAATGTGTATATGAATCATAGGAGAATTCTCTCTCTTTTTTTTTTTCTGCGAGTTGTGACAATTGTCATCACAGTATCATTTCCATCACGTGTCAAATTATGTATTGAGTTTCATAACATTGTGTGGTGGAAATGACATATAGACACCACTAAAATGGATAACGCCTTTTACTTGCTAAGGATCATTTCATAGCTCATATTTATCTTGAATACATACAATGACTATGCATGAATGTTTTTGTAGCCTCAATTATATCTAAATCACTCTGCCCAGTAAGGAAGTATGTGTATTTGCAATCAACCATTGTCCCTCTGTTCAGCAAATATTTTGTCCACCTTAAAAAAAGGGAATGTGAGACTTTCTCTGGAAAGAACTGTGGGCTGCACAGGACCTATTGTGTCAACTTCCTTTCTCTTGTCCAAGAACACTGTCTGATTTTGTTCTGTTATTTACTGGTTTAAAGGTATGTATATTCAGTAAACATTCCCTCATTAAAAATGAGCTTTTGAAAACAAAATATCAACTCACAAAGACTCCAGTCATGTCAGTAGCATAATAAGTAAAAGCTATATTATTTTACATGAAGACTTTATCTCGGTGGTTCCCAAACTGGCGCGGCAAGGCTAATGGATAGTGTACAGTCAGCAGATTTTTATGCAAAACCTCTCCAGGGTGACACAAGACCCAACTGTGTATCATCCCACTTATTATGCAGCTACTTGCCACTTATTATTATTTATTTCTGTAAGTATAAGTATTTTATTACCACAAAACGACTCGCAGTACCCGCTTGAGCGTTTTGTTATCAGTTGTAGTGTTTGTTGTCGTACAATAAAAGACCGCATTGTTCTGTATTAAGCATGTGTAACGGAGTTCGGTATATAAAAAACTTCACTGTTGCACGATGCTGCCTCCACGCCACTAGGTGTCAGTATAAGACGTCATTTCGGCTGCGCAAAAACATTACTGAGTGCAACTCCAAAGTGCAGCACAGATGTTAAAATGTCCATTCTACTACAAGACAGTAGATCATCAAATCATTTCAACCAGCTGAGCAGGTGGAAGTCATTTTGAGGTGGAGAGGTAATGGAGAGCAATGAGCTGAAGGAGGGATCAGTTATTCTGGGCCCATTTTTCTTCCTCCCCCCATGTTTGGTGAGAGTGGCTTTACCTCAGACCTCAGCAATGTCTCTCTACAATTGGGTTGTTTAAACAGGCACATTCATAAGCCTGCCAGCACAAGACACACATTTCAAACAAATAAGTCAATGACAGCATGTTTGAACTGCTGTTCCATTTGCAATTTCTTCCAAGCCAATGGCCTTCTTCATCTTTTACATTTCCATTGACACTGAGATTAGTGTCACCTTAAAACATACACAAATGGTTTATTAAAATACAGATTCTGATAAACAGATCTTGACAGAGATTGAGCGTTTTTACAAGAAATGAATGTGAAATGAGCGTATTCACTGAAGTGGGAGTTTTATTTGTTTAAAATATAACGCTTTCATTTAGAGAAAAGATCTTTTGTGCCAGTTTTCCTTGTTTTCCTTCACTGGCGGGGGATTGTGTGGTTGGAAACTGCAGCTTTGGTCTACGGCCCAGATTCCCACACGTGCAGGAATCCCACTATTCCGCTAGCCACGTAAATACGGATGGCATAAGGATAAGATTCAGATTGTGGACAGGAAATCAGGGGATTGGGTTTCTGAAATCTTTCTTGGCTTTTGGTAAAACGGTCTCAAGGGCGCAATCTGTCTGTATTGGAAAAACCCATCTTGAAAAGATATTGGATATACAAAGTCTAAATACATAAATACTTCAAGATACATGGAGCGTATGTAGAAATAGGATGTAGAGTGGGCCCAAAAACGCTTTTGGGCATTCAAATGAATTTCACTGTATTAGATGCTGAATATATATATATATAAAAAAAACTTGTTTTCTTCTTTTCGAGATCTTTCCTTTTCTTTTCTCAGAACTTATTTAGTGGGGGTGATGTGCAGCAAAGGGGTGTTTCCACCACAGGAAATAAAAAAAGGTATTGTGACTTTTTCCCCCTCAATTGCAAGTTTATATCACACAATAAGTTATAAACTCGTACTATCAATTTTACATTTCAGAATTTTGACTTTTTCCCCCTCATAATTCTGAGTTTACATCTTGCCATTTTTTTCTGCCATTGAATAAAGAAAATAAAAACGGAAATTGCAACTTTCATTTAATAATTCTTACAGTGTATACAGTATCGCGCACAATTGTGTGAAAAAAGTCAATTGTGTGATTAAAAAAAATGCCACTTTGAAAGTTTGTGTTTTCATGCCCCGGAAACACCGTTGCCGTGTAAATGAAGGATCAAAACAAGATAAATTTTTGTTTTGTTGAAATGGCCCCTCAGTGAGAGAGCGGTCTGAATGAATTTGAATCAGCCTGTTTTGCAAATCTGTTTAGATAATTCACTGAAAAGTAAGAACGCTGGTTCAGTCAACAGAAATATGAGACACACATAATAACTGCTGAAATACTCGCAGGGAAAACGTTTCTCAGGTCAGTCAGTCAAAACTACATGAAAAGCCCATTTTGAATATTTATAATTTTCATAAAATTAATCTTTTTATATTATTTCAATAACACTAAATGGTAAGTAAAATAAAATAAAAAGTTATTTAGTAGAGTTTTTAGTTATTTTAGTTGACATATGAAGTCATTACATTAACGTTGGATGTGTTCTATTAATGTGGAACAAACAGAAAGTGTATCAGTTTTGAACAGTATACATATTGTAAGTCCTTTTTTCATTATTATTATTATTATTATTATTTTTGGAATAAATACTAGTTGGTTTTATATTTTTTTATTTAATGCAATTACATTATATATTTGTAAGTGTGACCTAAGTGTCCAAATACTTTTTTTTTTGTGTGCAGTCAAATAGAATACCGGGCCTTAACACTCTAAAAAAAATGAGACATTTGAGAAAAGTTGCAGAAACGTTGATTTCATTGTCGAGGTCTTTGAACGTGTGGTTAGATGCATTCACATTGAGTGTATTTGAGAATGTCACCACAGCTCAGCTCAGTGTGCAATGATGAGGAGCAAAAAGACCTCAAATGTCAAGAGAAGTTGTTAAACAGCATGGCTGAGTCATTTCAGTATTCAGTATCGTGCAGACAGATAGAGGGGGGCATTGTGTTTCTGCCCCCATGGAAGGGACTTTGAGCGTAGCGGATGTCGGCAACTCTTCTGAATCACACTGTCCTCCATTCAACTGAACCCAAAGTGTGTTAGATCTTAGATATGTTTAGATGGAAAGAGTAGTGTACAGTATAGGCCAAATTGCCATTTGAACCAATGCAAAATTTGTAAACGTCATCAATGTTATTTTAAATTTCCTACGTTCAGTTTACGTATTAACACTGACATGTTGTTTCACATTAATTTAGCACTGGGAAATATAAATCTAGTTAGTTAAAGTGATGCACATATTTTAATTGCTTAAAACTTCTCATCTGGTATTCAGAAATATAAAGTTATTCCATTTAATTAGAGGACTAAAATAAATTCTTATTTAACTTAAAATGTAGAAGCATTGTTAAATTGCATTCATCCCTACTGTTGTTTGCTTTCTTCTTATACTGAAGGAAGAATTCTGACATCGGTTAGTCACCCTAATGTCATTCCACAGTCACATGAGTATTTGTGAACCAGTTTTGTGAACTGAAACAACCATTTCACTGTGAGAACTCTTATTTTATTTTTTCATGAATTGTCTATGGAGATGGAGAGAGGAATAATGATTAAAATTTTGGTTTGTTCCTCTCACACAGCCACCATATGCCTCAAAAGTCATGCAAAGTAACACACAAGTCAAATGCACCACTTTCATGAAAGTTGTGACGCGTTTTTTTGTCATTTTGAAGTTTGATATCCTCTTTTACTTACTTCCCCTGAACTATCACCGTCCCACCATTTGACATTATATATTTAAAACAATAATGTCTTAGTCTAAAATTAAAGTAATGTTATAAAATTTTAAACTATATAGATCGTTTGAAAGCTTTGTTTTTGCTTTTCAATATAAATGAAAGAGGAACAGTAATTTATTAATTTGCAACAAGAATATTTATCAGAGTCATAAGGTGTGTTCAGACATTTATTTTGAAATAGCAAGGTTCTTTCTTATAACTAAAAACAGTTTAGATGGAAAGGATCTCAAAGTGACTAGCTAAAGACGTTACTGTAGATTTACCCATTAATTACTCATGACAGTACTTCCTTGAAAATATATTCCAGCACAGCGTTACAACAACCATAATGAAATGAGCCTTCACAATAGATATTTTTTCAGTTCAATAAAATACCTTACTTTTTGTAATTTTTGGAGTGGCTATAGCAATAGCAAGCTAGCTTTGAAAGCATGAAATCCCAGCCTCCCTTCAGAGCATCTCCAAAACCAGGCCTCCTCCAAAACACATGAACGCGCACAGCAGAGTTAGCAAAGCATCATGAGATGAGAGACGGCGTTAAACATGTCTCAAAACACATAACATTACAATAATAATGAACATAAACAACTTAAAGAGCACTGACCTGTATCACCTGACTGCTGCAGGTTAATTTCACCGTTGATAGCGTTGCCATTGTAGTGCATAAGTTCAAGTCACTAATCACTCTGAGTATAAAGTCAGGGTTCCATCTCTTCCAAATTACAGTAGTTATGGTGTGAATGCAGCATATTTATATATATATATATACACTCACCTAAAGGATTATTAGGAACACCATACTAATACTGTGTTTGACCTCCTTTCGCCTTCAGAACTGCCTTAATTCTACGTAGCATTGCTTCAACAAGGTGCTGAAAGCATTCTTTAGAAATGTTGGCCCATATTGATAGGATAGCATCTTGCAGTTGATGGAGATTTGTGGGATGCACATCCAGGGCACGAAGCTCCCGTTCCACCACATCCCAAAGATGCTCTATTGGGTTGAGATCTGGTGACTGTGGGGGCCATTTTAGTACAGTGAACTCATTGTCATGTTCAAGAAACCAATTTGAAATGATTCGAGCTTTGTGACATGGTGCATTATCCTGCTGGAAGTAGCCATCAGAGGATGGGTACATGGTGGTCATAAAGGGATGGACATGGTCAGAAACAATGCTCAGGTAGGCCGTGGCATTTAAACGATGCCCAATTGGCACTAAGGGGCCTAAAGTGTGCCAAGAAAACATCCCCCACACCATTACACCACCACCACCAGCCTGCACAGTGGTAACAAAGCATGATGGATCCATGTTCTCATTCTGTTTACGCCAAATTCTGACTCTACCATCTGAATGTCTCAACAGAAATCGAGACTCATCAGACCAGGCAACATTTTTCCAGTCTTCAACTGTCCAATTTTGGTGAGCTCGTGTAAATTGTAGCCTCTTTTTCCTATTTGTAGTGGAGATGAGTGATACCCGGTGGGGTCTTCTGCTGTTGTAGCCCATCCGCCTCAAGGTTGTGCGTGTTGTGGCTTCACAAATGCTTTGCTGCATACCTCGGTTGTAACGAGTGGTTATTTCAGTCAAAGTTGCTCTTCTATCAGCTTGAATCAGTCGGCCCATTCTCCTCTGACCTCTAGCATCAACAAGGCATTTTCGCCCACAGGACTGCCGCATACTGGATGTTTTTCCCTTTTCACACCATTCTTTGTAAACCCTAGAAATGGTTGTGCGTGAAAATCCCAGTAACTGAGCAGATTGTGAAATACTCAGACCGGCCCGTCTGGCACCAACAACCATGCCACGCTCAAAATTGCTTAAATCACCTTTCTTTCCCATTCTGACATTCAGTTTGGAGTTCAGGAGATTGTCTTGACCAGGACCACACCCCTAAATGCATTGAAGCAACTGTCATGTGATTGGTTGATTAGATAATTGCATTAATGAGAAATTGAACAGGTGTTCCTAATAATCCTTTAGGCGAGTGTATATATATATACATTTAGACCACTTAACTTAGTGATTGCTATCAGGATGTGAAGAGACTTTCAACTAGCATAACAAAAAAAATTCTGGAACAAATCGACCTACCCTGCCTTTAAAGGGTAACTCTCGCCTCTTTTTGTTAATCTATCCGAGCCAAACTTTTGTGTAAAAGCATAATTAGAATGGAAACGCAGGTTGACCGTATTTTGGTTTTAGGTCAAAATGCCTTTTGAATAGGAGTGCTTGGGGCACTTCCATGATAGCATCAAAATCGCTATTTTTAAAACACTAAGAAGGCTCGACACAACATGAAACTTTGCTCAAAGTATCACCAGGGGCTCTACACATGAACTCGAGCATTGAGAACATCGAATGCACATTGCAATCTCCGAATGCAACGTAATGAACTGACTCCATATGAGAAAATGTCATGAACTTGTAATTTCAATGAAAAGCATGATAACTTAAAAAAAAATATCCGTGAATTTATATGGAAACAAGCTTTAGGAGCTTTCCATCTTTACTCTCTTCAAGTTACGTTGCATTCGGAGATCGACTACTTTTGACTGACAAAATTCCAGCCACCGGAAACACTAACTGATAAAGTGAGTCGTACATAATCTTGCTTTTTAGTAAACTTTGTGTACACGAACAATGTAGTCAATTCTCAAGTTCATGTGTAGAGCCCCTGGTGATACTTCGAGCAAAGTTATATGTTGTATCGAGCCTTCTCAGTGTTTTAAAAATAGCGATTTTGATGCTATCATAGAAGTGCCCCATGCGCTCCCAGTCAAAATGCATTTTGACAAAACAAAAATACGGTCAATCTTAAAAGTGGCGTTTCCATTCTAATTATGCTTTTACACGAAAGTTTGATTCGGGTAGATTCACAAAAAGAGCCTATAGGTTCAATTTTGGTGAGAGTTACCCTTTAAGACAGGAAGAACATCACTTTTTTGATTATGTTGTGTACTTTGACTTTTCATAGTAGAGACCTTTTGAGAAAGTTACACTCTGTCCACCACATGAAGATGTTTTATTACGCCTATCTGTTGACCTTAATGTCATGTACAGTATGATTTACAAGTGACCTACATCACATCTTCCAGCGGCTGTGAGCAGGGCTTCATTGTTCCATGTGGGGGCTTGTTTTTAAATCTAAAAATAACCACAGGGGTGAGTGGTTTCCATCCCCATGTCTCGCAGCCTCTGACTTTAAGATGGAGTGGTGATGGAAAATGAAAGAAAAGATTAAAGAAAGAGAAAAATCCCCAAAATTTTGCAGACACGTCAGATTTGACATCATATCTGCTTAAAATGACGTTGCTCGTATTATTATTTATCAAGCTTCATCTACCGTTTTACATTAAATAATCCCTCAAAACATATCAATATTGCAATGTTTTCAGTATTACTCAAAAGTAGTGTTTTTAGACTGTCTGAATCATCGCCGCTGTGTGAGTATATTTCTCATAGTGAGAGATGTCAGAGTGAAAGTACAGTCAAATTAGCATAGTGCTCAATGAATATTGAGCTAAACTGACACTTTCAAGCACTTTTTATGCAAGAACACAAACTTAATGAGTGAATTCATGTGATTACCTTTTAAAAACAAGTTGTAAAATTTTTTAAATTTAGAATTCCTTTTTTTAATAATAATAATTTTCTTATTAAAATATTTTTTAATGATCATTTATAAAGCACTTTACAACAACTTTATAGCTGAAAGTGTTGAACAATACAGTAAAAATTCAAACAACAACATTTTTTTTAAGTATATTGCATTAGGCTTTTTAACTTTTTAATAAAAATATAATCACAAAATAAAATGGTAACACTTTAAATAAGGTGCTACGGTATTAGTTTACATTTGTTAATATATTAACTAACATTAGCAATGAGCAATACATTTATTATGTATTTATTAATCTTTGTTAACGTTAGTTAATTAATAAAAATGCAACTGTTTATTGTTAGTTCATGTTAGCTCAGGTCTATTAAATAATATTTACTGATAGAAACAAAAAAAAATAATGCGTGTAAATGTTGAAATCAACTGCCTTTTGCTTAGTTCATGCTATGTAGTTAACCTATGTTAACAAATGAAACCTTATTGTAAAATGACCAAAAAAATATATAATGATCTGCTTTCCTTTCTATCAGTCTTTTTTTCCACATTTTTATTCTTCTTCTCAGAGGCCAATTACAATGTAAAGATATTAAAAAAGTTTTACAGATTCGTAAGAACTAATGAATTCCATGTGATTTTACAGCATGATGTTTAATTCTTCAGTCTTGTCCCCAGGTTTAGGCTTGTACTTTTGCCTGAGGTTTGTTTCGAACTGTCAAACATGGCAAGATGTATTGGCTGTTTGCGTACATATCCGTGGTTAAAGAACCAACTGAAAACAAACTTGTTATACGAGCGCAGTTTTATTATGCTTATCGACAGTGCCAAGAAATGTTATTTAATCATAATGTCAGTGTTTCTTTGTGATGGTATAACAGATTTAGCACTAGGCCCAAAGAGAAAGACTAAACAGTCCATATATTGTGTAAAGCTCTAAAGATCACACTGGTTCGGCTGAAGACTAACGGTGCATTCCAGTGAAAATAGTCAAACCAGAACCAGCCCGCTTCATTCCTGCGTTACATTTCATTGCTTTTTCGCTGTGCGTATGACAGGCCTCCCAAGAGTGAAAACCATCCAAAGGTTGTTTGGATATTTCATTTAAGGCAGGGACTTTGCAGGAAAGCAGGCTGTAAAATCCCTTTCCAGTTGTATTGTTCAAACTCAAACATACTTTTAAATTCCTCTAAGTGGACGAGGTACCTAACAAAAATAAATCAGTACAGCGCATGAGTGAACGCTTTATTTTAGTGCTCTTTTAACTTCCCTCTTTAGCGAGGTGTGCGGTGTTGACGTTGGATCAGGTTTTGTAATTGCAGGTGCTGCAGGTCGTACGTTGTGTTTCACTGTCAAGTGGTAAAAGCGTCAAATTTTTCACCCCCCAAGGTTTACCAAGGCCGTCCAGAGCGCAGGGCGTTGTTGCCGGAGACTTCCTTAACACGCACATTCCAGACAGCGGCACTCTTCGCTTTCTTACAGCCATTTCACATTGTTTTCTCAAAAAATATTCAAGCCGACGTTTATACAACTTATGTCAAGAAGGTCTACATACATCATTCAAAAGTTTGGGATCAGTCGGCTAAAAGTGTGTTTTTTTTTAAACGAGAGAAATTAATACTTATATTCAGCAAGGATGAAAAATAAAGTCAATTTAATGTAATTTAAGTTGAAATGACTTAAACATCCATGTTGATTGTACTTAAAAATTTAAGACAGCAACTTTTTTACAGTGTATTAATAAAAATGCTTCTTGAGCAGAAAATCAGCATTTTAGAATGATTTCTGAGGGATCATGTGACACTGAATCAGTAATGATGCTGAAAATTCAGCTTTGCCATCACAGAAATAAATTACGCTCTAAAATACATTAACATTTGGAATTGTAATAATATTTCACAATTTGGTAACATTTCACAATAAGGTTCCAATTGTTAACATTCACTAATTAACATTAACTAACAATGAACAATACTTCTAAAGCATTTATTAATATTAGTTAAGGTTAATAATACATTATTGAAATCAAAAGTTAAATCTGTTAATACTGTTTAATGAACAAGAGCTGACATGAACTAACAATGAACAGTTGTAGTTTATTAACCATATGTTTAACAAAGATTAATAAATACTTGTATTATGCATTAACTAACATTAACTAATGGAATCTTACTGTAAAGTGTTATCCACAATTTTATTGTTTTACTGTATTTTTTTATCACATAAAAGCAGCCTTGGCGAGCATGAGACTTTTTTTCAAAAACCAAAAAATTGACCCCAAATGTTTGGACCAGCAACACTTAATCAAGGGATGACAAACAATACGTCAAAGCATGGATTTTTATGAAAAATTGACGCAAATTGTTTTCGTATGTTGACATTTACAATGAAAGAAAGTGGAAGGATTCACATGTATTTGCGCAGAGGCGTAAAAACCGTTACAGGAAGTTAAAAAACGACTGTCTAAACCATCAAAGAGCGGCTTTCACAGGAACACGAGTAATCAATGGATTTTTTTTTTGTTTGTTTCTTAGTTCTTATTACTAAATGTCTCATATCAGAATGCACATATTTAGTGTTTAGAGGCAAGAAAAAACCCTCACAGTCAATCATGCAAGCTACAGTCTCCATTCAAGCTTACGGGGACACAGGTGTGCGGATGGCGGCGAAGAGGAAACCACAAGCCTTGCAGACGCAGAAGTTATACACATGAAAGAAATTCGTTTAAATGCTACTTAAGTGGCAAAAGTTGAACAAAACGTCTGTTTTAGCGTTTGAGGAGGTCTAAAACCTGTTATTGTGGCTGTTTTTTGGGGCCTTGCGAATCAAGAATACAGCCTGGCAGCTGTAGTACGTCATTGATGGCACATTTTGTGGTTGAATGTCACCTCGTGCTGTTTTTGTAATTTCAAGAGTAGATGTGAAAATTGAAGGTAAACATACAGTACTTGCAGGAAATGACTCAATTACTAGTATTTGCATATACTTTTCCCCTCGCAATACTGTTTATTATGGAGTTTGGTTAAAGGGGTCCCACACAGACTCTGATGTTTAATGACATAAGAATTAGGGAGATTTTTGTTGTGCATATGTATTTTTCTGGGTGACACTTTACAATAAGGTCTCATTGGTTAACATTAGTTAATGCATTAACTAACATTAACAAACAATGAAACAATTATTCCTATAGCATTTATTAACCTTTGATAATGTTAGTTTTTAAAAATGTTCATGTTCATGTTAGTTCACAGTGTAGGCTATTAACTAATGTTAACAGATACAGAACTTTTGATCATAAAATGTAGCATTAGTAAACAATGGGCCTCATTCACCAACCGTTCTTACGAAGAAATGTGTTCTTAAACCCCACTTACACACTTTTTACGAAGATTCTGACATTCACTAATGTTTTCCTATCTTGGATTTGTTTTTAGCTAAGAACAAAATCTACGCACACTCAAGAGCAAACTTTTACGCACATTTGAGTGATGACAGTTTGCTCCAAATAATTGGTCACTGCATTTTATTTAATTCTACAGTCGTTTACAATGATAGAATTTTACTGTAATGTATTTCTGATCATTTGTTGAAAAAAAAAATGTATGCAAAGAAACACTAACACTGCAATTTGCATCAGCAATTAAGCTGATTAAACCAAATATTATGCCTCGTTTGGCATTTACCTGTCGCAGTAGAATTTCTATTTCAGAATTACTGAAGTTCTTTTTTCGTTTGGTGATCAGTGGACCACCTCCGTCTGTGCGTCTTTTGGACATTCTCCAACTTTTCTTGCACACGGCCCTGTGTCATGTCCTTATATGGGAATTTGCAGGGCGTTTTCTTATGCTAATTAGGAACAACTGGTACGCGCTTTCAATTACGAAGACGTGGGATTCATCAATCCTAAGAACACAGGTGTGAACAATTCTGTTGTTTAAGAACATGTCATGAATCCGACGTAGACTTTTCTTAGGAAGTTTATTAAGTACAAGATTAAGAAAATTCTTAGGAAGATATTGGTGAATGAGGCCCAATGATATTAACATTAAAGGTGCAGTATGTAATATTGACAGCTAGTGGTTGAAATGGGTACTGCAGCCAAATTCAAAATATTCAAGTGGTGCTCACTGCAGAGTCAAATGACGCCAAGCTCCACCTCTCTGGACGTCTAATGGGGTGGAGCGAAATAGTTGTTGGTAGGGTTAGGGTAGGGAGGATATTCTTGCTCCACCCATTAGACCCACGTTTAAATGCTACTTCAGTGGCAAAAGTTGAACAAAACGTCTGTTTTTGAGTTTGAGGAGGTCTAAAACCTGTTATTGTGGTTGTTTTTTCATCAAGAATCAAGA
The DNA here is from genome assembly GCF_949319135.1 of Squalius cephalus. Taxonomy (NCBI): domain Eukaryota; kingdom Metazoa; phylum Chordata; class Actinopteri; order Cypriniformes; family Leuciscidae; genus Squalius; species Squalius cephalus. The sequence goes on along the minus strand of NC_137132.1, from coordinate 11,597,349 downwards.
ATACAGCCTGGCAGCTGTAGTACGTCATTAATGGCACAATGATGGCACATTACATTCGCTCCTCCTTGTTGGACGTCTAGAGAGGGGGAGCTAGACGTAAGCTCCACCCATTTGATCTTAAGTGAGCAGCCTCTCAAAATATTGGAGAGCGTTGTTTTCCCCTTCCCCCTCCTCATGTGGGTTGTCAGATTGAGGACATGCAACAAGAACGGGTGCAATTGACCAAAGAAGGTGACGAGCCTTACAATGTAAGTTGATGCGTTGATTTATCATTGTTTTATATTGCTCTGGTCATAGAGGTTTTTCGATAGATGCCGAGGCTTTTTAGGTCGGGTAGAAACTGCGATCACTCAGTAAATTTGCTTCAATATGCTGTGTTTTCCACCAACTGGTAACCTGGGGAGTCGAAATACTATTGGGTACATTGGCAGTGGGCGGGATTAAACAGACCAAAACAAAAACAGACATTGGGCCTTATTTTAATGATCTAAGCGCATGGTCTAAAGCGCAGGGCGCAAGTTCACTTAGAATCCACTTTTGCTAGTTTAACGATGGGAAAAATGGTCGGCACGCCAGGCGCATGGTCTAAAAGGGTTGTCCCTATTCTCTTAATGAGTAATGGATGTGTTTTGGGATTTACATGCGCTAAACCAATCAGAGTCCCATCTCCCATTCCATTTAAATGCCAGTTGCGCTCACGCCATGGCAGATCCGCTATTTACCTGTACATGACGGAATTTGATAGTGGAAAGACCAAAGCCGTCTCCAGAGCGCAAACGGATCTGCTCGTGTGCAAGGTAAAAGTGCGCAAGCAGACGGGACAAGCCGGATTCCACCATATCTTTATGTACACAATAATAATCTTTTATATTGTAATCCTTTTATTTTAAATATTTGGCATGTTTGTGTGCTGCTGTGCGTCCCTGTGTGTTTAATAAGCAGAGTGTACGCGCGTTGTGGACCCGCCTATAGGCACACATTACTAACGCGCTCTTTAAATGACCAAAAAAAAAAAACATTGCGCCATTGACTTTTGACCAGGTTTCAGTTGGTCAGTGGCACAGTCTATTTCTGTTGCCTCAAAATAGCAACGCGCCAACAATGCGCCAGAACACACCTCGTTTTCAGACCAGCACACCCATGGGCGCACAAATGGGCGCAAATGCATTTGCTATTTGCATTTGTTAAAAGCGAGGGATAATGCTTTAAAAAGACCTTTCCAGATAATCACCAGTGTTTGTGACACCCGCGTCACAGTGGTTCCATGTGGCGCAGGAGTGAAAATGATAACTGCGTCAGACTGAAACTAGCAAAAAACACTTGCATCGCTCTTGGCACTGCATTGCGCCGGGTGTAAGATAGGGCACATTACCACACAGAATGCAATTTTTAGAATAACTGGCTGTAGCATTGTTTTTCGGAGAAACAATAATGTGAACTTAGCATGTTAGTTTAATAACTGCAAACATATTATGGTATTTTTATGCTTTACAGTCAAAAAAAAAGAAAAAGAAAAAAAAAGACAAGTAAACGACATAAAGCCCCTTTATCTAAGATTAATACATGCTGTAGAAGTGTTGTAGCCTATACAGTTCATGTTAACTAATGTAGTTAACAAATATAACATTATTGTAAAGTGTTAACTGTGTGTGTATATTTATGTATATTATTGTACATTATTATTATCATCTACTTTCAGACATATTGAAACAATAATGTGATTAACTATTTGCATATTAGCTCTAAAAATCAGTGTAATTAATCCAAAATATATCAAACATGAGTTCATGCATTATTCAATTTATTTATTACATGGTTCTCCAGAATACTTTAATTTGAGTGGTCGATTGCAACATTCAACGGACAAATATGTTTGTTTATTAACCCCTATATATATAGATCTTTGAGTTCAGCTCATGAAAAATGGGGGCAAAAACAAAAGTGTTGCATTTATAATTTTGTTCAGTATATATATATATATATATATATATATATATATATATATATATATATATATATATAATGTATTTATTATGTCTATTTATGTCTACATATTTATTTTGTGAGCCATGTAATAATAAGTAGGATCATTAACGGTAAATGAATAGTATTTGCATAAATGTTGACTCATTTTGCAATCATTTATTTATCTTGCAATACATTCCTTTCATATTGGTCTTTAAAAAAGGTTAAGGAAAAGATGCGCTGGCCAGGCGGCAGTTATAGAAAAGCATCAGCTTTACGTTTGATCTGACAGCTGCACAACAGTGTTGTTTGTTAGTAAAACCCCACATGGTTTACTATCACCTTCAGTAACTGACATTACTGTAAGGAACGAGGAAAAACAGATGACAGCAAACGTATGTAAATTCAAACATGAAAATTTTTGACCTCTACACTCACATTCTGATAGCAGCAGCTGAAATCCTGTCACACATCAAAACAGTTGTGATACGCGTTCCTGGTTTTCAACCACACATGTAGGGAATATCTGCATATTTGCCAGGTTTGAGTCATACGTGTATCTTTTAACTCTTTGAGCACTTCCTGGCAGTTGGGTTAGGGGTAAGCCCTGATAGAACCAGAGGATGAATCAGAAAACTAGTCACATAGGTGGTTGTTTTCATGAGGTTGACCTGAAATGTACAGAGTGTCTTTACTCACCCTAAAGAGCACAAATGAGGAAACATGCATTTTCTGTAAGATGCAGATCCACTTTCCCATTAATGATTGCGAGAACGGATGATCTATAGTTTGTCAGGGATGATTCATTTGTTCTGATTTATATCTGTGTAAAACCTACATGACTGAGATCATGAGTTGTGTACATTAAAGCAGCAGAGGTCAAATTAGGGTTCTGGGCTAATGTGAAAAATAGGGAATTGGACCTGCAGCTACAGGGCCATCTAGTGGGGTCCAACGGTCCTCAAGTAAAAAAAAATATATATATATATTTTTTTTTTTCTCTGTTTGTTTCATTTTTCTTATAGTTATATTTCAATTACTTAAAAATAACACTACTGTTCAAATGTTTGAGGTCAGATGTCAAAAAAAAACAAAAAAAAAACCTTTATGTAAGGATGCATTAAATCAATACAGGGTGACACTAAAAACATTTATAATGTTATAATGCATACAATTCATTCAAATGCATAAGAATATTAAGAAGCACCACTGTTTTCAACATTGGTAATAATACTAAATGTTTCATGAGCAGAAAATCAGCATATTAGAATTATTTCTGAAGGATCTTGTGACACTGAAGACTGGAGTAATGATGCTGAAAATTCTGATTTGATCACAGGAATAAATTTACATGTTAAAATATATTCAAATAGAAAACAGTTATTTTGCATTGTAAAAATATTCAACAATATGGCAATATTTTGTAGCCTTGTGAGCATGAGGCTTTTTCCAAAACATAAAAAAAATCTTCCAGATCCTAAACTTTTGAACGTTATTAAAAATTAGCATACATTTTAGAATGTTGCAGTATTTAGTTTGTACAATAACACATAGCAGTTTTTTTGTGTTACACATAAACACTATTTTTATTTCCAAGTAAAATGAGAAAATGACATTTTTATATAGGCCTACTTTCTATAATATTCAACGCTTAAGGAGTTTTCAGACGTCTCAGCAACATTTCCTGGCAGTAATACGCAATATGGTTACAACTAAACATAAATTCCTCTGACAAAGCGGGTATCTGTGGGTCCCTCTAAGCAAAATGCTGGGAAACTCAGTCTGTTACTCAACACTAGATATAGCCTACCAGTAGAAGACTTTGGGTTTCTTAACAACCTGTACATTTCTCATATCCCACCCACAACAATGAGGCCTGCGAGAACACCGATATGTGGGATTATTGGACTTCCCTTTCTAGCTTTACCATCTCAGCAATTCCGCATTTGTTTCTTGTAATACACACATGCACACACAGACACACACATCTCTATCTATCTATCTATCTATCTATCTATCTATCTATCTATCTATCTATCTATCTATCTATCTATCTATCTATCTATCTATCTATCTATCTATCTATCTATCTATCTATCTTTTTGTACTGGCAACTGGTTTTCCCATGTGTAAATCTACTATACTCAGAGCTTCTGCTTACACAGTCAGTGACATCATCAGTGGCGCAATCCATTGCAGCATTTATGATGTCAGAACAGAAGTAAGCATTTCATCTCAGCACTGCAGAGGAGTGTATAAATGTACGTGTCGCAAGACCTGTCATTTACCATACATTCGAACCCACATTTACCAAACATCCATGCCCACAGTGGTTTACATGGCCTCTGAAAGACGTGTTTCTCTGTGTCTAAAACTGTGAATTCAAACCATATTTTAACATTATGACGTAGGCTATGTATGAAATTGTTACTATAAGTCACTGATATGTTTAATTTGTATAAGGTGTTATTGTGCGAAGTGTGGGAATATGTGATTCATTCTGTTCTCTTTAGTTCTCGTCAGGGCGTTAGTCGTCAGGGCGAGAAGTCAAACCATAAGTCACTTCTGGTGAATGCTTCCCATGTAAACAGCAATTGGAAAATATCAGCTGACAAATAAGATTTGATGATATTCTGCCTCCGAGACTTGTGGTTTCAATGTTGTGAACTTATGTTTGTGTGTATGTGAGCGTGCTCGCATGCATATATGGCCACCCGTGTTATGAAACTGTGCCGAGAAGATCTTCCAGGAAATAAGAGACGATACATCACGTTTCGCTGTGACTCATCTGTCCACTAGTTTTAAGTATTGAGACTATACAGAATGAGATCTAAATCTTTGAGTTTGTTCGTTTTTCAAAGGTTTAATGAAACTGATGCCATCAAAATGCCGTTCATATTCCGGTACAGCTCAGTTTTTGTTACATTTCGCCCATTTACTGAATAAACAGTACTCAGATAAAAGGCTTTTATGAATTAGCATTTAGGCTAGTGCATGACTAGCTATTCATTTTACCTGACAACAATTCACAATTGCAGCCAAACAAGGTCTTTTATGCCATTCAAATCCTAATTTGCTCTGGGATGAAGGGAATAAGGCAGTGTCAACAGAGACAGGCAGGCCTACTGTATTTGGTCTTCATAAATGGCATATATGTTACAGTGTTTGGCTTCAGAGTGACTTTTGTTGCCGTCTAAAGGGAGAATGCGATACCAGGAGGAAACAGTAGAGGGGGCTGATGCTCTTTCACTTCCTCCACTAGGAAAGAAAAACTGTTCTTGGGAATTCCTTTGCAGATGTATGGCACACTTGACTTATACTGTAGGAGCACATGGAATACACAGAATTAGAACACCCATTATTCTTAAAATTCTATCCATTCACCATTTGAGTGTTTGTATTAGTAGTATTTTTGCTAATTTGGCTGTTTCCAGGTATCAAATGTTTTAAATTAGCGTCAAATGTATTAAACTAATATCAGCTCAGTTTAGCGCAATTTAATGTTTTTAAATCAATTCTATATCATTTCACGTTTCCCCTAAAATTTTACACATATCAAATATTATAAAAATAAGCAAATTTCAAGATTCCATTTGGGCCTATAGTTATAGGCCTACCTAATAAATGATCGCCTAAATGACACCAAAAATGTTATTGAAAAATAACATAGACTAACATAGATTTAAATAAAGATTTAGCTGCTACATGTCGACCTTTCTCGCTCGTTGTGACAACTAACTTCTGCCACTCACACACCATACACACTTTTTTCTATTTACGGTTATGACGAGACACACGGGTGAGTCACGTATGTACGCAATTTCCCACAAAAACCATCATAGGTCTAAAATATTAACACTTATAATAGGCTTACCATAGTGAATCAGGTTAAGACAAAAACACATTTTGGAAGGATTGATGATGTGTTCACATTTTTTTTTACATTTTGAACAAAAAAAGTTATAGTGTACCTTTAACTAATGTTAACAAATGAAACCTTATTGTAAAGTGTTTAAAACGAAAATGAAAAATGAAAATACATTTAAAAAAGCTAATTCAAATGATTAATAAATACTATGCTGAGTATACATAGTACTAAAATCACTGTCACTGTACTATTTTTTTTTTTTCTTCTGTAGAACGCAAGAGATGTTAGGCAAATACACTAAAACTAAGTAGTTGAACTATAAAAGATCGACCTATTATACCTAATAATGCCTTTAAAATATAATTATTAGCATTTATTTATGAGATATAAGTCTCATTCAGAGGCCACAATACAGTCAGACAGCTCTCGGTCATTAATCTAACCGGGATATGAACTGCTTAAACACTTGTGGATTTACAGGGATGGATGATTCAGCTGTGAGGAACATTCAGAGCACATTGGATTTGAGTTGAATCCAACTTGAAGTTGCCCAGATTGCTCCTCCTGCTGAGGGCCTGTATTTTACCTTTTGTTCTATCAGTCTGTTTTGTGTGGGCTCTGGGCTTACATTCAGACAGCGTAATGCATCTCCTGTGAGCTCAGCAGCACCCTCTCTATTTTAATGAAAAGGTGAATAAGAATATATTTTATCGCTTCTATCTCTTGCTTCAGTGATAACAGCCAAGTAATGTTTTGCATGAGAATTCAATAGTGTATATTTTTTAAGGAAAGAAAGAGGTGTCTGATATTTTTCCTCAGTGGAAAACCATTCGATATTTAAAAAAATGTTGCAATGGCTTAATTGTTTACAATAATTAAAGCAATAAAAAAAAAAAAAAAAAAGGAAAAAAATTTAATGCAGAATGAGCCAAAAGCCTATTGAGTTCTAATGAGTGTTTAGAGTGGAACGTATTAATTATGTTTCAAGAGCAGGTGTTCAAATCAAGGATACAACTATATTTAGCAATCAAACCAACGTATTTTAAGCCATCAAATGAACTATGCCTGAGCTTTAATTTAGCAAGGCATGTGTTTTACACAAGCAGCACGTGCCACTGGCACCTCAGAACGCTAAAGCTCAGAGAATCGTGACATTCATTTGAATAATACTTAAATATTTAGCGTGCTATTGCAACACAATCTACAGTATAATGGCAATTCATAAATATTTTGCCACATTGGTGTCTAATTCCTGTGAATCCCATTCGTATGTTTTCGTGCGATCTGCTTATGCCACACTGATGGTAGGTATAGGGTTTAGGGGTGGACCTTTATGCTTTCTTTTTTTCTCTAAATTATATTTTGTACAAATCACATTGGCAATTAGGCAAAATGTGAAAGTTAAGAATATCATGAGATTCATTTATGAATTCGCACAATGTCATTCATACATTTTTGTAAGATCTTCTTACGCCCCACTGATAATTAGGTTTAGGGGTGGACCTTTATGCTTTTTTTTTCTTTCTAAAAATCATACGTTTTTGTACAAATCACATCATACGAGTTCATATGAATTGGCCACCAACTCGGCAAAACATGAAATAGTTACAAATTGCAATGACATTAGGCCTACGTTTGCATAAGATCTGCTTTATGTCCCACTGACGGTTGGGTTCATGCTTACATTTTTTTTGTCCTAAAAAAAGGTTTCCATACGAACCACATCTTACAATTGCATTCCACCTCTTAATCCACTTCCATTTTCTCATGAGATTAGGTTGTGTATTGATGTTTTAACCCATTTTTTGTGAATCCGAATTGCCGACAATTAAGGCAAATTCTTTTAGCTCTGCAAATGGATGTATCCAGATAGAAAATATACTTAGGGGTTCCCCAGACTCCGCTGGAGAACCTCTGGGCATCTTAATAAAAGGCTGGTTCTGTGAGGTACTTACAAGATGAAACCCTAAAGTTCTGCAGGACCTCTAAAAACTGGCTCAGGAAAGGCTTTGAGGCATTGGAAAAATAGATTGTTCACAATGCAATAGCCTATTTGAGCCACCTAGAGGTTCTCCAGAGGGTTCAAGCAAGGTGGCTGTATGAGGAATCCAAAATGCTTCAAGTATCCTTTCTTTTAAGAATGAATCTTGGTGCTGAAGAAATGTTGAGGGTGTAACAAAGTTCAAGGCTCAGGGAAGAAGGAGGTGGGAACCGGCAAACTTTGATCGTAAAGCTTTAATCCCAAAATAAACAACTTAAATGTCCCATGCTGGTCCTCTCTCATCTTTCACTGTCGTCACTCTTTCTTTTATCCTTCCAGAGCTGCTGCGTGGGACTCGACACCTGTGTGTGTGGCGCAGGTGTGCTCATTAACATACGCTCCACCGGTCTCGTTCCGTTCCCACGACTCTCGGCCTCACCCTGAGGATCATTTATTTCAACATCAATCTTAGGCCCCAATCACACCAAACACGCTTTTTTGCAATGAGAAGTGCCTTTTTTCAATTGTTTTCCTATGGAAGTGAACGTTATGTGCGCTGTTTATGCGCCCCAGGCGCCTCACGTTTTTGCAGTTGAAAAAAAAGCAAAGTTTTTGCAGTTTAAAAAAGAGCGCTATTTTTTTTTAGAGCGCTCGTGATTAGACTGACTGGACAGCTGACTCGGTGGATGCTTAGCAACATAAAAAACGCAGCGCACTGCCAGTTCTGTGTGATCAGAACCTGAAAAACGAGTTAGGTGTGATCAGGGCCTTACAGTGCAATGCAAATAACCAGTATTTTACTTTGGGAAAAAGGGATAAATGCTAAAAGTAATACATTTCAGTATACATGTATGTTTTCATACACTAAACATTTTCTTCTTCTTCTTCTTCTTCTCAAATTGACTGATGATCCTAAAAAAAAACTTTCAGAGTCATCCCTCCTATAGCTTCAGACCTCTTGCTCTAATAGCACTCTTGCCTGTGGTTGTAATCCATGCTTTCAAAGATGCATTGAAAACTTTATGAGGAGGATTGAGTGTGAGCTCAAAGGTTGACCTGCATTTTACCAGACTCCTATCTGTCTGTCTTTCTCTCTCACTTCTTCTATCTCGATACATATTCTCTTAAAGGAACAGGAAAACCCATATATCGTTATTTTGTTCAATAATTTCATCCCTTAAGACTCATGTTTGATAATCAAAATTAAATATTTAAACATCAATCACAGCAGCTCTGTCTACCTAATTCACTCGCTCAGCTTTAGTAAACACTACACAATGGCAAGTGGAAATATTGTTTTAATCCAGCCATATATGTTTGAACCAGAAACTGATTCAGAAGAAGACGAGGAAGAGCCACTTGTACAGGGTCTTATCGGAATGGTAATGTTTTTTATGTATCGTTCTCTACAATGTCAGACACGTAACGGTAATTGATATGATTAGCCTTTGGCTTGACTATCTCATTGACTATCTATGCTGTTCGCCATCTCCGAGTCAAACAGCTGCCTTCTAAAAACCAACATCATTAGAAACGCTTTGAACATCATAGAAAGCCAGTGGAGGAAAGCCCTGCACGGTGACGGGATTGGTCGCGTGTTTATAGGAAACAAGGCCTGTTTCTTTGGTACACTGCAGTTTTAAGGAGAAAACACTTAGCAATGGTTTTGACTGATGAATTTGCAATATCTCAGCGAGCCTGCGCTCGCATATTCAGAGCTCAATAACTAAAGGTTGCAATATCACTTCCTGGTATTAAAAGTAAATAACAGCAGAAGGAAATCTTAATAGGATGACCTACTTCCGTACACCTGTTTTTTCTCACAGGAAATACTAGTAAAGGCTTTTTCTCAGTCCATCTTGGGCCAATGATTTGATTAGGCCAACTTCGAATGTCTGTGGGATACCAAGCAAACACACACATATGTCAAGCCTGCACAGAAATAAACCTTCCACTGTACAAATTCCATTTACTCCAGCTTGAACAGGTGAAGTAGAGGTAATTCTCTCAAAACCTCCTCTCTTGACAAAATTACTTTTTCTTTGCTCTCAATATCCTTTGTGAGTCCAGCATGCGCCGTCTTAAGATAATATTTAGTATTCAGTACTCGCAGATGTCCTGCCTCTCCCGACAGACCCGATCTCTGATGAAATCTTGGACCTCTCAATTCTTAATACGAACCAGAAACCATGAAATGAAGTGGTATGTTGAAGTACTGCACTGATGGTGTAGTTTAATAGAGAAATATAGTGTGTATCTTTACTTATTTATTTACTCAGTTTACTCAGGATGTCTCTGTAAGATAAACAGCAGTCACATATTTTTCAAAAACATCTGTAAAAAATTATCACAGCCTTAATGTGCTCACGATTAAAAAAAACAAGCCAGTATGAAGTAAAGGTTCATACTGCCATCTGTTGGCCATACAGTATTATTACAAAATGGTTTACATTGTGTTGAGTACAAATTAGCTGTATATTAAAAATCTGATAATTAGTGAAAAAGTCAAAATAAGAGTTCGAAACATAGTTGTTGCTTAGATAAAAATCTGTTTTTAAAATATTTTTTTCATATGTTAAATATATTACCCTTGATACACATGTATACACTTAAAGTCCCCCTGTGGTGAGCATCAAGCTTTTAATGTTATTTACATGTATATGTGGTGTTTTTAATATGCTTTAAGACATGTACACATTCATAAGTCAACACCATTGCTGAGTATTTTTTCCTTAAAAACTGCAGTGAACCAAAGAGAGTCTCAAAAATTCGTGTTGAAATCGCTGGAGGCGGGGCTAATTTGCATATTCATAGAACCTTTTATACTAAATGAGGCAAGGGTGTTGAGTTACATTCAAGCTATTTTAAGGCATGCCAAAAAAAAAAAAAAAAAAAAAAAAAAAAAAAATTAATCAAGAAGAGAACGTTTAAATATGTCATTTTGGTGATCAAAGATGAGTTTAAATGGATAAAATTATTAAAGGGTCTTTAAATATTGAAATGGTCGTTTTATGTGCTTTCTCTTCACTCGTAAAATTGTTATGAAAGTTTTCACTCGCCCCACAACCCGGCACTGAATTTAGCTGAAAGTTATTGTTTAATTGGTACAACTTTACAATATGCTTTTATATGTTAATGCAGTAGATGTTTACAGCATTTATTAAATTGGGTTAATTTTTACATATAGCCTACTAATACATTTTTAACATCACAAGAAGCGTTGGGGAAAGTTACAAAAAAGTTAAAGTTAAAAAATAAAAAAATAAATAAAGAATAGGATGCAGGAGAAGAAAGTTCAACACTCTTCCGCTGTAAAAAGAAAGAAAGAAAGAAAGAAAGAAATGTTATGTTAATCTAAAGTCATTTTTGCTTAGTATGATTGAACTTGATCATCGAAGGTCAGCAGCAAAGACATTGGTTAATAAAGTGATATTAAATACATAAAGTATATAATATTTGTGTAATTTAACATTTAATTATTGCAGGTTTGCATATCACTGTTTTTATTCATTTTGAGGAATACTGAATCTGTTTTTGTGCAAGTGAGATGAATAAATGAATGCTCAACTTTAGTCTAGAACTACAATAACCATGTTTAAGTGCACAAGGCTTCAGCACTTACTCCCCATTTCTCTCGACATGGGGACAGGAGAGCTGTCAGTCTATAAATGGAAAAACAAAGTAACTTGCGTTACTTATTTGAAAAATTATCTCAGATATTTTGCTGTAAATTTAAAAAGTAATGGGTTTCTTTACTAGTTACTTAAAAAAGTAATCTGATTACGTTGCTCGCCCCAATACTGATTGTAGGAATATTTCACAACGTTACTGTTAGTATTTTTGTTACTTTGTTACATTACTAGTTACTTGTAATGCATTACTGTATAAATTTACATTAGTCAGTGTCTTAAAACTGAACATTAATTAACAATAGTATATAATGAATTCTACATATAATTACTACTGTTAAAAAATATGGGGTCAGTAAGACATTTTGTGATTTATTAATTTGTTTTTAAGAAATGTATTTATTTATTTTGCAAGGACACATTAAATTGATCAAAAGTGACAGTAAAAACATTTATAATGAAGAAAAATACTTCTTTTGAACTTTTTATTCATCAAAGAATGCTAACAAAAGGTATCACTGTTTCCACAAACATATTACTAAAATACTTTTTATCAAATAAATGCCTCTGTGAAAATCACCTTTAAAGATATTAAAGAATCTTACTGACCTCAAAGTTTTGAATGGCAGTATATAGTACTATTATGCTATATAAGTAGATGCTAATGAAGTGAATCTTATTGATACTACTTACTTACTTAAGTGATACTACTTAACAGTCCATGTTCACAAAGACAGACAATTCACTGTCACAAGTTTACAGCCAAATGCTGAAAAAGTATAGCCTAAAAACGACCACAGAATCACATGTGGAACCCAGACTTAACCAACAGAAGCTAACCATCATACAAAGATGCTTAAAGGAGAACTCCGGTCAATTTTAACATTGAGCTCATTTTTTTTGTAAATTTGGAGTGCTGTCAATACAGAGAACAACGACAAAAATCGGTGTTGCCTACACCGTGTTATCCTCTTTTTAAAATGTGCACCCTGTTGACTTCAATGGGGCAGGTTTTAAACCTGCTTTTAGCCTCTTAACGTCCTTGATGTGTCATTACAAGTGCACAGGTCATGTGAGTGATTCCTAGAGTGAACACGGGTGAATCTGACTGCAGTAGATGTGAAAGATATGAATAAAAGTGATGTTAATTGATTGTCGAGTTCACGCGCGTGATCATAGGTAACTAAACCTATGCGCGTGAACTCGACAATCGACTACTGTGGACTTCGACCGAAAACAGGAAGAAAATACAGGTATGAGCGCTGGCTGAATAAACATCATTTTTATTAATATCTTTCACATCTACTGCAGTCAGATTCACCGTGTTCACGCAGAAGGAATCACTCACATTGGCTGGGCACTTGTAATGACACATCAAGGATGTTAAGAGGCTAAAAGCAGGTTTAAAACTTGCCCCATTGAAGTCAACAGGGTGCAAATTTTAAAAAAGAGGATAACACGGTGTAGGCAACACTGATTTTTGTCGTTGTTCTCTGTACTGACAGCACTCCAAATTTACAAAAAAATGAGCTCAATGTTAAAATTGACCGGAGTTCTCCTTTAACCCAACATAAAGATGCTAAATGACAGCAGAAACTGGACTCCTGCTCAATCAATAAAGGTGGCCTACATGTTTCCTACATGTTTGCGGTCGGATAAACCCCAAGGTCGGATAAACCCCAAGGATGCCCTTAACCCACAATCTGGCAAACGTGGTGAGGGATCCATGCAGAATGGATTTTTTTATGTAGGAATCTTCAGTCTGATGACTGTGGTTGAATGGTTGCCTAATGCCAAGAAATAACGGTTCATTTGATGGGACCAGCTGCATCCAGTCCTGCACTTTCCTTTGATGTTCCCATATTCCACATCATTCTTGTTATGATGATTATATCCTGTTATGACATATATATATATATATATATATATATATATACAGAAACCAACAGAATATATACACACACATTTGTAAGGTACATACATTTTTAAACTTCAGGATGGACTGTAAAATATATTCTTAAATGTATTTTATATATTACAATCTTAGATATATTATATATTCAAGAAGAAAAATTCTTAATTTCCCATTTTTATCTGTAAATTGACACTAATTAACACACTATTCTGAACAATTCCTTTGAAACAGCTTTTAATTAGTATTAGTATTATTATCATCATCATCATTATTATTATTATTATGAAAAATATATTATAACATATATATTTCATTCATTTCCTAATGTTATTTCTTAATGTTTTAACTATTAATTGACACTAATTAAAACAAAATTCCCACAAATATACTTTTTTGAAACACTTTGACTTGAGAAAAGGAAAAAAATATATATAATAATATATATATATAATATTTTATATATATCGTATATGTGTGTGTCACAGCCATATACTGCGTGTATGCATATATGTATGTATGTATATGTATGTATGTATATATATATATATATGTGACTCATATAAAATAAATATACACACATATATTATATACAAAATCTTTTACATTACACTGTAAAAAATATAGGATCAATAAGTTAGGACAACATGTTTTTACATTGCTTTAACTCATCAAAATGAGGTAAGCAATTTTCAACATTTTTTATAAGTTATACAAGATTCATCTATTTTTTAAAAGTCAGTTTAATGTAATTTAAGTTGAAATGACTTAAACAACCAAGTCAAATTATACTTTTTTTAATAGTGTTAACTAATTAGTGTAGTTTAATTATTTAATAGTGTAAATGCGATTAATAGATTTGACAGCACTAAATTATATATATAATGGCAAAACTGCCAACATTGTACAAAATTCAAAATGTGACAATGTGATAATAGAGCTAATCAATATAAAACTAATATCACTGAAGGTATCCATCACTGAACCTTAAAGGGGTTGTAGGGCACAGACTGAAATGTCTGATCTTTGCAAACTTCATCTCTCAGAGCTCTTAGAAAAAAGTTATTCTTAAAGAATGGTGCAATATCCCACTTTACACAAAATTCAGAACATCTCTATCAGACGAACAAGACGAACTAAAGTAGTTCTGAAGGCAGAAGATGCCTCTAAGGTATACACCATTATTAATTTATTGTCAAGTCCTTTCATTTTTCTCACAATTTTTCACACAAGCAGTACATCAATCAAACTCCCATGTTATATACAACCATTTAGTCTCTATTCGTGCGTTTCAGACTTTTCTACAAATTATCATTCCTTTATCACCCTTAATGAGCAAAAACTCCATTGCCATAGCATGTGTCGTGGAGTGGCGCGTATGAAAGCATGTATATGTGCACGCGCCTAGTGGGTGACTTTTGGCAATGGCTTGTTCCATCTGCGAAGGGCTAGTATGGGGAGGAGGCTCGGTGCAGAGGCTCTTCTCTGGCAAATGTGTTTCTGGGTCTCCCTCTTGAACAGATGGACTTCCTAGGAAATTCAGATGCCTTTAACCACCATCCATCTCTATAACAACCATGTGAACCAATCAAAAGTGCTAATTTACACCCACCATAACACTCGAAAAGCCAAGCGACCATTTCAGAATCAAATTTGTACCATTATTATGTGGGTCTGAGAGGTGAGTAAGAGTAATGTCAGAGTGTTCTCGCAATGTAAAGCAAATAACTATTTGGAAAAAGGGCCTTACTGCTTCAGTCGGAGACAAATAACACTTGTGAAGGAGGAAATAATATCAAAGATACTAAAGACATATTGCTCACAAATCACTGGACAGCAGCCAGCTCAATTAAGACGGCTGTGAAAAGCCTCATTTTTGTTGCTCATAATGGGGCATCAGGATGTAACACGTTCGTACGGAATGTACAGATAGCTATAATTATACTGGGAAATGGCAGACTTCTCACAGTAAACCACTGTGCATAACTGGTCAAATGAGCTGCATCTTTCCTAAAGGAATAATTCATCTAAAATGAATCTTTGTATTAATTCATGTAAGCTTTGTGTGAGGAGCAGACTGAAGTTCACATGGTCATATCTGTCATCAATTTAACATGAAAGTTCAAATTATGTGGAATGAAGAATGAGATTTATTTTGGTTTGATTCTCCCACAAAGCTATTGTATGGATTCAGATTATTTGGAATATAATGAATAGGCCACTTTTCTCCATTTTCCCCCCTCCTTTTTGGAGCTTGCTTGACAGTTGTGGACAGTGGACACTATAAAGTGTCACTGTATGGAAAAGACTGGTAACTATAGGAACATTTTAATGAGATGGTCAAAAACTGACAATAACAATCTATGGTTGGCATACCAGAAAGGCTGAATATTGATGTTAATATTGAAATTAATGTTAGTATGCTGCCTAACGATTTTGGTCAGATTTTTTTTTCAAGATATTAATACCTTTAATCAGCAAGGATGCTAGCCTGGCAAGCCAGACCTACATCAAGATGTTAGTTATAGTCATAATGAATATAATAATATTCATAGCTAATTAATGACTAATAATATAAGTCATAATGAAATAACCATTTAAAATAGATCATGCTTTACAATGAACTCTGTTAGAGAGCTATTTTATCTGTTCAATAAAGCAAAATATTTTCCTGTCTTTGCTCCCCCTGCTAGTGACTTTTCCCCATATATAGCTTTCAGAATAGCAATAGAAAACTGAAATAGGAAAAATATATATTTTTTTGTTTACAATTTCTATTTTGCGCTTATATGTGACAACACATCTAGTTTTGAATTAACACATCTAGTTTTGAAACAAAAAAAAAGAAAAGAAAATTAAGCTCCACAGATTCCTCATGCATCAGATTTCATACTCACTTTGTTTTTATTAACCATGATATGACATTTTTACCAAGTAAAATAGGAAGACCAAACCAAAACTCATCCCTTTAACAAGGAAAACAAATCATATGGTGAAATATGCTGTATAAATTTAAGTGCAAACACTCAAAGTGTGATTCCAGTCAACGGCGTGTTGCTCTGCATACGGAAGCGAAAGGCTTGAAAGGGAATTCTGAACAAACACAAAGAATTCACTTCTGTTTGAATTCGAAACACGGTTTGCTCCGCATGTCTGATGATATGTGTAGACGTTTAAAATTATTAATGTGTGTTAAATATTAAACTTTGATTTAATCTTAATGATAAGGGAGATGCCACCAAAATGAGACTCTATGAAAAAAAAGTCTCCTTTTGTGAAACAATATGAGGATGAGTAAATACTGAAAGAATTTTCATTTTGGGTGAACTATCCTTATGATTAGAAGTCTATACAAATGAGTGGATTGGTGGTTTAATAAAACCTCAATACCTTTAGACCAGATGATGGAGAATGATGGTCATAATGTTCTCAATTACATGAGGGTCAATATACAGTGGAATAAACCAAACTACTCCCCTAAAAACACGAGGCATCTGGGGGACCTGCAGCATCCCGGAGGAGCTCTGAGTTCATTTCTGCACAGAACTAATAATAAACCTGGCATGATTAGTCACTCTCTCCTCCGTCTTCCATGTTTATTAATCTGCACCATCCCAAAGGTCACGCACAGGACATAACACAATCACTGGGGAGTCGAGCAATAGATGTTAACGAGCCTTTTAATATCAAGAAACTCCGTAGATGCCGCTGAATTGAAGAGCATGGTCTCATCTGTCTCATAAAGAATGATACTGGGAAAAAAAACACAGCCATGATATTAGACTGGGAGTGTAATCAGCATGGCCGGCGGTGGCTTAATCTTGTGTGACTTGCACAAAATGAGGTATTGGAGTGGCCACAAGGAGATGTGCTGCTTGCTTGGGTTTTATTACTCTGTATTGAATCAGACCAACATGAAACACTGTTTCAAAGATGATTCGAGCGTAACCTCAGAAAAACTGATGCATTTCTTAATGAAATCAACATGAGAAGCACCCAAAAGGCATTCCAAACTATCCTCAACTTCACGCCAAAAGCTTGCAGCAGATCTTAGTCGGGGTAAACACAGTATTTCAATGGATGCGATTCAAAACGAGGCTGTGAGGGACAGAAATACAGCCTGAGATGGGTTGGATTGTTACACTTTGGTGTTGAGATCTTGCTCAAAAGAATAATTTATTTAAAAAATTGCAACATACAACATTGCGGCTTCAATCATGAAATTATTGGAATATAGTCATGTGAATTTTAGGATTGTTTTATGACACTTTCATGCTTAATTTCCGTCCTTTTTGAATGTCTAAAGATCCAACATTCATTTTAATGGCATCTAAAAAGATAGATTAACCAGAACAATGACATATTTAATATTTCTCTTTAATATATCACTCGAAAAGCCAAGCGACCATTTCAGAATCAAATTTGTACCATTATTATGTGGGTCTGAGAGGTGAGTAAGAGTAATGTCAGAGTGTTCTCGCAGTGTAAAGCAAATAACTATTTGGAAAAAGGGCCTTACTGCGTCAGTCGGAGACAAATAACACTTGTGAAGAAGGAGGAAATAATATGAAAGATACTAAAGACATATTGCTCACAAATCACTGGACAGCAGCCAGCTCAATTAAGACGGCTGTGAAAAGCCTAATTTTTGTTGCTCATAATGGGGCATCAGGATGTAACACGTTCGTACGGAATGTACAGATAGCTATAATTATACTGGGAAATGGCAGACTTCTCACAGTAAACCACCAGGGCTGGACTGGGACAAAAAATCGGCCCGGGCATTTTTGCCCAGACCGGCCCACTGTATGATCATAAACACCACCCATCTTTGCACGCCCTTAATTATATGCATACCAACTCCTATTCATTAAAACCACTAATGCCATGTAATGAGTGAGTATAGGAACGAGTGAGAGTTAACAGATGAAATAAGTAAAAATGTGATATTTATTAATACAGTTGAACTATACTCCACAGTGATGAATCCTAAAACAAGCTATAAGCTACATTGGCATATCAATACAAGTGTTTCTTACAGGATTTTTGTTAAAACTATGGTGGTGTGACCTCGGTTGTTCTAGGGGGGTTCGGGGGCATGCCCCCCCGTGAGAAAATTTTGTGCATTTTAATGTTAAATTTATCAATCTGGTGCACTTTGAGAGTTCAAAATTAAAAGCTCCAACCCATATTCAGTGTGCAAATTAAACAAAGAAAAATTCAAACCTCTTTTAGTTACAGTGTCTACATTACACCTACTACATAATAATAGTTATAATATTAATCCAATGACAGTAATAGCCATATTTTGTAAAACAAATGCACTAAAAAATAAAGGAAACTTTCATAATTAGTGTTGTACCAATTTCTATACTTGAAAGAGATAAGCACATGATCTTTTATTTTGACGCAAACTGCATCAAGCTTTTATTTTGGCGGAAAACATGGTTTACAAACGCCTCTTATTAAATTTCTAGTGAATTGCGGTAATCGTCAACTATGCAGATGTGGAAATAATCTACACTCATGGCCTAGTGTTTTGAAAGTAGTTCTGCTTACCGCGGACTCTACACTCTCTCATCTCTCTCCTGATCCTCCGTCCTCACTATCATCATCATCACAGGAGCTGATGAAGGTCAGAAAACATATATTTTGACACATAAAGCGTCTGCTTGGTTCTATTTTTTCACGCTATTTATCTGCACATTCCTTGCGTTTCTTCTCCATCTATTTTTGACAGATACACACTGACACTGCTGCACGCTCGCTCACTCGTTTAAAGTTGTGATTGGGCCAGCCCAGTGTCAATCAAGAAAAGAGCCAATGGGCCGCTGATCTACGTGTTTCATAGGCATGGTCTGTCAAAAAAAAGAAACTAACACTGACTTTGACCAATGCATTACAACACCGGCACAAACCCAGCGCCGCCAATTAAGCAAAACAAAACAAAACAAAACGAATGGGCCGCGATGTACAAATTTTATGGGCCGTTAAAAAAAAAAAAAAAAAAAAAAAAAAGTATGAGTATGAGATATATCAGCCCAAAAAGCACGTCGGCCCACCGGGCAAATGCCCGGTATGCCCAATGGCCAGTCCAGCCATGTAAACCACTGTGCATAACTGGTCAAATGAGCTGCATCTTTCCTAAAGGAATAATTCATCTAAAATGAATCTTTGTATTAATTCATGTAAGCTTTGTGTGAGGAGCAGACTGAAGTTCACATGGTCATATCTGTCATCAATTTAACATGAAAGTTCAAATATGTGGAATGAAGAATGAGATTTATTTTGGTTTGATTCTCCCACAAAGCTATTGTATGGATTCAGATTATTTGGAATATAATGAATAGGCCACTTTTCTCCATTTTCCCCCCTCCTTTTTGGAGCTTGCTTGACAGTTGTGGACAGTGGACACTATAAAGTGTCACTGTATGGAAAAGACTGGTAACTATAGGAACATTTTAATGAGATGGTCAAAAACTGACAATAACAATCTATGGTTGGCATACCAGAAAGGCTGAATATTGATGTTAATATTGAAATTAATGTTAGTATGCTGCCTAACGATTTTGGTCCGATTTTTTTTTCAAGATATTAATACCTTTAATCAGCAAGGATGCTAGCCTGGCAAGCCAGACCTACATCAAGATGTTAGTTATAGTCATAATGAATATGAATATAGTCATAGATTAACCAGAACAATGACATATTTAATATTTCTCCTTTCGTATAGTCAGCGGTAGAAAGAAACAGTGTTACAACAGTGTTGTATCAAAAATCATTTTTGTTAATTAAATGAAAAGATGAAATTAAATAAAATAATATTAGATGGAAAACATAAAAAAAAAACAAAAAAACTTGCCATAGCAACTTACTGAAATAAAATAAGTGCTAAAATGGCTAAAACCAATACTGAAATAAAACGTAAATTAAAGCTAAATATATATATATATATATATATATATATATATATATATATATATATATATATATATATATTTAAAAAAAGCCAAAAAAGCACAGAACAAAATTATAAAAACTTAAACCAAAATTCAAATGAAAACTTTAAAAAAAAACAAAAAAACAGTCATATAATGCAGGTCTGTGGTCACTGTCTCAAAGAGCATGCACAGAGTCCAAATTAAAACAATTCCCCATCGTCCAAATTAAACAATTCCCCACCGTAAGTACACACTGATGGCCTAAGACACGAAACGAGCGGTTTGCGTGAGAAAACTAACAGTATTTATATCGTTTTTTTTACCTCTTGTAACACAGCCAAGTCCAAGTGATCTGTATGCAGACTGGTGCATAGATATATACACTAGATGTCGCCTTGGCTACGGCAGTTCTTAACGAATGCCGTAGCCAAGGCGACATCTAGTGTATATATCTATGCACCAGTCTGCGCACACGTCACACAGCAGGATGCGCGCACGCCCTCAGATCACTTGGACGTGGCTGTGTTACAAGAGGTAAAAACGATATAAATACTGTGCGTTTTCTCACACAAACCGCTCGTTTCGTGTCTTAAGGCATCAATGTGTACTTACGATGGGGAATTGTTTAATTTGGACGATGGGGAATTGTTTTAATTTGGACTCTGTGCATGCTCTTTGAGACAGTGACCACAGACCTGCATTATATGACTGACAGACAAGAACGGTTTGACCTAAAAATATCAAAATTGAAACTACTGCGGAAAAAAAGACACCTACATCTTGGATGCCCTTGAGGTAAGCTAAAACATACCAAAATTTAATTTCAAAGTGAACTATCCCTTTAACTTCTATAATAATATATAAATAATAAAAAAGAATAACACTGGAATGAAACTAATACAGGTTTAGAATAACACATTGTAAAATATGTTAGTGGAATCATTGAGTGAAATTTTCCATTTTTTTAAATTTTTTATTCTGTGGAACATAGAAAATATTTTGTATTTTGTACCCCTCTGATATCTATAGAGATGGTGAAAAAAAGAAACAGCTAAAACTGTTCGGTTATACTTCATTTTGAGATGTCATGAGTTACTCATGTGAGTAATATTAATTAACAACATGTACTTTAGGGTATTGGGCTTGGTTGAGGGTTAGTAGCATGTAATTATGCATAATTTACTGTTATGCTACGTAACAAGGACATTTTGAAACAAAGTGTAACCAACTCTTCTTATTTGTTCCACAGAAGAAATAGTCACACAGGTTTGGAATGACATGAGGGAGAGTAATTGACAAAATTCTCACTTTTTGGATGAACTATCCCTTTAAGATTACAACCTGTTGAATGAACTTCAGTGCCCTACTCATTTACATTCACGCCAATGATGAAACATGACGCCATTTGTGATGCAACTATTCTAAAAAATTGCAATCTTCTAGTCCAGGGTGGCTGTTGTAGCCTCTCATGAGCGCTTCCATGGCATTCTAATGACTATAGCACTGCCTCAAGGCCTGCCGTTGCAGTATCTCTTCAAAACAAGCCAAGACAAACCCTAAATTTGTCACTCCTCCAACCCACCGAAAGCCTCCTGGAGCAATCCACGAGGTAGAATCTGAATTCAAAGAAGCCTGCGTTAAAGCTGTCATTCAGATCAAACTTACAACACAAACTCCCGAAAACTGTCAGGTGTATTTCAAAAGCATGCATTTGGTCGCAATAAATGCAGCAAGTAGAGGTGAGCTGACAGGGGATGTCTTTGTTTAAATGTGTTGGAAGAACAAGGTTATGTATTAAAATCCATCCATTTGTGAATAGTAATTGCACGATTCTAATTTGACCTCAAAGCTAATTCGTGTGCTGCTCTGAATAGTTGAGATGTCCATTAGCTTCCATCCGTGACCTCTCTTAGCGGTTTGAGTGGGGCTTTGCTGAGACTGAATTATAAATTCAGTCTGGGCTTTTCTTTATGTTTGCGTCTTGTGGCGGCTTACCTAGCTGCATTTAGACCTTTTAGTGCTTTGAGGAACAAGAAAAGTGAAGCTTTGCCGTTGCATTGCAGACGGGAGTTCAATGAGGCCACCTGCTTCCCTGCTCGCTGTGAAATCTATCAGCACGTATCGTATACCCTTCACCATGACTGATAGATATGCCATGAGCTGCTCTGTAAAACATTCTGCTCCGAAGGACGTTTTAACAGCAATTTTACATTTACATTTACATTCATCTTCCAGGCAGATGCTTTCTTACTGTAGTGACATGCAAGAAAGTGCTTGTGGCAATTATTCTAGCTGGGAGCGTGAGGTACAAATCAAGTAAGACAAAGTAAAAAAAATGCCAAAAAGAATAATGCTTAGAAATCACACAAAGAATTCATGACTTGGAGGAAACACAGGCCCGGAATGATTCTTGCTTTAAAAAAAAAAGTTACATGGTGATGCTCCAGAGCGGTGTCTTAGAAATTCAGTTGAGAAATATAATGATAAATGCATCTCTAGCACAGTGAAGCATGGAGGAAGAGTGTCATTGTGTGGGAAGCTTATTTAGCTGCTGGTTTTGCTGGGCTACTTCACTGTGAAGAGTCATGCTTTGGAGCACTGGAGAATGTTGCAGAAAGGCTTGCTTCCCACAAATGAAAAGTTGTTATCTAAAGAAGAATTATCAGATGATAAGACAATGATCTTGCCCAAGTTGCAAAGATAGCCAATAAGTGGAACCATCAGGTTCATGTTTTGGCCAGTCAGAGTCCAGATTTGAATCCTTGATCTCACATTAAACTCAAACGAACTGGGACGACTCATGAACAGTTTGAAGCCATTAACATTGAGTGGAACAACACTGACACTTCTTTCTGTAAAAAGCTGTCTGCAAGTTGGGGAAGGCTATTCTGCGCTCAATTACTTATCATTAAAATTCGTGATAATTTCCTGACGAATGATTTGTGATAAAAAATGGTTAAAAGTCATTAAGTCTACCAAATATTTTGCCGACCAAGCCATATACAAACACACACACAGACACACACATACAGTATATATATATATACACACACAGTATTTTTTTCATAATATATTGCTGATATGTATATGATATGTATAACAGTATATAAATTTGCATATATTATATATTTGTTAAAAAAAACTCACCATCAAATTGAATAATAATAATATATGTATTTTATAATTTATATATTATGCAAATATGATAATTTATTTATAATTTTATGTAGGCTATTACATTGTTTTAAAAAATATAGCCCTTTTAATTAGCAAAAATCTTAAAGGCTGTTGCTTAATATTGCTGATATATAATATTATTTAATATTAACATTATATTGTATATTACATATTTATATTATAAATGAATATATTACATATTTGTAAAAAAAAAAAAAAAAAAAAAAAAACGCACAAAACTCACAACTCACAAAAACCGTCACATTTTATAGTGTTTATATATTATATAAAAATGATCATTTATATAGAGTTAAAATTATGTTTTTAAAATATAAAATAAAGCTTTTTTTTTTTTTTATCTATGAGGCTGTTGCTTGACACTGTTATCCTATAACAGCAAACAGGAAATGACACAGGGAGACTCCTTGAAACATCCCTGCAGCCTCATGCATCTAATCACAGCCAATCTCTGAAGTGCGCAATTCCAAGATGACAGGAAAATGATTTTGCCCGTCGGTGATTGTGTCATTCAACCGAGTCCCTTCCGCAAGGGAATGACGCAGGTCAAGGTCACCTCATTAGCATGGCGTGAATAAAAGCTATTCTGCTGTGGCGTCAGGAGTTAGTTTTTCCGAGCTCGGTGGCTGGCATTCTCTGACATTTTTGTGGCAGGTGAGCGCAACAAAATGCTCTTTTAAAAGTGATATATAGGATAAGATAGCCAGGTCTGCTGACATGACAACAGATTTCTGCGGGGGATAGCGCTGTCTCCATTGTTAATTCTGTCCGCACTTTGTCCTGGAAAAAGGAAAACCAGACTTTAAATTCCCACTATATTACATGGCTGTGGGATTTCACCCAGGCCCTTTTCTTTAAGAATGCGGCAGCACCATCTGGCATGCAGGTTTTTGAATTGTGACATATTTAGGGATTAGAACAGCAAAGGGCCCTGTGAAACTCACTGATAAAAAAAAAAATTGTGTGATGGATTAAATAAGTACTTCTTTTTTCAAATAGGAAGACACGTGACTTTTCTGAACAATCCTTTATTCTCAGAGTCTTTCAAGTAATGATTAGTGTCATTAGCCTTAACCTCACATGATCCATAGTGATGAATTTCACACTAAGGCCTATTTAAAATGCTGTTTTTTTCCCCCCCAGCAGTTATATATTGATTACTTCTAAATGTTGTGTTAAATTTGAATAGACATTCTATTTACGGCTAATGTGTTTTTGCTCCGTCTATTTTCGCTTACTCATTCATTGATCAATTTCTTTTGTTGTATGAAAAAAATAAAATAATGTGCACAATTGCATACAACTTTTTCTTAAACAGTAGCTGGAGTTTAATGAACACTAACCTTGAACACAGTTAATTCATCTATAAACATGCAATATAGTGCAGACAAAAGTGATGACTACCATTAGGCTGTAATTTATCATAGTCAAAAGATATTAAAGTAAAAATAATTTACTCAACCTCACGTCATTCTAAAGCTGTATGCCTCTCTTTCTTCTGTGGATCACATAGGAGATCATTTAATGAATATACGGATGGGTGAATAGAGTGCAGTGGCATTACATTGTGACTGACTTCAATAACCCAAAATGATAATTCTGTCATCATTTACTCATCCTCATGTCGTTCCAAACCTGAATGACTTACTTTCTACTGTGGAACATAAAAGAAGATATTTTGAAGATATTTCTGGTTGCCAAACAGTTTTGGTGACCATAGATTGATGCAGGGATTTGTAGTCCAAAAACAAGTTAAGATTTTAGCACTTCCGGTTCAATTTTCCTTTTTTAATAGGTATTTACAGGTAGTTAAATTATGTGGTTAATACAAGCTCAAGATATTTCATGTTTATTCTACGAAATAAAATACATCAGTAACTTCATCAAGCCGAACAGGTAAACTAATCTACTCACTAGTTTGCTTTTACGTTTATAATCATGCTCTTACAACTATTCGAACTCAAACTTTCAGGGAAAATATTGTTTAAAGTGCCCCTATTATGCTATTTTAAATGTTCCTAATTTAGTTTTTAAGGGTCTCCAACAAAAGGTTTACATTCTTTCAAGGTCAAAAAACATTTTGATTTTCTCATAATATACATTGCAGCATCACCTCTTTTCTCACATTGTCTGAAACGGTTGGATAAAGAATTAGTTCTCTCTAAACCCCGCCTTTCCGAGAGCCCACTCTGCTCTGATTGGTCAGATGGCTCAGTCTGTTGTGACCATAGACTGTAAAAAAGATGGACAACGGCCCTTCACTCTCTTCCATTGGTGAAAACTGAAGCCGCCAAAGTCCTAATATGGCGCTGAAATCTTGCACAGATTTGGGACCTGCTTCTGCGCAGTAGTGAACGCAGGACCCGAGTCTGCGCAGTAGTGAACGCGGGAACGTTAGTAGCCTAGTTTACTGCAGAACAACTCATTAATGTCAGTGTGAAATAAACAGTTATGGACATGTAGAAATTAAAGCTGAAACTCCAATATCCTCCTGAAAATCCCCCAAAAAGTCTGTTGGTGCCTTAAGCCTCTGTTATACTCAAGTTTGGACGCGTACACGACAGCTGCGCACAGCTCGGACGCGGACTACTTGTATTTATACTTTCTGCTGAGGTCCGCTCGGTGAACGCGTTCAACGCATGCGCAGTAGATCGGTCTGGCCAGTATAATCGATATTTTTTTATATTTATAGTTTATATTTGCATTTATGTCAAAACCTAGACACTTTCAAACATCAAAATGACATTTATTAATATGTATTCGTGTCAAAATGACATATAAACATCTTTTCCTATTCTATTTTGCCTGGAAACGCTTCCAACAGGCTTGCGTGAAAAATAGGCATTGGTTCTATTTCTAGCATGCACGCGTTTTCCGTTTTTTCAAATTCGGCGTCCATGTTATTTCCATCTCTTTCGCGGTTTTAAACTAATGAACGTGCGCCCTTTTGTCCGCGCGGTCACAAAAAATGGGAGGCACGCGCCTGTCCGCAACGAGCCTCCGGGCGCACCCCCGATGACGATTTTTACGTCACGCGGACCCTCGCGCCATCGCGGTCGCGGAAAGTATAACAGAGGCTTAAGTGACTACTTCGTTTAGAGAAGCTGTCAATCATGACGTCACATTCATAGGCGCCGATACCGTGGGTGCTCCGGGGCTCGAGCACCCACGGAAAATACCGAGCACCCACGTGTGCCGGACTGCCAGTAGGCTACATTCATTTAAAATTAAACATTGCAGTTGGTGCTATGTGAAGCGTCTGTCACACTGTGATTGGTTATGTCGCTGTCAGTCGCCTGCTCCATATCCTTTCCACCAATCACAGCGTTTCTCGGATGAAAACGCCTCTTTAGTGACCCCGCTCTGTACGCAGAGACACGTTCCTCCTGAAGAATTAACCACAATGGTGAGTCAACAAATCAAATTTATACTGTGTGGATTTGTGTGACAGAGTCCTGCACTGGTTCGGGTACCCGACGGGTGACCCGCAAATTTTACTCAAACGGGTGCAGGTCGGGTCGGACACGGGGGAAACACGGGTCTAAACACGGGTTTAAAACAATCACGTGCAAACGTAAAAATATATGCACATTTTTAGGAACACATGTACAAAAATATGCCTGTATTTCAAGTTAATAAAGTAATTTAAAATCCACATCAGTTTACTTGAGCCTTGAGCCCACGCCCTCCCAGGAGTCTCTATACCTACTTTCACTTTTAAAAAGTCATCATAACCGCGCGCGCGATCTGCTTGAAGTCGAGATGGATGCTGAGGAGTTGAAGAAAATAATAGCTAGTGAAAACTGAAGAAAACAATGTTGTGAAAGGCTTAGCTGATCGCGGTTACGTGTCAGTTAAACTTTTCATCTCCAATCCTGTCTGTATTTGTGAGAAGTGGCGCTGTCCTGAGTTGAAAGATAGCCTACTTTACGGCTTTATTATCAAGTAAATAGGTGTGTGTAGTGTTCGTGTCGGCAGCTGTTCATTTCCTAAGGTTCTGAAATGCAAACATTTTTTGACTTTTTTTTTTTTTTTTTTTTTAAAGGGCGTGCTCCCATGAGCACCCACGGAGGAAAACATAAATCGGCGCCTATGGTCACATTCCCATTTTTATAGCATCAAATAACTAACTAACTAACTAAATTTACATCAGCATAAAAACACCCACCTAAAATGACAGAAAACATCTTTGGAAAAAATTCATTTGATGTGTAATTTGATTGTTTAGTTTCCATCGGAGGCAGGGCCTATGACCTATACTAGGACCAGCCACCGGGGGCAATCAAGACACTTTGGCTTCACTTTTCAGGACTTGTGCGGCACGCTTGGTTGTGACTGGTCTACCACTCACAATGTGTGTCAGAAAGAATACGCCCATTACCATATCTGGATTTTAGCTCTTCCTCAACACTTGTATACACAGTGATACGAACAGTAATGATGCCGTGCGTTTTATCTTATCAATTAGAATCCTAATCTTTTAGAAGTGCTTGCAAAGTGGATTTGCTTTCACAGCGCAGTACACAATGTCATCTCGACATGTCAACAACACAAACCAAACCTTTCAGGTCTCAGATAGAACTACAGTGTTTGAGGGTCAAAGTAGACGTTGTTCACGGGCAGCCAATGAAGACCACAGGCTGGCATTATGCAAATTTGTTACAAACTCACGTAAGCTCATGCAGGAAGTAAGACTGGAACTAGTCTGACAACTCATTTCAAAATCCTAATGGGGTTGGCCTACAAAAATACATCATCAATGCAGCGCTCTATTGACTTCCAATGTATGGACAAAGAAAACACAGTAATTTCTCAAAATCTCTTATTTTGTGCTCTACAGACAAAAGAAAGTTATACAGGTTTGGAATGACATGAGGGTGAGATGACAAAATTTCCATTTTTGGGTGAACTATTTCTTTAATAGTGAACAAGAGTGTCAGGCGCTTTACTACCACCTACTGGACCCGATGATGTCCACTTTGATTTAATGGTTAAAACTTTAAAACAGCTTGTTTTTCACCAAAACTAATCAGAAAATGATCAGCGCGCCATTTGGACTTTTTTTTTTTTGTTATTCTTGAAACACCTTCTGACTGTTTCTTCTGGAATCCCACCCTCTTCTGTGAGGTCTGTCACATCTGCCGAGGGCTGACAGATTATTTGTCATTTTCTGACATGTGAAGCTCTAAATAAGAACAGGAGCATGACAGGGACATAAACAATTGGGTGACACTTGATTTTGATAGTTCACTTTAGACATTCTACTATAAGTAACTTTGCAAGTACATGTCAACTAACTCTCATTAGAATATTAGTAGATTGTCTGCTTAATATCTGCGAAGACTTAATTATGATAGTCTAGACATTATACTGACTATAAGTAACTTTGCAACTACTTGTCAACTTATTCTACTAACCCTAACCCTGATCCTAACCCAACAGTCTACTAATGCTCTAATGAGAGTTAGTCGACATGTAGATGCAAATAAATGAGAGTTAGATGACAAGTAGTTGCAAAGTTACTAGGTAGTAGATTGTCTAAAGTGGACTACTGAAATGAAGTGTAACCAACAATTGTAATAGAGTGAATTAGCATTCAATTCATGAAGTAAATTTACTCTGTCAATGTGTGCGATTTTGTTTTTGTCCCTTCAGGGTTGTTACATGTTCACAAACCGTTTCAGTGAGAAAAAGATGAAATAAGACTGTTCTGCCTCTGTGCATTTAAATGTATGAGAACCGCACAAAAAACACACTCAACTGTGACTTTATATTTCAACTGTGACTTAGTTTCTTTTAAATGTGACTTTATATCTAACAATTGTGACTATGTTTTGCATAATTTTGCCTATATTTAATACACTACTGGTCAAAAGTTTAGAATATTTAAGATTTTTTTAATGTTTTTAAAAGAAGTGTCTTATTCTCACCAAGGCTGTTGTTGAAAGCGTACAGTGATGTTGTGATACTAGCTGTTATCTATTTTAAAGGTCCCATTGCATGAAAATTTCACTTTATGAGGTTTTTTAACCTTAATAAGAGTTTCCCTAGCTTGCCTATGGTCCCCCAGTGGCTAGACGTTTTGATGGGTGTAAACCAAGCCCTGGGTATTTTTGAGAAAATGAAAGCTCAGACGGGCGAATCTAGAAATCTTCCCCTTATGTCGTCATAAGGGGAAAGGTTGCCTCCCCTTTCTCTTCTTTGCCCGCAAAGAGAATTTGGCCCGCCCATGAGAAAATGAGCTGAGCGAGCGCGATATTGATTTTTCCTCGAGAGACATCGTGGCTTGCAAACGAGCGAAGCATGGCAGTTGCTCAGTGTTCGGATGTACAAATGAACACAAAAGTATTTTTTTAGGTCCTTCATCCGAGCCTCTGAAGAACCAGTGGGTTATGTGAATTTCTGATGTGTAATTGTTCAAGTTCAGACAGATAATCTTTCTCTCAAAGTCGTTCAATACTGTTTATGCATCAGTAAATCAAGCCAGTGACTAAACGATCAACTTCACGTCGTTTCTCTTAGTAGGATGAAAATAATCTTACTTAAACTGTGATTAATATATATACAGAAAGCGATCAAAGAACAATCCCTTTCCAATCGCCCAAGCTGTCAATCACACGGCGCGAGTTTATCTGGACACTTGCCAAAACTCGTTATGAAATCAATGACGACGCTGCACAACGAAGCTGTTACTTACCTCATGTTTGCATTGGTGAAATCATTAGTGAGAGTGCAGAAACTGCGTTGCAATGATAAGATCTTTTCGCGATCAACAGGCTGTCATCTGCTCAATGCTCATCACTGCAACCTTTTATGTGATGGGAATAGATCTAAATACTTAATAAACTTCTCACGGTTCGTTAATCCCGATAGCTGTAATAGTAAAAACGTATAATAGCTGTAATAGTAAAAGTTTTTGAGAGAGTTCCACATGTAATGCTAGATATTTCATATGCAAGCATGTCAGCCAATCACAGCAGTGGGCGTTTACACTGAAGTCTCACAGCAGACACGCCCCTTCAAACAGAGCGTTCAAATCAGAGGCTAAAATCAGGCTAGGAAATATGCCTTTTATTAAATTATAACAACTTTTGATCTAAAAAAAATACTAACATTATAAGGGCACCCCAGGAAACATTCTAAAATAATAAAATAATCCATGCAATGGGACCTTTAATATATTTTGAATGTATACAAAACTGAATTTTCAGCATCATTATTCCAGAATTCATTCTATTATGCTGATTTGCTGCTGAAGAATCATGTGACACTGAAGACTATAGAGAAATGGCTGCTTTGCCATCACAGGAATAAATCACAAAACAGTTATTTTAAATTATAATAATATTCCCCAATATAGCAGTTTTACTGTATTTTTGATCAAATAAACGCAGCCTCTGTGAGCATAAGAGTGTTCTTTCAAAAACATTAAAAATCATAATTATTCCAAACATATGACTGATAGTGTAGGTCAATATACCTTAAGCAAACTGTTTCTTCCTCATTTCTGATCTGTCACAAAGCAGCTCTGAATCCATTTCGCCCCTCGTTCGGATCTGAGAAAAGCACAGAGAAACATAAAATCATGCAGGACCGACTGAGACTAAATATATCCTCAGATGTTAGAACTCATCTTGTGGACATTTCGTTTCGCACAGCCATTTCTTTGACATCTTTACAACGTACAAAATATTGGTGTGATTAATTTCACGTTGCACTGAAACTGGGATTCACTTACAAATCGGAGAGAGAGAAAGTGACGGCCTCTTCTTCCTCCACTGGCCAGAATAAAAATACGAGTCATACTTTTTCAAAAGAATCAATTTCCAATGCCTGTGTTCTAAATTGAAGATGAGTGGACAAAGGTGATTTTCGTGACATGTTGCCTCTGCAACTGCAGAGAGCGAGAGGAGCGCTGCCAGTAACTCATCTATAACTGCTCAATGTCAACCATGAAATTGAATAAAAAGTAATATAATTTATAAATGAACCCCTTATTTCTGCTTAGTGAGCCAACTGCAATCGTCATGGGCAGAATGAATAACACAGGTCCATTTTACAGATGAGTTCCGGCTTGAGTCTTTCAGGTTATTGAACATTAAAGATTATTTTCTTGATTTCTTCTGTCAGTTTGCAATCTTAAAGGATTTTTTTTTTTTTAATTCAACGTGATTTACTCAGCGTTTGGACCAATGCCATACACACCATATTTTATTTGAGACAAGTGTAGACTTTGAATAGTAAATGGAGTATTTTTGATGCTTCGAGATGAATCATGATGATAATTAAAAGATTTTAATGAAAACATTCTGTTGATGAAAATATAACAAAAATGACAAACATGACCATAAAAAAATAACAGAGAATCTCTAGAGAATATTATTTCAAATAATCCAATCAATCATAATCAATTATGTAAAGGCCTAAACCGCTTAGGCTGCATGAGCTGAAGCTGAACAATGAATGAAACATCGTTAAACAGAAGTGTTAATTAACACAATTAAAGGCCTCTATACATATAAGATTAATCACATACACTAATGTTCAAAAGTCTGGCGTCAGTAATATTTAAATGTTTTTTGAAAGAAATATAATGCTCATATAAAGGCTGAATGTATTTAATAAAAAATACAGTGAAAACAGTAATATTGTGAAATATTGTTTGAATTTAAAAGAAATGTTTTCTGTTAATATATTTTATATGAGAATATGAGAAAAATTGAATATGAGAGATCAAATTTGCTTCGATCTTTTGACATACAAGAGGTCTTCGTAGCATTAAAACATCCAGCAAGTTTCTTAGCTTCATAGCTATTTATAAACAATGCATTTATTTAATCAAGCTCCAAAAACGGCTCATTTTGATATTGCGGGATCTGTGACATCACAGAGGAAAATACATTTGCATATGCCTGCCTACAGAGCAAGACATTGACAAATAGTTTTACATTATAATAGTTTTATATATATATATATATATATATATATATATATATATATATATATATATATATATTATTATTATTATTTTTATTTTTTTTTTACTTACATCTGCTCAAATTGATCTGCTTACAAGTGAACTTCTTAAGTTATGAGCTAGTCAGAACATGCACTGTATGTCAGGTTGTTAATACACTCTTTCCATACAAACACACTAAAACACAGATGATTCTGTTGAAAAAAAAGCCAGTTTAGTCTGATTGAAATGATTATGATGAAATATTGACAAGATTTAAAGGTTATTTTTGTAATAAAAAAATCTGTGTAAAATGTATGTGAATATTCATATGAATGGATAATAATAATAATAATACTAGTAATAATACATATAGATGAAATTGACATTTTTGAGTGAACAATTTCTTTAAAGACACCTTTGCACAAACTAGCATGTCTGCATTAGCAAGCAATATAAATGGATTCAAACATTGAAATGCTTTTAATTGGTCCTGTTTGAGCCATCAATAAAAACATAATGTGTACTTTCAGCCTAACAGGTTTAATGAGTCATTGGGGATGAGACTGCAGCCAGAGTCTTCAGTCTTCTGTTGTATTTTACTTATTTATTTTGTCTGGGTTCAGAACATCCCAAATGTTTACAGTTTAACAATGCACAACCCACGCACGCACCGTCAAAACCATTTTTTTTTTTTTTTTGCACCTGATAATGCTGTTTTAAGGGCTGTTATGCTCTAAAATACAATATTCAGGCATGCCTTAAAGGGAAAGAAAATCTCTTTGCAATATTACATAATGTATACAAATATGTTTGTGCAAGGCTAAGAATGAACAACGCATAAAGGCATACAATGAGAGCCCAAAAGGCAGATGACACTGTACCCTTCCCTACCACATCAAAACATCACATCACGGCTGCACTCCCACACTGTGCTACAGAGAAAACACATTCTTTTCAAAATCTTTATCAAAGTACACTTCATAAAAAGACATCCTTGAGGCCAAATTCAGAATCATATTTTTTGGGTAAGTAAAAGGAGAGAAACAATGAATGCTGAAACAACATATGCTGCAACATACTGTCGTTCCTTTTATGTGCTATGATGACCTTGCTTCGCACTCCAAGATTGCTTTGGCATTTTTTGGAAGATCAAACCAAACTGGATGATCTGACTCTATGACACATGGAGATTACATTTTAAGCTTTTGAGGGGAGGTTTTTGCTTCTTGCACTAACAAAACAAACACAAATATGTATTTTGTTTGTGTTTATATGCAAGTTATTACATTCCTAGCTTTTTTTGTTTGTTTATCAGCTTATGCTTATGAAAAGAAGTTAACACAGGTTTGTTTTATCTTTATGAAGCCATAGCTAATGGAGCATTGGCTGTATTTTGTTGCAAAGTCTCCCTGTATACTGTAAACCAAAGCCAAATAAGATCACTTAAATAAATCAAATTAATAACATACTAGACACGTCTCGGTTACTAATTTAACCCCTGTTCCCTGAAGGACGGAAAGGAGACATTATGTCAGAACTGACTGACGTAATTGGATCTTGTGACAAAACAAGCCAATGCACATTGGCGAGTGAGATTTGCAGGTATACATATGAAGATCTCTGTAGATCCTGCCTTGACAGGGATGGAACCAATAACAATACAGAGCTGGACAGAGTGGAATCTGCCCTGGGAAAGACACAGGGAAACTGTGGAAGAATACACATATGGGATTGCCAAAAGAAGGGATCACAACTAGGGCATCTAGACCAGTACTGGGGCTGACTGACCGGGAATGACTCAAGTACTAGGCCTGGCGTCGGACGCCTCCTCCGCATGCTGGAGGTTTCCGAGAACTCACCAGGAGAACAAATAGGCGCTCGTATCCCCCCATGGGAGAGGAATGACGGTGCAAGCAAGACACTGAGCCAGACTCCCCGCATATTACCTGTTTGTACCCAACACACTGGAAGAAACCGCCTCCACTCGGAGACTGTAGATCTCCTTGGTGGGAAGAACACCATTCAACGAACAGACACCCCTTCAAAGCATAAGTGAGCCTAGTAGAGCAGGCTCTAGCTTGAGTGACAGTGTCCACCACCGCATCCAGTTCAGAGACCACACATGGAGGTTCCAAGGGTCTGGACACGGATGCCAAATGGTGCCCCATCCCTAAGAAAGCAGGTCTGTCCTCAGGGGAATCTGCCAGAGAGGGGCTGTCGTGAGGAGAATCTGGTACAAGAACCCGATCCGGGTGGGTCAGTAAGGCGCAACCATCAAGACCTGCTCCTCGTCCACTTGCACAGTGACTGTGCGAGCAGGCACACTGCAGGAAACACATATTTGCCTAGGCCCCGGGGACTCAAAACACATCTGTTTAGCTGTGCATTTACTGAACGAGCACTGTGCCACTGTTCGTCTGACTGATTACACTGTATTTTATCTCTGCATTCTTCTTTTGATTCTAAACTACTGTATTCTTCCTTTTGATTCTAAACTGAACTCAAATGGCACTGATTGATAACCGGTGTTTTGTGAAGGGTGTTGAAGTAGTGGGGGAAACCCTGATGGTCCTGATGACCAAATTTGTGAGCAAGTGCTCACCTTTCTGTGGTGGAGTTTGAGAGGGACTGACTCATGACGGTCTAGGGAACACTGTGGTGACTAGTACACATTACTAGTCTGGTACGGATTATCAAGAGAAGACTGTGGTGACTAGTACAGATTACTAGTCTGGATTGGTACAGATTACTAATCTGGCTCAGATAATCCACGTTATATGAAAATCCACAGAAGAATACTGACCATCATGGGGAAATCAAAAATAGTCAAAATAAGATACACCGGTGTTTTGCCAGATGAGAAGTTTATTTACTATTTTAATTCATTTTATTACTGTATCATTTATCTCTTTTAATTCCTTTTATAACTGTTTTAATTTCCCCTCCTTTTATTTTGTGTCTATTTTCTATGCAAAGCTCTATGAATTGCTATAGTGTGATTATTATAATTCCTTTAAAGCTTTTGAATAGGTGTTTGAATTTTCCTTGCTTTTATTTTGTGATTATTTTTATTCCTCTCTATGTAAAGCACTTTGAATTGCTATAGTATATGAAATGTGCTATATAAATAAACTTGCCTTGCCTTGCCTACCTGGCTCCACAGTCCCCACAAGGAAACTTGAGGAAATTGCTCTTTTACTGAAAACACAAGCCCGCCCTCCGATGCAGCAATCGACATCCAGTCCTCCATGGGAACCGCAAATGAGATGCTAGATCTCTCATGGGAATGACCAGCAGCCTCAACCGGAAACTCCACAGCCTGCGATGCGATAGAGGAGTGGGATGGCAGCAGGGACTGGCCCGGCGGGAGAGCTCCCACTATAACCCTCAGATCACCCTGTGTATTAACCTAAGTGGATCGGGAAATAGCAGAGGTGACTCCACCTTTTTCAAGGCATGGACTCTCGATCTCAACATTGCGGTGGTCATCTTCCCGCAGTTGGTATATGACTCATCAACAAACGCAACCTCAGCGTGCTTATATGGTAGCACTTTACAAATTGCATCAACTAACATTAACTAATGAGCAATACTTGTTAAAGTATTTAATTCTTGTCAACATTTTGCTTTCTAACATTTGTTAACATTAACTAAAATAATAAATGCTTTAGTATGTTTCATTGTTATTTCATGTTAAGTTAACAAAGTTAACAAATGGAACCTTATGGTAAAGTATTACATATAAAATAAAATAAAATAAAATAAAATAAAATAAAATAAAATAAAACAAAAAAGTCCAATACTACACTAGTTCCTTAAATTAGTTGCCAAAAGCTATTATCCCTTCAGGGAAAAATAACAACAACAATTACAAACACAGCTTAAACCAGCCTGAAATCTCTCCGCCCGACCAGCTGACAAGAACCCAAAATCTTTACAAAACCAGTAAAACAGATCAGGCTAACCAGCTTGGCCAGGCTGTGACACCAGCTGCATCTGGTTTAAGCTATTTCTTAGCAGAAAGATGATAAAATAGGCTTAATTTCTTAGATAGCAAGAAGAACACTAAACGCAAGTTAAATGCACAATTACACTGAATTTTAAGTAAGATTAGATCACAATGATCCTCAGCTATGCAAACAGTGGTTAATCTCAGTTAATACTTCCCAGGGGGGACAATTTACAACTCTCAAATAAGACGCATGCGCTACTCACAATGTTCTCCAGTTTGAGAACTGTAGTCATGGAAAGAGTTTTTAATGCCGGTATTGGCCTATAATGGCCTCGGACAATGGAGTCACTGCATGCCACTAGGTCTCAGACTGTCAGGGGCCTCCAGAAGAGAGGTCAGCAGGGGCCAGACACCCGGAACTCAGTGTACTCAGTGTAATTTAGGTATTATTTATTTATTTATTTATAGTATAATATTTATTATATATATATATATATATATATATATATATATATATATATATATATATATATATATATATATATATATATATATATATATATATATATATATTATAATATTCATTAATATTTAGAATTAGCTTTCATTTTTATAATTTATATTTTAATTTAATTCAATTCTAAGTATTTTTTTTATGTTTTAGTGTGTTTTTGTCATTTTTAATAGTAATTTATTTTTCTTTCAGTTTTAGTTTTAGACATTTTAATACTTCCACTGGAACTTATTTTGACAAGTTCAAACATTTCTAATTAGTTTAATTGTAATTTTTCATTTAATATTTATTTTTTATTAATTTATTATAATATTTATTTTATTTTATTTCAGTGTTATTTCAATTAACAAAAAATATTTTTAATATAGTTTTAGTTTTAGTTAACAATAATAATCCTGATACTGCTTGAGTGACTATTGGCGTAAATAAACAAAGACATGTTCCAGCTTTCTTACATTTTTGTAAAATATGTGTGGTACGTTGTTGTCTCTGTTTTACATTATAACATTCATTTATTATTTTTATTTAAGAATAATAACAATATTTTTTAGTAAATTGCTTCATTTTTTATTTTAAATTGGGTAACACTTGATTTCAATGGTCCACTTTAGACATTCTACTAAGTAAATTTGCAACTATCTCAAATAACTCTAATTAGAGTATAAGTAGATTGGTATTTGCTAACACTTTATTGTGATGCTCCTCCAATAGACAAGTAACTATACAACTACATGTCAACTCACTAATATTAGAGTATTAGTAGATCAGTATCTGCTAACACTTTATTTTGCTGGTCCCCCAACAGACATTCTACTGACTATAAGTAACTTTGCATATCTCTTATATCCGAACACCAACACCTAACAGTCTACTAGGGTCTACTAATACTCTAATAAGAGTTAGTTGACATGTTACTTATAGTTAATAGAATGCCTAAAGTGGACCATCAAAATAAAGTGCAACCTTACATTCGATTATGTTCATATTTCCATTTGTCTTGTACATCTTAATTCAGGGGTCTCACTGGACCTGCACATTTTAATGCTTAAAATTCTTTTGGTAGGCTATATATTCTTTGAGCTTAACCAAAGTGAAGTGTGTAAGATTTTCTGTGTAAAAGTCTTGTTCTCCACATTTGAGAATGATTCACTCATCGTAGGCAGAGCAGAAATATGGACAGTGGGGGATAAGTGGGATACGGCACAAGAAGCTGGTAATCATAGGAAAGGTAGCTGTCACCGAATTGTTGAAAGCCATAATAACTATCATCTTGAATCTGTCATTTGCTTTGTGCGAGACTCTATGGCATTGCAAATGGTGATGTACTATCAGGCCAGGTGTTCCCACAGCTGCTCCACTGGAGACCACACAAACTTCTGGAAAGTGTGCCTCACTTTTTTGGTTACTTATTTATATTGATTAAAGAACAGCAACCACCATTGCTCTAATCGTCCTGATTTAAAAACCTTCCAGCAGCTTTAAAGGACTAATTAAATGTGCGGTTATACTCAGCTTGACAGGATTCTGCCAAAAGGATCCACTCCAAAAGTGGATTTATACCGAATTAACCTCTGCTGAGCCGTTACTTCTATAGAGTAGCGATGGTATTGTTTAGAAAAGCATCGCTTGGCAAAAGCTATAGTAGAATTTCGGAAAGCATCAGATATGTAGTTAATCTGATGTAATGCGGTTAAGTCGGGAACAGGAGTGAATTGAACTCAGGATTTGTGTGGGGGCGATTCGAAGCTGTACAATTCCTCTCAATGATACACAATGTAAGTGTGAATTTGACAGCTCTTGTTTTGTCATGCTAATCTCACATTCAGGTGGTTCAATACGAACACATGAACACATGTTTTTAAGAAAACAAATCCGCAGTGAAGTCACACTGGCTCATTCAATCGTTGATTCATTCTGTGATTTTACCATCTATCTCATTACATTCATCTTAAGAATATTCTGGTTTCAATACAAGTTAAGCTCCATCAACAGAATTTTATGGCATAATGTCACTTGCCACAGGAAAACAGGATTACAACCATGACTGGGGGGCAATTGCGAAAGTTACATCTGGGAACTGTTAACAGCAAAAAAGGTGGTTTTAAAATAGAATTAAACACGGCTATAGTTTAAGGGTTTTAAAGCAGAAATGTGAAGTTCGTATTTTTGTTAAAGCATTGGAATGGTAAAAGTACGCATCTAGTCACATTTCTGAAACCAAAAATGAGAAATGAGAAACCATGCTGTCTGGTAACACTACGGCTGCTTCCGAATTCCCGTAGGCGAAAAACAGTATGTCCAAATTCATAGTATTCATAAAACAGTAGGCAAAAACTATCTGGATTAACTTCTACTTCTGGCGAGAATCTGAAGTACATCTGATGGACACTTTACTATCCCATGAGGCCATGCTAGAGGAGTTGTGAATTGCAGTGAATCGACACAACTGACACTGACAATAACAACACAAACATACTTTTTTTAAATGGTTGCACAGTATCTACTTATTCAAAAGTAGTACTTACTCAGAGAGAATACGATTTTGGACACTGCCCACAAGTCTAAATCACGACGGCCATTTGAGAATTACAAGCTTTTGCTCTTTTCAATAAAACCGAAGGACAAGTCGAAATTACTTTCTGTGGGAATCGACAATG
This sequence comes from Squalius cephalus, assembly GCF_949319135.1. NCBI lineage: Eukaryota > Metazoa > Chordata > Actinopteri > Cypriniformes > Leuciscidae > Squalius > Squalius cephalus. The sequence continues at coordinate 11,557,776 of NC_137132.1, read as the reverse complement.
TGCCACATGTTGTCAATAGAGCTTAACTTGTATTGAACCTGGAATATTCCTTCAAGTCTAACTGGGGAATCAATGACTGTAGACATTTTTAAACGGGCCCTATGACAATATCTGGCATCTAATATGTTCAACTGATGAATATGATTCAAATGCTTGTTTCCATATGGAAATCACTCCCAAAAGCACCTTCAAACATGTGAAACTATCATGTTCACTGAAACTCTGCAGTAGCACATTATAACAATATCAACAACTCTCTCTTTTCTCTTTTTATTTATTTATTTATTTATTTTTTATATTTTAGGTCTTTATGCATTCACACCCCTGTCAGTTTTGGCTGGGAGGGAAGACAGTGGAACCAATATGAGAGTGAGGTTCCTGAACTTCTCAGCTATAACTGCTATTCAATTTCTGACAAGTAAATTTTGCTATAGTTTTTTTTTTTTTTTTTTTTTTTGGAGGAAGACATTTACTTAAAAGAAATGTCTGCTTGTAGCAAAATCTGTATGAATCTGAATTCTTAGAAAAACATTTAAGGGAGTTCAAGGGTTACAGTTGTCTTAAGGCTACACAAGTCTCTACCTGTGGCATGAAAAGAGAAGGGACAGTTTAATTATCCACTAGACTCATTAAATTGAATAATGATGTAATGTAATTGCACAAAGTGGATGAGAAAAAAGTAAAAAAAATAGGGCATGTCTTTCTTCGCTCTGATGAGACTTGAAAAATAGATGTGCATTAATAAAAATTAATTATAGTATGCATGCTATTCTCAGTCCATGACTGCAGTATGTAGGCTAATACACATACTTATGAACTTGCATGCTTGTTTGTTTGGCTGCACTTTACTGTCGCCCAGGGTTAAGATCAGGGTTGTTGTGCATTAGGCAAGTTGTTAATGGAGACATTCTGTCTAGCGCTGCTCAATACAAGGACAGTTTAGTGCCATGTGCCGCGTGAGGGGTGGGGGAGGCTGACTGACAGTCTGACAAACAGTGGAGACAGATTCAGGGCAGGTTTTAACACAGATGAGAACACACGCAAACAAAACACATGCACAACTTTCATGCTTCAGAGATGTACTGTATAATGTCATTCAAAAGATATTTATGTGCTTTTGAAAAAAAAAATGCATTTCATTTAATTGATGACAATGATTATAAATGGTTATCTATATTTCGGCATTGCTAAGGGCGTATATACAATACTGTTTAAAAGTTTGGGGGTTTGTAAGATATTTAAAAGATGTCTCGTGCTCACCATTGATACAATTAGTTGATAAAAATACAGTAAAAACAATATGTGACCCTGGACCATAAAACCAGTCTCATGGGTCAATTTTTTGAAATTGAGATTTATATAACACATGAAAGCTGATAAATAAGCTTTCCATTGATGTATGGTTTATTAGGATATGACAATATTTGGCCGAGATACAACTATTTGAAAATCTGGAATCTGAGGGTGCAAAAAAATCGAAACATTGAGAAAATCGCCTTTAAAGTTGTCCATTTATGTTCACGACTGTGCTGCATTCACTCACAAAAATAAATCTTTTATATATTTACGGTAGGAAATTTACAAAATATCGTCATGGAACATGATCTTTACTTAATATCCTAATAATATTTGGCATAAAAGCCCATACAATGTATTGTTGGCTTTTGCCACAAATATACTCGTACGACATGTGACTGGTTTTGTGATCCAGGGTCACATATACAGTACAAAAATACAAAGAGTAACATTGTGAAATATTCTTACAATCAGTGTTGGCGGTGACACATTACAAGTAACGCGAGCTACGTAACCATATTACTTTTTTTAAGTAACTAGTAAAGTAACCCATTACTTTTTAAATTTACAGCAAAATATCTGAGTTACATTTTCAAATAAGTAACGCAAGTTACTTTGTTTTTCCATTTATTGATTGACACTTCTCCTGTCCCCATGTTGAGAGAAATAGGGAGTAAGTGCAGAGGCGTTGTGTGAACATGCGCTGTGTGAACATTATGGTTATAGTTCTAATCTAGACTAATGTGAGCATGCATTTATTCATCTCACTTGCACAAAACAGATTCCGTATTCCTCAAAACGAATAAAAACTTAAACTTGCAATAAGTAAATATGTTAAATAAAACAAATATACTTTATGTATTTAATCTCACTTTACTATTAAACTTACAGCAACTCACTACTAAAGTCATATTTATATATATATATATGAATATATAAGATATAGTCTCTTTACTCTTCTTATTAGCCATCTCTTGTTTCTGTCTCTGTGTACCTCTGTTTTAAATAACCTGGTGCCCAAGGTCCGGGGTTTTTTTTATTTATTTTTTTAAATCTTTATAAGACAGATGTTTCTTCCTTCTTTTGTGAGACCATGCGATACTGCTCCTTCTCCTCCATTGCAGCTCCAAAAAAACAAACAAAAAAAACTGCAGAAGAAAAGAAATGGCAACATTTTGATCAGTATTTCAACTGATGAGATCAACACAGTGCACATGTGGATCTAAATCAGATGCCCTGAAGTCAGTTTCAGTTTTTGACTTGACACACTTCGAGACAACAGGTGCAGTAGGCCACAGATGAAGACAACAGCTGTCACTTTAAACATGCGCTGACAGCATCAGTTAAAACGTACATGATGTTGAAACACTTTGAGCTCACGGAACTGTCAATTTAGGTATGTTTGTCATATTGACAAAAGGAATGTTACGCCGAGAGTTGCTTACATCATTGTTAGTGTTGCTGATGATATTCAGGCAAAGCTTTCTTCTCTCTGCTTGACTGGCAAGACGTGAGGTTTAAACAAATAGGAGGATGTTCAATGAGAAAAAGAGAATAGTGTCTTATCAAAACTCCAGGCGGTGAAAACTGCTTACTCTGATTGTTGGAAAAATTACTCCATTATTGGTTCTTTAATATTCACATCTCTTTTAATGGAATTGTAAATGTAATTTCTGTCATTATTTCTTCATTCATTTGCTATTATTTGTTCTGTAAAACATGCATGTGTGTTTTTTTTAATATAATCTACACCTACCTGTGGCAGATAAACACTAATAGCATGTATTATAGTTAAAAAAACTTTTAATATTTTTAATATATTTTAAAATGTAATTTATTCCTGTAATGCAAAGCTGAATTTTCAGCATCATTACTCCAGTCTTCAGAGTCACATGATTCTTCAGAAATCATTCTAATAGGCTGATCTGTTGCTGTCCCCGCCCACTTTTCCAGCAGAGCTGGTTCCAGAAGTATTTTTTCCATTAATTTCTCCCAAAGGGATTTAAAAAAAAAATAATAATTTGATAAAACAATATAAGCCATGGACCAAGTATTCTCTAATAGCCAGACTTCAGACTGACGGCAGAAGGTCTGGACTCCATAGCAGCTTTTATTGGCCAAGGACCGACCAAGAGGATGTCTGACCAACATGTAAAACAACCAATCACAGTTCGTTTTGTTCAGCGTCAAGTTTAGGGGCATGAAAATGTAAAGTAAATAAATAAATAATTTGAAAATCTGACAAACAGGCAAAGAACTACAATCCCATGAAGCATTGCAAACAGCATAATCAAATTAAAAATGATGGATAAATATAAAACTAGTATAAGTATAAAAACAATCTATTTTAAGTGTATTGCATATATTCAAATATTTAAGTGTTTTGAAAGCGTAGGGAGACCTGACAGTCATTTGCGGTGTTAGGAATAGGCGGAGCTAACAGGATCTTTTTGCTTGTTTTGAATTTCTGATACTGACTATTATTTAAGTTGAAATAATGCAGGCTAATGAATTCAACAGAAGCAAATACTAACGATTAACAACCTCATACCTCACAGTAAGTATAAACCTTTTTAAAGGTTTATGATTTATCGTTAAAAATCTGTTTCCCTATAGAGGAATTGAATGTAGTTTTTACGTTTGGAACCTAACTTTTGTATATTTTTGTGGAAACCATGATTTTTTTCTCAGGATTGTTTAAGAAATTTTAAAAGAACAGTGTCAAATATATATCAGAAATGTCTTTGCCACTTTTAATCATTTTAATATCCTTGCTGAATAAAAGTATTACATGTTTAAAATATTAAAAAAAGAAAAGAAGAAGAAGAAACCTTAAACCAGCACATATTGAAGCAGTCTGGAAATTCATGCTGGTCTCTTTGGAAGATAGTCTATTTACATATTTTCTCTAATGATAAAATGTCAGAGTGACAGTAAAATTGTCAGTGCTTCCAGCCCTAGTGGCCCATTTCTCACCCATTTCGATATGTCAGCAACATTAACCAAGCAAATTACCAACAACTTTTTCCATTTTTCCATCTATCATTCTTCAGGTTCTCGATGCTGCTGAGCTTATTAGATTGCTGATGGCAGAAATGGACCAAGGAAAGTGGATAAAACAGATTAAATAGAAGGAAACAAAAAAAACCCCATCAGTTTAACAACATGTATTCATCAGTTTAAAATAGGAATTTTCCTTTATTGTGCTTGTTAAGGATATTTGTAATCATACTACAAACATCCTTAACAGAGTAGAATAATAAAAAAAACATGTCCAAAGACCTACATTTTGAGGTGCATACTTTTTGAAAGCATAAATTGCATTGCAAAACAGCTTTGAAATATGTAGATTTATAGCGATATAAATCGATAGCCCTTGTGGCTGTGTGATCCATTTGTTTCAGATCTGCCCTGAGGACACCACTGATATAATCAGCCTGAGAAATATGAGGCCTTTTCTAGTCGTTTTCACTGCGTCTGATGAACAGCGCACTGCTTGTTTACAGATTCAGCAGATGTGGTTCCTGTGTTGCAATTCAGTCAGATGGGAACGATAATTTACCCTGGAATGTGTGTGCGAGGGAATATGTGTATCCGTTTGTAGATTGTAGCAAGTCTAACCTGTACCCTTGAAAGAGACTAATGGGGGGAAAAAAGAAGACAAAAATCTTTTACTCTTAAACTTGAAAGGCATAACTGATCCATTTCCATGGAAACACAAGGGTGTTTAGAACAAAGCAAATGCAAACATTCTCAAATTAACATCCAAGTGCAACGTCTAAGGACATTGCATTTTATATGGATCAAGTCCAAGATATTTTTGAAAGTGTATGTGTAAAACAAATGAAAAAAAAACAAAAACATGTGCCATTTGTGTTTAGACTGAATCTGTATAAATCAATTCTTTCCCTGCAAGATTTTCAAATTATGTTATTAATTTGATGGATAGATCTTGCCTCTATGCAACCGTCCAACAAAGATAATAAAGTATTTTTTAATTAAGCTATTATTTTTCATCTAGTTGATGAATTTTACAAATTGTTCATGGATGTAAATTAGAAAGAACAAAATATTAACTACAGTAGGTGTGTGAAACATGGTCATTATCTGTAAATGTATCTATTTTTATTGCATTTTAATTTCATTTCATAATAAACACACATCAAACCTTGCAGTACATATTTTAAAATCACAATGATGTGTCTGTATATTTTGCAATAGCACAATTATCTGTATCTGGACTGAACTGGATTTCTTTTATGACAACTCTGGGAGTGTTTGGCATGGTAATGGATATGACAATATTAATATGTTTTGGTCTTGGCGGAATATTTTGGTGCTTTTGGTTATTGCTGACTTGCTACTGTCAATACACAACATGCTGCTGTGAGCAAGTAAGACATGCTGCTGCTGTACAATTACCCGTAGCAGATCTATACAGGTGGAGCTGGGGAAGGTGGAGGGTTTCTGATAGCGCACTGCAAACGCGACCAAGTATTGGAAAGACGAGCAGTAAGCTAATTTGCTACAGCAGGAACCAATCAGCTGTGCCCTATAGAGAATGATGTTGCAAGCAGAAATTGCATACTCTCTTGAGTACGTACTTATTTTGAATAAGTAATTACTTCATGACTAAAAAAGTACGTTCTATATAGTATGAATGTAATCCGGACGTACTACATTCACCATGTTGTCATTATCACGTGATCAACCAGCGTCAGTTACGTCACTTCACTGCCATTCATAAATTCTCCCCTGATGCCTCATGGGATAGTAAATTATGCACACTATCGTATGCACACTTCAGAATCTCACTGGAATGTCGTAGGTTATCCGGGTACTTTTTGCATACTCTTTTATGAGCACTGTGAATTCGGACATACTTCTTTTGTATGTGTTGTGTTTTTTGCCTACTATATAGTAGGGAAGTATGCGATTTCGGATGCAGCCATTGAGTTAAAGACCTATCAACCTGCACACCTAGAGTTTCATGACAGAACTTTGTATATGAGAACTGCTTGAACTGGAAGTGCATCAAAATGATTCCTTTTATAGTTTACATAGCAAATATGATTATAAAATTCATAAAATTATTGATTTGTTTTTATCTATTTGTTTATTCTTTTATGTTAAATAATGCTAAAAGCTATTAAAAGGCTTGTATCTGCTTGAATCAAAAGGTAACACTTTACAATAAGGTTTCATTTGTTAACATTTGTTAAAGCTGCAATCCGTAACTTTTTTGGGTTAAAAAAAATCTTTTTTGAACAAGTACATAACCAGCCAGTGTTCAAAACTAAATGCTTGCCTTAGCTTGATTCAAAATGGTAAGCTTGTAATAATGTTTTTAATTCCAGTGGTATTGGTGGATTTCCGCGGGAAATTTGAGCATGTCTTTGCGTCATTACGTCACATGTGTACACATAAAGAAGGTGTCACGGCTAGTAGGCTATGTTGTGTGTGAGGATATTAGAGGTGGAGATTTATAGCCTTTTCTCACAGCACTTGATATAATTAAACTTATCAATTTGATGGCGGATCCAGAAAGTTTCAAACGACAATCACCAGTGACAACTGGAGATTCACTTCGGAGTGGCTACAGAAAAAAAAGAGACTGCAACCGGCCCATGTTAAAACAAAGATAAATATCGGAAGGGCATTAAATGTAGTCACGCAATTCTGATGTTAACATTAACAATTTGAGAACAAAGTCTAATTTGCACAGTTTGACGTGATATGATAAGCGATCGTTAGATTTAAACAGCGCAATTTACTGCAATGCTTTTTTTCCCCTTAGTTGGTCAGAGCAAAAGTGAATGTAACTTACTTGTTCAGATGACATTTTCCAGTGAAAATTCTTATGTTGGTCATACTTCCAAAACGTAGAATCTGTGATTCCGAATGACATATCCACACCAGCGCGGCGACTGACAGCCGCACATTCTCCTCAAAACATTGGATTCATCCGCGCTGTGCGTAAAGTTGATAAATCCGCGAATAACTGCAATTGCAGATTTTGAACAGAGATGGCGACAAAGAGGAAAAACTACGGACTGCAGCTTTAACTACATCAGTTAACAAGAGTTAACAATGAACGATACCTCTAGAGCATTTTATTATTCTTAGTTAATCTCAACATTCACTAATACAATTTTATGATTAAAAGTTGCATTTGTTAACATTAGTTAATGCACCGTGAACTAACATGAACAAGTATTATCTGACATTAACAAAAAGTAATACATTCTGTAAAAATAATTTGCTCACCGTTAGTTCATGTTAGTTAATGCATTAACTATTGTTAACAAATAAAATAGTATTGTAAAGTGTTTACCTGAAAGTGAAGCTTTTTTTTTTTTTTTTAACACTTCCTACTGTCCTTTCAGGGTTATTATCATTAACTATTGGCAAGGCAACATTTCTCATTTTTGTTTAACATACTAGAATCAAATTCTAAAAAGTAATTAGTACTAAAACTAAACAAACTAAAACTGTATGTTAATAAAAAAATCCATTTGCCGTATCAGTTGATTGACCATGCATTTTTACAGCTCCAAGCACAAGCTGAAGTTCAGCATTTGTAATTAGTATTGAGTCCATCTGCAGTGAATTTGACAGGTTTGAATATATATTGCAGTCAAACAGCAGGAGCCTGAGGCTGTACTATTTGATCTCGACTAGACAGTGGTAAAACTCCAGGGCTTTACTGTGATAAGGGCATAATCCCGCCTTGTTGGCAAGCATTGTCCTTCCAAATGTATGTAAAACAGACATACTGTACTTGTTTGACCTTGGCATTGGTAGCTGTTTTTTTTTTTTTTTTTGTAAACCATTACTCTAAAAATTCTCACAATCATGAATTCAGTACAGTTATCAAACCATATTGCTGTCTATAAAGCTCTTTCTTCATATTCACAATACATTTCTTATGACAGAGTATTCAATGCCTTCGGTTTTCTGAGTTTCCAGATGAGAGCAAATGTCACAATGGAAGAGTTGGATATGGACACCCGCAGCACTCCGATAAGAAACCTGAATCATTTTTTGCCTCGCTTGGGATCTTCAGTTCCTCGCTCAAATCCTCTGAGCCACATCATTGAGAGTTAACTGCAGTCTTCAACACACTGCAGGGTTTAATTAACAGTCTGTACAACCAATACAAAAAAGAATCCCCTTTTCTCCATGGATTTAATAACAAAAAGAGAAGCACTTTGTGGCTCTGAAGGAACTCAGTAGGGATAAAAGGTAAGATGGGTGAGTATGGCCCTGTTAAGAACAATGTGCTTTAACTTTTAAACTGTAACATATTTAAATAAGTTTAGCATTTTTGAATGAATAAGCTGAAAGAACGATTCCAATAACTGACAAATAATCTGCACCACTGATGAACACACAAACAAGGAAGAGCAGAGCAGTAGCCCACTTTAAAAATGAGTGAATTCAATTTAAAGTCTTATGTTAATGCCACTGATAACAGCAAAGGGCATGATAAAAATAAGCATGAACATGAGCCATTGTGATAAACAGCCTTGGACAGCAACAGTTTTCGACTATAAAGGTCCAGCCCATGGGAAACATGTAAAAGGTTTGATCATGTCATTAATAGATTGTAAATTCTCACAGAAATTTCAATGCCTTTTATTCATGCAACTCCTGCCAAACACACACTACAACTACTGTCTGTAAAAAATGCAAACTAATTATTATTATTTATTTATTTTTTTACCCAATAATCTTCAGCCTCTCTTTGAAAGCTTTTAGAAAGCAAAAAGCAACATTTGTGTGAAAGTTAAACTAATTAATGCAGTCAAGTGTGTATGTACACATATAATCAAGATTGTCAGTCAAAAATTTAGACTCCAAAGATGTATGTCCCATGAAAATCTAGGACATTTGGCATGTGAACAGTGATGTGGAAAGCAAACCCAACAGTTTGGGCTTGTATCAAAGTCTCTTTGAGCATCACTGATGTGATGCGCAACATGATGCCATTTTAAATATAAACTAGCTAAATATCTGTCTTCATGATTTATGCTTTTTAAACTTTCTTTAAGGCTGAAAATACAGTCAAGAGCATCGTCAACACTTGAGAGCTTTCTGAATGCAGTGAAAAACGATAAAACTCCCATAATGTGAGTATAAAGAATAATATGAACAACACGATTTTAGCATATTCATGAGCAAATGTCTAACAATTACTTTAGCATTTTATGTTATGCCACATCAACTCTAAGCAAGTCTATACATATTTTTTTTACATTCATATTATATAACAGCCATCTGAAGTTACCAGACCATGAAATAATCCACCATTGATTTATACTCATATATATACCTATAACATTGAGGATAAAAATAGCTGATGGAATGCAGAGTATAATTTGTCTGAGGTGCATGTGTGAGAATTATTTTACAGAAATAAAGTGAAGGGATGATTTCGGTTCCAGAGAACTATAATGAGATCAAGACCACACCGAAGCCAGAAAGAAGCCAATTCATCATCACAGAAAATTCCCTCATATTGTGTTCTCAAAATTATCAATGAAATTAAGACACAAGTGAGCGCCTATTTTTATCTCAGTGTGTTCTTATAATGCAGCACACTAACAATCACTGCTTTGCGGATTCAGACCAACACAAATGTGCAAAGTAACTATTATAAACATTGAGTAACTACTAATTTTATACACAATTACTTTAATTTCACTTTGCAAGTGAAATATTTCCAAACCAGATCAAAGCAAAATCAACCGTTTTCGGGCAACACACAGAAGTGCAGCTTTGTTCTTGAATGAATCAGTGCTAAATTGGTGTGAATGATTCAATGACTCACTCATAAAGCCAGACACCTGTTTTGTTCCTGAATGAATCAGCGTTGTTGAACGAATTGGTTGAGTGAATGATTTAATGACTCACTCATAAAGCCACTCACTTGTTTCGTTCCTGAATGACTATCACTTGTTGTCATCTACTGTCAATGGTTCAATGAAAAATCCTATTCTATACTATTCTTTAACTCTAAAGGATTTTAGAAAGTACAAGGAATTATACTAAAATTCATATGGGTACAGTGGAATTATATTGACAACATTTCTCAGTAGCTTAAATTTGTATCTCTGACATCCAAATTTTATATTGGACAACAACTGGTGTTCTAAAATTTGAAAGTAATTATTATTTTTTGTCCACTTTTGAATCAAGAATAAAAAAAAAGAAATAAAAAAAAATCATGATCTGTGGAGTCACAACAATATGCAAATTCATTATCTCAACAAAACTGAGTAGGACAACTGTGATTTATGTTGTCTAAAGAGTTTAAGTGTTTGGTTTCTAAATATGTCTTGAATAGTTCCATACTCTTAGCAGCCAATAATTCACAGCATACAACACAATGTGGTTAACATGTTTATCCTTGTAGCAAGTGAACCTGTATTAAAGTAGTTTTGATCACTGTTTTCAAGGATAAAATGTTACACATCCTGTTCATGTTGGCATCTGTTTAATTTGGCTCCTTCTTCCAACATGGTTTTGTTTTTTTTTGTTTTTGTTTTTTACTTTTTTTTGAGTGTGAAAAATACTGTAGCCCTTTGCTCTAGCAGCAAGTTAGAATTGCTAAAACAATGAAAACCATAAATGTGGAGTTTTTGTTTGTTTGTTTTGTGGAAGGCAACATGAAAAGGCATCTTTTTTTCATTGGTTATCAACTGTGTTTGTGACTTTGAAGAATTGTTGCAACTGGTCGTCTTCAGGGAATGATAAAAGTACACTAAATGTTAGATCTCCTTTTCTTCACAGACCTGTCTCCCTTTACAGTCCCATGGCTATTTCTGAACCACATCTAAGTTGTGTTTCAGGATTAAAATGATTTCTATAAGATAAGCAATTCAAAATAAGTCAGAAGGCATTCACACACAGGATAATTAAAACAGCATCAATTATTTGGTTATTATAACGTATCTCAACATTATAGTCCTGCAATGACATGACTCATGTTGTTTTTTGTCAGACTCAATTAATTTATTTAAAACAATACATTAAAAAGCAATTCATACATAAAATTGCTTGATTGCATATGAAATTGCTTTAACTCGCTGAGTTCATGGTGGTAAAATTTTGTATTACTTTTTACTTTATGGTTACTCCACATGACATTTGTAGAGTCATTGCGTTTTTGAAAACCATAATAAAGCAACAATGAGTACATTAAAAGCATTCCTTTTTCTTGGACAAGCAGTACATCAGTACACTAACTCCATTACCTTGAATCAAACCATCAGAAAGAAAATGCAGCCCTTGGGTGAGATATTCTGGATGTGCTCTCTAATAAACAACACCACCACCTGCTGCCGCTGCCCCCATGACGTTTGAAGTACAGCATTTGACATTTTGCTTCAGTCTTTCTAAAATGGGTGGATGGTAAAAGAAGAGAGTCTTCAAATCCAGAGTGGCTGTGGATACAATACTGATATCCTTGGCAACTAACTCCGTGTTGACAAAGTTCAAAAGCAGAAAACCATGTGTTCTCAAGGCTCTGAACTCTGTCTTTTTATCCAACTTTGCTTTTATCTGTCTATCCACCTTTTATCTTTCCTTACAAAGATTATTGTGAAGCTAAATAGCAACAAACGTTGATTTCGCAAGTTGCTTCCACCAACACCCTGAAACTTCAGGGGTCTAGCAGGTATAGAAAATCCATTTATGACCCACTGAGATGAATATGGACATTTTATCACACATTTTACGTGTGGAAGGTGGTTTATAAAAACACCCGGTGAGGTATCAAGTGTAAATCATCTTCAAAGCCTGCAGCCCATGAAAGAACATTTAGAAGCCATTAGATTCCCAGTTTTCCTGTTATGTTTCTGTGGCAGGGTGTTCACCAGAGGCATGTTTTCTAAACTCACGGCACACAGACATTTCAAACCACTGGAGCCTGTCAGACATTCAGACAGACTTACTCAAAAAATTACTTCAGCAGCCATATCCACCAACTAAAAGAGTGGGAAAAAAATAATATGGTACATTTCCAGGGAGCATATAAACACCAATATGGTTTAAGCATTTTAATGAGATTTTGGGAAATCCTTTTTGCCATCGCTGTCCTGTTCTGCTACATGTCATTAAAGCCTCATCTTTGCCAATGAAATCCTGCATTAGAAATGAAGACATTTTATGACTCTTGAGGCTCTTGAGCATTTGGAGTATTTTTATTTTTTTGCTGCCACACAACTGTGATGACCTACGTTTTCATTTAATTGCCTCCTGTAATAAAGCAATATCCCTCATTAAGCTTACTGCAAATAAATGATCACATATAAAAGTCTTTCCAGAATATTAACCTCTGTTTTTATAATTATACCTCTCAAAGGAAAACTCCAGGATGGTTTTCTTTTTTGTCATGAGACTATGAATGAGATTCATAACTGAAGGTTTATTTAAGCAATGACAGATTCACATAAACATACGGATAATAAATTTAGGACACTCTTATGATCTGATCTTGAGGCGTTTCAGTCAGACATTAAAATCCTACCCACCTACCCATGCAGTCTGCATTAACAAACATTTGTGAAAAAATGGGTCATTCTGAAGAGCTCAGTGAATTCCAAGCAAGGTACTGTGATAGGATGCCACCTTTGCAAAAAGTCAGTTTGAGAATTTCATCCCTGCTAGACATTCCCCGGTCACCTGTAAATGGTATTTGGAAATTGGAAGTGTTTGGGAACAGAGGCAACTCAGCCATTAAGCAGAAGACCATGTAAAGTCACAGAGCAGGGTCACTGAGTGCTAAAGTGCAAAGTTGCCAACACTCTGCTGATTCCATAGCTAAAGAGTTCCAAACTTCAACTGGCATTAATGTCAGCACAAAAACTGTGCAACGGGAGCTTCATGGAATGGGTTTCCATGGTCGAGCATCTGCATGCAAGCCTCACGTCACCAAGTACAATGCTAAGCATCAGATGGAGTGGTGTAAAGCACGCCGCTACTGGACTCTGAATTAGTGAAAACATGTTCTGTGGAGTTACGAATCACGCTTCTCTAGTTTTTCAGGGGTTGTGCTAAGCCCAGTACTTCCAGTGAAGGGAAATCTTAATGCTTCAGCAAAACATTTTGGACAATGCTATGCTTCCAACTCTGTGGGAAGAGTTTGTGGAAGGCCCTTTTCTATTCCAGCATCCTGTGCAACAATGCACAATGCAAGGTCCATAAAGACATGGTAGGAGTTTGGTGTGGAAGAACTTACCTTGCCAGAAAACAGTGAACAGAAAGCCTTCCCAGAAAAGTGGAAGCTGTTCTAGATGCAAAGCGGGGTCCAACTTAATATTAATATCTATGTATTTAGATTGTGATGCCATTGCAGTCCATGTTGGTTTAATGGTCAGGTGTCCCAATACTTTTGCCCATATAGGGCCAGATTTACTAAATAGGAGTAGTGCAAATAAGTGTCTGGTTTAAGATGCTTTCTTTGGGTCCGTTAAATAATGGTGCAAATACCAGCAAATTGACTAGGGCAAACCTTAGTAAATCACCTGGCATGATTCATTTAAATACTCTCCTCCCATAAATGTCTGTAAGGGAAACTCCTACAAATGCATATGCAGTAAGGTTAGCCGCAAAAATAACCCTGTCCACGCCTTTTCAGCACAATTTTTTTTTTCACTGTGTGTCTTTAGATAATCGCAACAGTAGTTTTTTAACACCAAAAGAGGGTTTGTGCTGGAGCAAGCTGTTAGTAAATCTAGCCCATAGTGTATACATTACAGATGTGTTAAACAGTGTTGTATTTTTGTTAATTGAAATAAAGTTGAAATAAAATAAAATACAAATATTAGTTGGAAAACTTAAACTTAAAAAACGTACAGTAAATTAGAAATGTTGCCTTGCCAACTAGCTGTAATAAATTATGATTAAAGGGATAGTTCACTTTGAAATTAAATTTTGGTATGTTTTATCTTACCTCAAGGGCATCCAAGATGTAGGTGTCTTTGTTTCCACAGTAGTTTCAATTTTGATATTTTTAGGTCAAACCGTTCTTGTCTGTCAGTCATATAATGCAGGTCTATGGTCACTATCTGAAAGAGCATGCACAGAGAAGTCCAAATTAAACAATTCCCCATCGTAAGTACACATTGATGGCCTAAGACACGAAACGAGCGGTTTGTGTGAGAAAACGAACAGTATTTATATGGTTTTTACCTCTTGTATACAACCACATCCAAGTGATCTGAGGGCGCGGGCGCTTCCGGCGCTTTCTTCTTCTTGTTTTTTTTTTTTACGGCGGATCGCAAACAAATATGTGCATTACCGCCACCTATCTCAGAAATGGACCATTGACACTTTCCTATACTTCTTTAACCTATCAACCGACATAAATTCCCCTTATTTACCCGCATAGAGGCTTCATAGAATTTCATCCGGCGAGGTAAAAACCATATAAATACTGTTCGTTTTCTCACACAAACCGCTCGTTTCGTGTCTTAGGCCATCAATGTGTACTTACGATGGGGAATTGTTTAATTTGGACTTCTCTGTGCATGCTCTTTCAGATAGTGACCATAGACCTGCATTATATGACTGACAGACAATAAAAATGACCTAAAAATATCAAAATTGAAACTACTGCGGAAACAAAGACACCTACATCTTGGATGCCCTTGAGGTAAGCTAAAACATACCAAAATTTAATTTCAAAGTGAACTATCCCTTTAAGTACTACAATTTCTCAATGACAAAAAGCACACATTAAGATATCTAAAACAAACTAAGAATAAACTAAAAACTGAAAATATAAAAAGCTAATTTAGAATATTATAATAAATACAAAAGCAACGCCGTTTTTTAGAGATGAATAAAGAAGACAGATCATTTTTGTACAATAATAGATAACCAATGGCCCATCGATTTTTAGAATATGCACTTCTGCACATCCACAGTAGTGAATGTCAGAATCTCTCAATGGAAATTCACAAGGATTTAAACGGGTCAGGACCTGAAGGTAAGATCATAGAAAACTGAATTAAATAAAGATTCCCAACTGCAAACGATGCGTTGCTCATCTCTTTAAGGTGATCATTTTTACCTGCACTATTCATCTGGCACAAAGAGGACAATTTGTCACTTAACTGTAGAATGTCACCTCCAGTTATTACAGACAAAATCCTCCATTCCCTTTTGTCTGAACCCTTCCCTCTCTCGTTTCTGCCTCATTCTATTCGGACCGGTCACAGTCAATCTCACTAACACAAATGACTGGTGGCGTGTATAGTGGAGGAAAATCGAGTGCTTGGTCAGAGAGCTTTCCTTACCTCCTCAGCACTGACGCTCAGGTGAGAGCCACAAGAAGCAGCAGCAATTATCATAATTATTCCCTTTTAAGAGCCCAATTAAGAAGGCATCTTGACGACTGAACATATTCATTTTTATGATTGAGTCAGAGTGATTTAATGGTTTATTAATCACACCGGAGGCAGGACTGAGGACATATGCTACCTCTGTGACATTCATGCCGCAACATCCAACCGCCATTTCTGTTTGTTGTGCTCCCCGTATCTGTCAACAGGGAGGATTTTCTATATTCTGACCTCTCCTGCCCACTGGGCGAGCACCTGCTGGTGTCTTGCCCATATTCATTCCTCAAACGTTTATTACAGGTGACACTGTCACATTAATGTGAAAATGTTTTTTGAATACTGGCTGAACACACAGATGTGTGATCAATGCTGCCAGAACAAAAATTACTCAAATGTTATAATTCTGGATCAATGTAAACAGAAATGTTACACGTTTCACATTTACTTTATATTCAAATATCATAAAGATCAATAATTCACATCTGGACATTCTAATCAGTGAATTTTTAAAGACTGCATAAAATGGTGTTGAAATAGTCTTTTCTTCTCTAATGTGACAAACTGTATATGAGAATGAAACAGCTTCTCGAACTAGAAAAAATGTAGGGTTGGACTTGGTTTTGTCCATGGGGAATTGATTGGATGTTTGTGGTTTGCCATTGGTCGATCTCATGTGAGTGACAGGTTGTCCCGCCCTCACTCCAGTAAACACGTCATCAGAAAAGAGAAAAGATATCACTGCAGGGAGAAGGGGAAGATTTTATTAAAGAATATGAGGGCACATGAATGTAAAATAAATCATTTATAATAAACACGCCAATATTCCATAAAAAAATTATATTTTCCAACTTAATTAGTCTTTTGTAACAGTAATTCTTATCAAAAAGCCTCAAACGCTCTTCATTTGTCCCTGAGGGTGTGTCTGTATGTCTGTTAAAATTACAGGAGCTTCTCCTCTGATGGGTTTTAGGGACTCTTTACTGGTCTGAATTATGCATTCAGGTAATGCAATTACCTCCAGTGACTCCAACAAAGAGCGTTTGTGGGGATTCGAGAGAAAAAGGGCCATTTGTATTCTTGCATGTAAACATTCAGGAATCCAGGGAGTTGGGTGGTGAAAAATCCCCAGATTTAGTGCATTTGTATTAGTAAATAGAAACAAATTGTCCTTACTGATGTCAACAAATCACCATTAATTTAGCTGTAAACGGTGAATCATAAGGTCATATTCCAAAGAGCATTCAAAAGTAAAAAAAAAGAGGTGCTAAGTTTTGGGTTTACATTTTTTTTAATAAAACAAACGTTTTAATCAAGTCTAGAAGTATATACAGTATATACATGCACACATGTACATTGTAAATATAAATAATTTGCAATTTCACTTTCCATCCCATTAGATTTTTGAAATATTCCTTAACCCATAATCCCTTGTCCTAATCAACACGAGCAGGTTGAAATCATCCTGCATTTATGGTAAACTAAAATATACTTTAATGTAATTTCTACTTATATGTCATGTATTTAAATATATTTGTGAAGGATGTATTCATTTTAAATGTAATATCGAATAACACACTACAGTTACATTTACTTGACAAAAGATTATTAAAACAATAATTCCACTATTACAAAGTGCACTTTTAAAACTCTACAAGAAAACAGGCATACGTATTTAAATTAAAAGATATATATATATATACTTTAAGATTTGAAGTATACTACAAGTGCACATTCAATACAATTAAGCACACTTTCACAAAGGACAATTCAAATTTATATATATAAATATAAGTAAAGAAGAAAGTTGAAGTTGTAATACAAAGACAAAACCAGACAAAAGACCAAGGAAACTACACAAGCTAATGAGCTAAAAGGAAACAGATGTGGCAAGTCAATTAATCAATGAGTTGCTATAACAACAAATGAGAACTTTCTGGAAACCAAGGAAACAAACAAGGAACAAGAACTCAGGTAACAGGAACAGGAAAAACAAAAGGAAACTTAACATAACTCTGACAGTAAGCTACCTCTCAGTCTCTTACTGAGTAATGTTAGCTTTATTTACAGACATTGTGTAAATAATCAAGTTATAAATAATATGTTTAACTAATGTAAAAAAAAAAAAAAAAGCAAATTGCTAATTTATTTGAAAGTACAGCAAGCTTTGTTGTGATAAAGACTTAAGGAGCACCGATTCTGACATTTACAGCATTTTATAAATGGCACCATATTTCTGCCTCTCACAAAATGCATGTGTTAAATAACAAACTGTCTGTCTTTGGTCTTTCAGATGTGATGTTAAGATGGCAGCTTTTTACTCCAGACTGTTCAAATGCTGACAGTGGAAAGTCTAGTGTGCATAGAGTAGATTTTTCTCCATGTAGGTCCTAATGACCACCTGCTGTGATAAGTGAGAGAAGCTAGTCAGTTTGATGCCGCTGTAAAAGACAGCATCAGTATGTCTCACTCTTCTGTACACTTCAATACGACAAACTTTCCAAAAAGACTTTCTGACGAAGCAACAAATTCAATTCAATTCAATTGGTAAGGGTCACATAAAAACAATTTAATAATATTAGTTAAATGTTGATGTTGATTCTATGCTTAAGTTAAACAGTTGCACCACTTTTGTACATCTCATAAACTTCAATCTAGTTGAATCATGTACTGTGCTAGCATAATGCTGTGACATACGTATTGCAATTAAATGATTGCAACTGGTCCTATTCAATCCGCTCCGACCAGGATTCGAAATCGGTTGCCGGCATGGGAGGCGGGCGCACTAACAAAGACGCTAAAGACCCCATTGCTTAGCCTCAGTTCCTAGAGTGCCTCTTGAGATCAGGGGAGTGAGGTTTACACGCACAGCTCTTACTGGCCTACGTCTGGTACACAAACATGCCTCCTTCTATGTAAATTTGACTTTTCATAGATTATGCACGTTTCTATATATTGTTCATAGTCTGCCAGTTTTGAGATCAGTGATGAGATCAGTAAGGACAATTTGTATATTTACTTTTATAGTTTCAATATGTGATTTACTTAAAGGTGCAGTAAGCAATTTCTGAGAAACACTGTTTATATTTGAAATCGAAATCTCCCGTCAATGCTCCGCCCCCCAAAAAATACAAGCAATGACTAATAGCTGCTGCATCAGACTGTCCAGTTTCCACAGCTAATATTACAACAACAGTATGTCTTGGTTCTGTGAAACATAGCAAAACCAATGTTACTCAAGTATCGAGCAGAAACAAAGCAGCCTTGTTGTCCTGCTCTCTAACGTCTCTCCAGCACTGGAAAGTTTTCGCATTTTTAATGCGGGTCCTGATCTTGCCTTTGCCTTGAAAATCCAGACCCAAATCTGAAAGATTAAGGGTCTGGCATCGACTAATGAAAATTGCCCAGCTCGAGGGGCGGCACCAAGCATGCATTTGACAATCTCACTGCACGCAATTGGATAACACTACGACCAATCACAACAATAAGTCCCATACGCTTAGTTACCAGCGGAGCTAACTGGTAGATTAGACTCTTGCCGTATCCGGTCGGCAAAAGGAAGGATTCGAGTGCCGTCTTCTGTTCCTCTTTTAGATAAAAATCCAAGTCTAACTCGTTCATTGTAGTGGCCAAAGCTGTTTCAAACAACTGGTGTTCATCCATAGCCATCTTGCAAAGTTTACTAATGACTTCGACGTCACAGCGCTGTCGTCATCTGTTTAGCTCGCCTCTTGCCCGCCTATATCAGATAACCCGATGTGATTGGTGACGCCAGAGTAACTCGCTGAGCAAATTCAATTTGTGCTCTCGTGAGAACCTTATCGTAACCCTTCTTTTTACAATTATATTCATCTGACCTTTTCTTCTTTGGTAATATCTCAGCTCTCTTTTTACAGTCTTTCTACAAATGTCCTACTTGCTGACTCTCTCCCCTCCCCCCATCACGAACGAATACGCCCCCTACGGCTGATTGGCTACGAGAATGGTGTTGTGGTGATTTATTTTTATGCGTTTTGGCCATCCATTTACATGACAACAGTGTTTTGGGGGCCTGAAAATGCAAACTTTTGATAACGGGGTTCAAAGTGCAAGTTTTTGAAAACGATACAGTACCTATCTCTGTGTAAACTACAAAAACGAGAATTTGTGAAACCGGTGATGCCATGCACATATATTACATGTTCAGTCTATAGGCGCGTAGTGTTTCTTTACAAACTGACATCGCCAACTACTGGCCTGGCATACATAATACAGCATTTTTAGTCATTTTCGCGAATGCGTGTGAATGGGGATCATTTTGACAAAAGTTTTTCCTTTGTACAGACAATAACGTTAAGTTTTTAGTACATTGTTGTTGTATAAACTTACCCTAAATATATATATTTTTTTTAGATTTATTTATTTGCTATTCCAAATTGCAAGTGTTTTGTCTAGCATAGTTAGAAAAAAATTAAGAGCTGTTAGTGCACATTTTCTATCGAACGAAGCGACAGTTATTCATCCAATTATTTTAACAATTCACTGAGAAAAGCCTTATAACCACATACCCAGTGTCTTCAAGTACATTTTTAAAGAAGAGTCTAGATTACAGTGGTGGATCTATGCTAAAAAGCAGACAGCATGTGCAAATAAACAAGACATTCAACTACACAAAACTTTTATCAAAAGCGCATACAAGATTGAGCTTTTCTTTTCATTTTAAATGCAAAATATGTGCATCATCTGTATGTGCCTTCATGCTCAGGCCGCTCTGATGTCTGGTCTCTGTCCTGTGCTCGTTCCCCATTTGATGTGTTTTAATGTCCTCCACGGTTCAGAGATTGAATAGCTGAAACCAGACCAGGCTGTGCCACGTCTGTGAACCAAGGCAGCAAACAGAGCAAAACAGTAAATGCGTTCCAAATAGCGGAGGCATTTTAACCCATGTTTAAAAGGGCATCTTAATTTAAATATATAAATAGTAAATACACAAAGAAAAACATGATGGTGCACACTGATTCGTCCAAAACACAGCCTTGACTCGACAGAGCACACCACCACTCATTTCATTCAGCGAGTCGGCTCCCCAAAAAGGAAAAAGGAGAAATCACATCAATAATAGATGGCATCAATGGAAATGCCCTGTTGTCCAGAAAGCACTAACTCATCTCCAACCTTTCTATTCCCTGCATACCTCTGCAGATGCATGGGGATACAAAGCGCTCATTTAACTCCGAAAGTGTTTAAATACCATGTCTAACTAAAATAAGCTTTAAATGTAACACAGAAAGCAAAAGAAAAGAAGAGACAAATTAATCTATTGTTGGGTTTATGAATAAAAGCCAGTCAATTCCATCAAACGTATCATTTTAATAAAAAAAAAACACATTGAACTATCCTAGATTATCATATTATTACTTAACCTGTTCCATCATTTCTCAGGTTACATTAAGCCAATGAAATTCAAGCAGTGCGATCCATCAGTGGATGAGTAGTATATGTCAAATAAAAAAAATCTCAACTCATGTCCTACCAATGTATGAGAAGAATGCAGTAGTAACCGACATCTAACTCTGTTTACTACGCTCCTGAAAGTATAAATGTTAAAATCGCTTTTTTAAATGTACCTGTTGTAAGTTAAGTAGGACTATTTGGCCAGGTCTAAAAATCAAGACATAATGCATCTGCGGGCGCCTTGCTCCTAATTATTATGCTGCAAAGAAAGTGTTGATGGACAGCTTGTAGGTGTGAAAGATCATGTTCCAGTAACAAAGCTCATTGATCATCATGACATGGAGGTTAGCACACCGCTGAATATTAATTTGCGGCCTCCCTCGCTGAAATCTGAAACTGATAGAGTTTTCTTTGCGCTACATGTTTTTCTGGGTATGAATAACTAAAATTTATATAGAAAACAATATATAAACCTATTTATATATATATATATATATATATATATATATATATATATATTTATAAGCCTATTTTTTATAAATAATATGTATTATTTAAATGCTTGTATAGTTTCCATAACTGTCACAGCACTTACATATTGTTGCTCTTTTGTTAGTTTAACTGCTTCTATTTGTTCTTGTCGTTTGTAAGTCGAAATGATTTATGATATTTAAAACACACACACACACACACACACACACATACACACACACACACATATATATATATATATATATATATATATATATACTATGTGTCTGTATGTGTCTGTATAGATACCTACCAAACTATAGTCATCATTGAATTGGGAAGGAACATGTAAATAAAGGTTACTATCACCCTACAGGCATAAGAAAAGGCTGGAGCTCTTGGAAGGAACATGACTGATGCTCAATCTGTTTTCAGTAGTCACGTAAAGATAACTCTATTTCCCTATCAATCAACATTTGGGCCAAAATATGGCCCCCTATTTCCTCACCAGATCATTTCTCTATCCTCCTAGACTAGAAGACTTACAGGAACATTAGACAGAGTCATGAAACATATATTTTACCTTCCAAATAGATGTGTCCGTATGAAGGACACTGGCTCTTGGAAACCAAGTAGCTCAAGCAGCATCCATAATTCATGTGTGAAACGATAAAGGATGCACAATATGCCACGGCTTCCAATTTCAGTCGCCAGCGATCAGACACAAATAGCTGTTGAGGTGATGTGTCTTAGAGCGCGCTCGCTGAACCTGATAAGACAACTGAGGATTAAATAGTGACCTCTCTGATTGACGATATGGAAAGTGGCACAAGAAAAGTAGAAATATTAGTAGTCAGAATGAGCATACCCTCCGGCCATATTCACATTCCCATGTCCGTGACTGTGCTGTCTGATGTGGAATTGTGAATTGCATGCATGTGATGTTGCATACATTAACAGAGAGGGATGCCTTTACTAGAAAATGTGCATCTGTGTATCTGCCAGTGCCATGAGGTGAACTTCTGAAATGAGAAAGTCCCCTCTCAGTCATGTTCATTTGGAACCGCATACTACCCTTACTATTTCTGCCATAGAAAGATATGGTAAAAGTAGTAAGAGTAGTACTGTATGCGGTTCCAAATTCGATTTGATGTATATTCTATTTCCAGGTTACGGCTTATAAAACAACCTGTACATTACAATATTAACAAACAACAAGTAATAGTACTGTAATATAATCACACAGTTATATTGTGAGCAGGCAAGGAGATGGATCCAAGTGCAGCAAAACATGTTTTTATTTAACAACAAACCCAATACAGGTAAGAAAGAACACAACAGCGTTACAAACGCAAATACAATACTGGATGAGTAGAACTAAACCGAGGGCTTAAATACACAGCAGAAAACGAACTGAACAAGAAACAGGCGAGCAAAGCTATCAGTAACCATGACAACAAACAATGAATGAGAACTCAGGCAAACAGAAACAGGGAAAACCAAACTTAAACACAATTAAACTAAACATAACCCTTACACATAGTACTATAATATTTGTATATGTTTATTAAAATACTGTTTTGTGTAGGGATAGATGTAGCAAATGGATACTACACAAGTATTTTAGTCAAGAGGAGGGGCTTTACCTTCAGAAAGTGTTGATAATCAACCTCAGGAGGTCAAATCAAATATTATGTGAGCTGCAACATAAACATCAAGCTTAAACAGACAAAATGTTAAAAATATAATATAAATGAATAGAATTATAAATAAATTCTAATTATATTTGTGTTGTGCATAAAATGTGGTACACAGCTAAATATTATGTTTTATTAACTTAGTTTAATAATATATAAAAGTAAATCATGTATTTATTTTTAATTATTACAACAATAAACTGAATTTATTTATTGCATTTATAAAAATACCTTCTATTAAAACATTTAAAAATGTTGCATACTAAAGCTTTTATCATAAGTTAGTGTACTTGTTGACCAGGAGCACAACAGTGTCAGTAAAAACAAAGTTAACAAATATCATGAAAAAAAATTAAAATAAAAAATACAGTAAAACTGTCATTGTTATTTTTTTTTTTTGATATTCCAGTTATGGCATAGATGGATTTTCAGAAATCATTCTAATATGCTGACTTGGTGCTCAAGTAAAAAAAAAAAAATGTTTTTGGAAACCGTAATGCTTTTTTGTCATGGATATTTGATGAATAAAAAGTTAAAAAGAACAGATTATATTTAAAATATAAAACTTTTCTAACATTATAAATGTCTTTACTGTTACTTTGCTTATTTTAATGTGTGTCCTCGCTATATAAAAGTAATACTTTCTTCATTAATGATGATGATTATGACTTTCAGAAAAAACAAAAAACAAAAAAAACCCCACAGAATTCTCCTTTAATATGTGTAACATACACTGTTGGACAAGTCCATAGAGCCAAAAGTGCCTATATAGTTGAAGTAACACCCTTAAACATAATCCAGTTTCATGCATGTTGTCAAAATTGTTTTCTTTTATTTTTGAACTGTCGATCATTTTCTCATCTGAAAATGTCCTTAGTAACTGTATAATTACAAAACATAGATCTACTGTAGGCGTGTACATAACAGATAATCAATGTTGTAGTTTGGTCATGCTCGCAATTTCTATTTATCTGAAGTTAACTGCCATTGATCCCAATTTCCTTTTAAAAACCCATATCGGGAGCAATATATTGTACTAAATATTGTATTGTCCGTGCAAAATGTTGCTTGTAATCTGACACTAAGAGTGAGATAATGATATTTTGTTTCTTTTCCTTCCTCTTACTGCATGACTGCCACTGGAATTTAAACTCTTTTATTCTCCTCCAGCATTATTAAATTTCCAGTGACAGGCTTGAGCGTGAATAACACTTACGGTTTCAGTGTCTGGCATCTACGGAAGGAGACAGGGTGAGACTTCTGATTCTCTACTTAATCCTTTTGATCTGAATCATTTTTCTTTTCTGGCTATTCTCCACAGATACTGCCTCTCAGTTTTAATATGGCTAAGGATTAAAACTGCGTGAGGAAAATGTCTGTGCTATTTACCTGATTCCTATAGCATGCTAAAATACCTCTTTTATACCTTACTAAGGTTGGGGAAAGTGCTTAAAGTGTTTTCATTTTATGGATATTATAGCTTATTTCTTATTTGTGTCGTCCTTCTCAATTGAACAGCAACATAAAGGTCAGAACTTTTTAGCAGGGCATAATTCTTTGTGAGAAGTTCAACTCTTTGAATATTAATAACAGGCAAATCAAAATGTTCAGGAAACCAAACGTTCGTTCGTTCGTTCGTTCGTTCGTTCATTCCATCCATCCATCCATCCATCCATCCATCCATCCATCCATCCATCCATCCATCCATCCATCCATCCATCCATCCATCCATCCATCCATCCATCCATCCATCCATCCATCCATCCATCCATCCATCCATCCATCCATCCATCCATCCATCCATCCATCCATCCACCCACCCACCTACCTTCTCTGTGCTTTAAAATGAAGAAATCATTTGTTGGTGTTTGTTTGCACCTTGCACAATTAGTATGCATGATGGAGTGGGAGAGGGAGACTTTTGGTTTGACAGTTTTAGCAGCTCCTTGTTATTTTTGTCTTGTTGCCATGCTGCTCACATAAAGTGTCAATTATAGCAAGCAGGGCTAATTATTCCCATTAGGATTGTGTGAATCCAGTCAAGGACACCTTCATTTAAAGACTTATCATGCCATCAGTGGGGTCAGAGTGCACCACAGCGCTGCCATACTCCACTATCACCTCAATAAATAATGCTAAGATGCTAATTGTTTTCAGAAGTCAGTGAGTGGGTAGGAAAATGTGATGGATGTACTCCCTAATCTTTGTAGAGACTAGTTTGTGGTCTTTGTAAAAGCAGAAAGCACTTGAGATATTTAAATGGGATCATTATAATGAATTAGGCTACCTCCAAAAAATTGTCTGGGCTACGTAAGCCTTTTGCCTGTATATATAAGCTATACTTACAGAGCTGGGGTTAAAATGGGACACTTCTGATTACTATTACCATTCACACAACCTTTGTAACCTTTAATGTCCAGAGTCTTTATCTGAGTGTCTCGACAAAGAAACTGGTGATTTTTTTTTTTTTTTTAAGTATTCACAAAGAATAAATTAAAAATCATCTAATATTACAAAATGTTTAATAGTTGGATTTTTTTTTTTAATAACAAATTGTTTTATAAGATGATTTTGAGTAGGTCTTCCACATACGCCCTTATTTATTATTATTTTTTAAAAAATTTTTTATTAAATATTCTTAAATCATTTAAATATCTGAAAAACCTATCTACTGTGGGATGTTGTCCAAGAAAACAGCAGGAATGCTATCACTGCATTTGCTTTCATGTTGTCGTTCTTTTCCCCCCTTCTCTTTCTCTAATTCTTCATTTACTCTGTGTATTGCACTTTTCAATTAGACTTTCGGTTTAATCACGAAAGTGTTTCTTCTTAATCAGTGCTTGTTTGAGATAATATAGAGGAAATCATGCAGAGAATTAGGTCCCTGAATGCATCCTAATTATCCATTATACATCTGGAATATGCATTTCCTGAAAGAAACATAGAAAATAGGCAGAAGTATGTAAAATAAAGTTATTTAGTTCTCTTAATTTAACCCACTTTTATATGGCTACTCAATAAATAAGTAAAACAAACGGACATGAAATGTTGATTTGACTTGAATATATTTGATCATGAAAGACAATAATAATAGTAATTCCAGAAAGCTATGTAAAAGTAATAATAATTAACAATAATACAATTAGTTTTAATAATAAAACCTCAAACACAATTTTCTGAGATTTTAACAGAGGAGTGTTTGTGTTGAACATCACTGAAGACAATGTAAGCATCTGTTAGATTTAATTGTAGGGAAAACTGGTTAATTTAGATTTTCACCTTCCGGGTTTAAAATCTACATCGTGTCCACGTCACAGCATTGCACTAGGCTTGTTTATGATGAGAAAAATCTGCGCAGAACTGATCACTGGTGATCACACGGTTAGAAATGTTTTTTTATTTTTTATGCTTGTAGAAAAAAAAAAAAAAAAAAAAAAATTAACAACATTTGTTGTCATTGTCATAACAACACAACAATACTCCAGAGTCCTTCAATCCAGATTAAGTTCCTTTAGTCTTTCAGTTCATATTAAGTGCCAAGTCCTTAAACACAGCCACTGTTCTTATAGCTTTTAAGTTTTTATAGAACTCAATAGATTCAAAATACATTTTCATTTCAAATTTAAATCTTAAAAAAAGAGGATTGCGTTTAAATTTTTTTACATTTGTGAATGTGAAATTTAGCTAACAGAAAAAAAGGTTTATAAAATAAATGAAAACCAGAAAATACATTTCTATATGTAAATTCACAGTTAGGATTCACATAACATTTGATAAAATCACAAATGTCACACCAAAATGTCACAGTGAAAGAGCAGTTCTAAAATAAATGTAGAGTAGTTTCAAGTTTCTCTAAACAGAAAGAACAGAGGGTATTAATATCATTCTTAAGTCTTTTGAGAGAGCACTTATCTTGGTAAAACCTGTGAATTAACTTAAAGGTAATTTATCTCATTTTGTTATCAGGTATTTGAGAGGTGTCCAAACTTTTTTTTTTCAGGGAATGTCACTTACTGTACAAAACCATTCCAATAAGAAATTACACATGGCATAGAAACAGACTCCTCCTGAAACAAGACTTGGATTTTCTAATTGTTTTTGATTTAGATGAAGAAGAAAGGCACTGTTTACCTACAAATGTCTTTCACAGATCCACTGAGCGACAAATTAGATGGAAAAGAAAGCTTTAAAAAGCATGAGAACTCCTTGTGGCACTGCATCAGCCACCATTGCAAACTCTTTTGGAGTAACAGGAATTCAATTGCTTTACCAAGAATTTTCAATAATTCAATAATTACAAATTGAACCATTTTGATTAAAAAATGAAAAATAATTCCATCTTTTAAACCAACTATCGAAGAAAAGAGATTTATGTTTATACAGTAGGTCCTTATTATTATATAAGAGTGAGGTGTAAAATTGTGTTTAAAGATGAGGGACCAAGCTAATAACATTTGCCCATGAAAAAGTGATAATTTGACAGGGATTTTCATCATTTTATAATGACAGGTTAATAAGAATTTTAAACACCCTAGTTTGGAAAAAATAACATTAGGGATCAGATTCCAGATAGATGCGGGTTTATTAATAAAGTCCTTTATCCAATTTATTTTAAAGGTGTTGTTTAAAGTGGGGGGTTTAATGACCCTTTAAAAACATTTTTGGAACCTCCTTCATAGCAGCTTGAAAAAGAAAGGTGGCCAAACAATGGATTTCCACCTGTCAACAGAATATGTAGCAATATTCCAATAAGATTGTCAGCCAACACTGGGTTGTTGTCTTATATTTGTGCCAGATTGTTTACATTTCAGAGCCAACACATAAATTAGTTGTCAATGTTGATGTGTATACTGTATTTATTATGTTATTTATTTATTTAAAATCAGTTATTTTATGGGGGGGGGGGGGGGGGGGGGTATATAACAATAAAAAGTTCAGAAAAAGTAAACTTTAATTGCCATATTTTGGCATCAGACATATGCTACACACACCTCTCTCACTTTTATTTGTAACATTACTCAGAGAGCAGGTGGAAATCATGATCTCACTGAAGTAAGAACGCATGAAAATTCTCCCCTGAGGAAATTGGTTGCCTCTGTCACTCATCTTTAGCCTTTGTAGTTCTCCTAAAAGCAGATGGTTGAAGTTAATCTGAAGCATATTCCACTGTTATAGTAAACAACTTTTCCCCTTAATTCAACACCAGTCAGGGTTTATCATCCATTCATTCATTTTCTCCTAATATTGAGGACTGGTGTGTTCCAATCATTGGGTTGTGAAGCATGCAAGTAAGTGTTTGTAGCCTCTTTTAATTGAGAATTCAAGAACAGAGATGGTGCAGTGAACATCATTTCTGCTTAGCTGCCCTCACTAGGAGAGCAAGAGTACAAAATATGACATAGTGAAAGCCCAGCGGAGGCAGCCAGCTGGTTCTCCAAACTGAAAGCAGTGGTACAGATGTTGAGGAATATGCAATGGCAGCACCTGACCTTAATCATGAAAGACGCTATAAAAATGTAAATGCATCATTTCTGAACTGCAGCTCAAGTATAAAAGGTTTACTGAGCAGTTTTTCCCGCCCTCTCCTCCTCAGACTTGAAGCTCAAGCGGGTTGCCAGATTGAGGACACGCAACAGGAACGATCGCAATTGACAATGGAAGGCGACAAGGTTGATGAGTTGCTTCATCTGTGTGTTAATATGCTCCCACTCATAGAGATTTTTAGATGGATGCCGAAGCTTTTTAGGTCGTTTAGGTTAGGTTTAGGTTTATATATTTTTTTTTTTTTTAGAGTGCAGTGTTATTAGTGCTGGTCTAGCATCTGGGCCTGCATACCGTCTGTCTGCTTACAGAAGTTAATACTATACCGGTTAGCAGAAATGCAAAACACAACATTACTATTCTGAGTCCTTTTACATTAAGGAGAATGAATGAGTTGTGCATATCAATAAATGACCAACCATGTGCCCAGAAAGCAATAACAATTTTATAGCAATGCGATGTTGTCGAAAAGGAGCCAAGGCTCATTCTGTGTCCTTCAGCAACTGAATAGGGCCTGGAAGCTGACTGGCATCAGCAGATTTTAATCTGGGTCACCGCACTGGTAAAAAAAGGTCTTGTATGAGCAGTGATCAATCTGGTGACCTTGGACGTATTAGTCTTCCTCCGGTTTTTAAAGCATCACAGGTGCACAGAGAACAATGTTATTCTAATTCTGCTGCACCAACCGGGATTTGAAGATCTGTGGTTCATAACACACCGGTGACTCCCTGATGACAGTTAATATTCAGCGCACACACTTGTTTCCCTTTTGCAGAAAGGGTTTGATGGTATTTGTTTGATTCCCAAAGCTTGCATGAATCAAAGCCTGCTCAGTTCATAACATCCATGAGCTCTACAAAATTCGTTGTCATCCTCCATTCTAAAGATGTCACTTCAAGCTTATAGTAGTCATTCTGAGGTCCGTCCCGTTCATGAAAGCGATTTGAAATTCCGTCGGCCATCCGACCAAGGTCTCCTCTGGTCAGTCTTAATGAGAACTGGGTTTGACTTTGATTTCTTTGCGTCCTTCCCTCAGATGTCCTTCTGTCTCCGCTCATCTCTGTTAATGCTCACTCTCTCTCACCTGGCACACAAATGTCATTCAGATGCTAAATGCCTCCTCGTTCGTCCACATATGCAAATTGACAGCTCGTCTCGAAAGAAGCCGCTGCCAGAACAATCACATTCAAATCTGCCAGAAAGTTCCCATTGTCAATGTTGTCTGATTCTCCTTTCACATTTTTTATTTAATTTGTGTCCTTTTAAAGTATATTTAAAGATTTTTTCTTCCTCTTCTTTGATGTTTTGTCGCTATGAAGAAATTCTTACGTGCTTTCATGTGTGCGCCGGATAATCCACTTAGGGGTTCGGTTTCTGTCGGAACAGCTCAGGTGAAGGTACCATGTTGAAAGACTCCCAAAACCTCTCTTGTACCCATTGAATCTTAAGCCTGCCTTGCATGGTTGAATACCCAAGACATGAAATGGAAGATGATGTTTAAACAAGGCTCTATCAGAATTCTGAAAGAAAGCAACTCCAGAGAGGTTTGTCTCGTATAAGTGAGAAAGAAAAGCTCATCGTTTCAGGCTGCTGTGGGAAAGGAGGTGGTGCATGTTCGAGCGCATGTCTTCAAAATATAGGTTTAACTTAAATGAATGAAATATTTAAGCCCATGGGCACAGCTTCATTTTATCTAACCTTCTGTCCTTCAAAGCCTTGTACTGTGCCATTTAGTTCTATAATCACATCGATTATGCAAACTATGGGATTGTATTAAAAGTCTGAGACTCTTTTCTTAATCCTCTCAAGTGAATACTGAACTGAATGGTTCAGGTTTGATGAGTTTAGAAAATAAATTGATTGTATGTGTTATATAAACTAATCTATTTCAATGTATTTCAAGTACTGCTCTTAATCATTAGATTTCATATTATAATTGAGAAGGGTTCAAGAAATTGATGATTAGGTCAGTGACATGATTTTATTTTTTTTTCCTACTTGAAATTCAATATTTATGATCATGATGGTTTCACATTTCAACAAAAGTTTACATTTATTGACAGTAAAAAAAAAAAAGTGGTATATCAGTAAAAATAACATTTCCTTACACAAAACATGAGTGGACATACATTTTTAAAAATCATATTTAGATGTTTATATATATATATATATATATATATATATTAGGGCTGTCAAACGATTAATCGCAATTAATCACATCCAAAATAAAAGTTTGTGTTTACATAATATATGTGTGTGTATGGAGTATAATTATTTTCTATATATAAATACACACACATGCATATATATTTAAGAAAAATGTGTTATTTATATGTAAAATATTTATATATAATATAAATTATATATAATATAAATATATATACACAGTATATACATGCAACTATTTCTTAAATATATACATGCATGTGTGTGTATTTATATATAGAAAATAATTATACACCGTACACACACATATATTATGTAAAAACAAACTTTTATTTTGAATGCGATTAATCGCGATTAATCGTTTGACAGCCCTAATATATATATATATATATATATATATATATATATATATATATATATATATATATATATATATATATATATATATATATATATATATATATATATATATATATATATGTTATAGTTTAGTTAATCTAACCTAACCTAACCTAACCTATGATGCTATAAAATAAAAAGGTCAAATTATTTATAATTTAAGAGACACTGATTTATTTATATACTATTTTAGTTATATTATTTTAGCTATTATAGCATTCATTTTTATATTTTCAGTTTTCATTTTCATTTTAGTTAATGTATTTACTAAATACAAATGTATTTTTAGTAATTTTGTAATGTGCTATTTTAATTTCCAATATTATTGTATAATAGTATAATTGTATAATTATAATTGTATAATTATAAATTGTATAATTTCTATTTAGGTCTAATTTTTGTTTAGATTATTATTAAATTAAATTAAATTAATGTATATTTTATTTCAGCTTTATTTCAGTTAACAAAAATATTTTTAATAGTTTTAGTTTTTGACTATTATAACCCTACCTTTACACACTGTCTACCAAGGTCTCTTTCATATAATTTCCTGATATAAGTTTTTTTTTTCTCCCCTGTATTGGTGCACCACATGAAGTGATATCAACTATTTATTAATATGTTCTATTTACTACTTTCAGTGTCACAGACTCACAGTAGTCCACTGAAGGAGAGTTAAGAACCCATGCGCAGGTTATTTAGATCCCAACATGAACTTGAACTTGACCTTGAACTTGGTAATAGGGAACAAAGCTAAACAAAAGACAATGGTAACACAAGGGCAATATACAAAGACTAATGACTAAATAAGGGACACCTGTACACAATCAAACAATGAACCAATGAAAACAATACACATGAACAGGGGAAGCACATGACAGGATCACATGATGGGATAAGGGAATCACATGACAAAACCAGGAACATGACAATGGGAAAACGTCAAAATAAGAGACATGAAAACATGAACATGAATACAAAACCCAAAACCAAACATTACATTCAGTCTTTTCAGTTAAGGTTTGTTTTCCTCACAATATCAGGATCCCCCAAAATTACTATTTTAGAAATAAAAACCATGTTCATCATAAAATAGTTAAGCATTTTTAATGTCATTGAAATAATAGATCAAGAAAAAAAAAAAGGAGCATCATGTCATTGACCCAATTTCTAAAACTGTCATTAATGCTTGTGAAAAGTCTCATGGTGCTCAACACTATACCTCTATTATTTTCTCATCTTATGTCTTTAAATGTTTAGTTCAATCTACAAACACATACCTCTCCTTCTGAAAAATGTATTGTCCCCATCCGTCACCTTGGCAGTGACTTGACATCATCTGCATCCATGCACTCATCTTACAATAACTGATGTCAAAGAGTGATTTATAGCCCATTTGATTCAGGCTGACTTGAACATGATTGCACTTTTTCGTCTTCCCAGCTGTTAATATCAACAAGCTTCAGGTTTACTGAGTACTTTTCTCTTGTATGTTTCACACGAATCCCAAACACCAAATACAGGATTCAATGTACATCCTGTTGTCCTTTCTATCATTTTAATGTTGAAATCCACATGCTATAGGTATACAATTAAGCAAGCCAGAACATTTCCATTTGGGTTTGATCACATTTTGATGTAAACAGTACTGTGCCCACATGGACATTTTCCAACAGTCAGGTTGTGCCAGCAGCACCAAAGGCCAAATTCCAGAATGTGAACTTAAAAGTGTTCACAATGCATAAGCGAACAAACAAATGCGACGAACACAGATGGTCTCCTTGTCAAAGTGTGTTTGTGTCTGTCACATTAGACATTTCAGGAATGCCATCACAGGACAACCCGGACTGGAAAAATATTAAAATAAGAGGCAGTTGCCCATTTTAAAATGCATTTTAGGCACAATCCGAATTCTTGAGTGCTTGCGTCTGCCATCTGTTGACTCAACAAACATTATTCCGAGGCTAACTGGTTCTGTCTTCATTTAATTCCTCTCCAACCTTGCAGAAACCCTGAATACCAATCAATCATTGCTGCAAAACACCCCGCTAAGGGGGTCAAAATCCTTCTTTGACGAGGCAAATGAAAATATGCAAATGGATTCGACAACAGAAAGGGGCAAGCTAACGGGTGCCACCTGTGCCCATTATCCCTTGTCGAATGTGAGTTCCAGGCTCCTGAGCACTAGTCCCTCCCCAGCATGCCAGTTCTTCATAATGACTGGATTGAAATGAAATGGTCAGACTGCTGATATTATTTGAAGATCATGCTGGCAAACCTGGGGAACATGTATCTTTGTACCCTGAGCTGTCTTGCTGAGTCGTAAACCCAGTAGCACAAAGCTGAATTCTGCACAAAACAAAACACATGCTGTCCCGTAGGAAACAACACTCTCTTAGCAACACGTTTTGCATGATATTATAAGCGTGTGTATGCAGTGTCATCAAATTAAATCCACAGCATGATTTTGGCAAACTAGTACACACCATCTAAGCTATCTGTTACCATCCCCATTCATCTGCTCATGCATGACCCCCAGGAAGTGCACTGTTTTACATTTGCCATATCAACATAACTGCTAATCACTACAGAAAAAAAGAAAAAAAAATGGCTGGAAATTTCGTCACAAGAATTCACTAGGGCTGAATCCGAAATTGCATTATTCCCTACTATATAAAGGAAGGTGAAAAATAATATAGACCATTTTGGTGTTTGTTGGCGAAGCCTACATGGTGGGAGAACGTTACAGTTCTGCAATAGCAGTCTATGGAAACGTACTTACGCCATGGAATTATATATATTACAGCAAATTATGACTTTCTCATGGATGACTTTTGAATGCCAGCTGGGTGGGGAGCCATAAAGAGCAGCTCATATGTAACGAAATGAATGAACATAAAAAGAGCACATTTGTTCGGGACACGTATTGGGGAAAAGTATTTGTCTCAAATGTTTCAGTGCTATGAGTCACTGGCTTTCTCATATTAATCTTTCTTGAATTAATTCTGAAACCCATCTGACTCATAGAAACCAATGCCAACCCCATCTCACCCCATCCCCCGTTACCAAATCAGAGCATGAAAAATGGAAATATGCATTAATAATAACGTCCTTCTTCCACGAATACATACAGGCATGTGTTGATTTGTACACAATGACAACATCTGTTGGGTGAGTCAATAGGTTTGCAGGATTTAACCAAGCCCTTATTACGAGCATTTATGAGCTGTTGAATTGTCACTTTTCTCAGTGTAGAAGGTCTTAAGTGGTTCTTACATAAGTCACTTTACATTCTGTCTAGCTTCAACAGAGCATATCACTCTTATATAACTGTTTTGCCAAGCTAAATGTTTGAGTCTGAGCCCACAAGGATCAATCACAATGAGAATGTCTACAATATAATTAGGAAAAAGGACAATTCATTTACAAATAGTATTTAAAACACACGTGCCAAGTTTTATTTATTTTTTATTTGTATTAAAGGGGTCATGAACTGGATTGTTTTATTATTTTATAATGTTCCCTGGGGTGCCCTTATAATGTTAGTATGATTTTTACATAAAAAATTGTCATAATTTATAAATAAAAGCCATTTTTCCAAGCCTGATTTCTGCCTCAGATTTGAACGCTCCGTTTTAAGGGGCGTGTCTGCTGTGAGACTGCAGTGCAAACGCCCACTGCTGTGATTGGCTGACATGCTTGCAATGAAATAGCTAGTATTACATGAACTCTCTCGAAAACTTTTACTACGTTTTTACTATTACAGCTATCGAGATTAACAAATCGTGAAAAGTATCGTTTAAAGCATTATATTTAAATCTATTCCATCACATGAAAGGTTGCAGCATGATGAGCACTGAGCAGATGACAGACAGTCTGTTGATCGCGTGAATAAAGATCTTATCATTGCAATGCAATTTTTGCACTCTCACAAATGCTTACACCAAATCACAATGCAAACACGATGTGAGTACACAGTAAGAGCTTCGTTGTGTAGTGTAACAGTGTCATTATGTCATCACGAGTTTGGTAAGTGTCCAGATAAGCTCTCGCGTTTCAGAGGCAAATAAATGTGTGTATCATCTGCATAGCAGTGAAATGATACACCATGCTTTCTGGGCTCGCGCTGTGCTGTTTGATTGACAGCTTGGGCGAAAGGGATCGTTCTTTGATCGCTTTCTGTAGGCTATATAATTTAATAACAGTTTAAAAAAAGATTATTTTCATAATACTACGAGAAATTATGTGAAGTTGATCGTTAGTCACTGATGCATAAACAGTATTGAACGATTTTAAGAGAAATATCTGAACTTGAATAATTACACCGAAATCACTGATCGCAGATCAGGCATTAGAATACACATGGTTACTTACATGTTGCTGGCAGATCCGTGTCGGGAAATTGTGATTGACTGATTTAATAAAGTTTAACCATGCTGGAATCCGAAGGAAGCTTATGCAGACTGTCTTCTTCCACAAACAGGCGCTGCACAATATTTAGTCAACAGCATGTTTATTGCTTGTAAGTAGCTCGATCCGGTAAGCAATCATCATGTCGTCCTATGTTATTTAGCATGTTTGGGCGAATCGGTGGGCGGGGCTAAACAGGCCGTGTTGAAGTAGGCGTTGATCTTCTTTTGTGGAGGTGGTGTTTTATCCTCTTTGACGTCATAGTTCCCCACTTTGAAAAACGAGTCGTTTGCTGAGCCTGATGTCTATAAAAGCTTTTATTGGACTAACAAGGTAGTTTTCAGTTCTGAAACTTACAGGATATTATTATAGTATGATGATCTCTTATATGTCAAAAGCTCAAGGAAACTTTGATTTCTCAGTTCATCACCCCTTTAATCCTATTAATCCAAGTTTTAGCAAAACAGTAATGACATATTTTCCTTACACCATGAAACCACGTGGGTTTATAATATTTAAGTGGCATATATTTTACAAATATATTGAATAATTCATAAATACAGTTTGTTTTTAGGGAGTTGCACCACGTGGCATTTTGCAACCTTACTAACCACATAACTAGCATTGCCTTGACATACAAAGGTCAAATTATATGGTATTTTAAAAGACTAGAATGTAGGTGTAATGATCACCAGTGAGAGTGTCTGGAATTACTATCAGAGGGCACTCCAACCCGGACAATCACAACACATCCACTGACTCCATTCCCCATATTCCTTTACCAAGACTTATCAGCCATGATCACATTCCCCTGTGTCTCATCATCTTGTTTACTCACACTGTATAAGCCTGGTTCTTTTTGTCATTCCTGCAAAGTCTTGTTTAGTGTTACACTGCAATTCCAAGCATTCTCTCTGTTGATCCGGTGTTCTTGGTTTTTGATCTTTGCCTGTTTCCTGGATTCCCCTTTTTGCCTGTGTCCCCTGCCTTTTTGTTGTGTTCGTTTGTAGGACTGCCTGCCTGTACTTTGGATTACCCTTTCAAAATAAACTGCATTTGGATCCTCAACCTTCGTGTCTCAGAGCAGTTCGTGACAGTAGGGCTGCACGATTTGGTAGAGCTTCACTTCAGCACATACATTTATTTAATTTAACAGCAGCTTTTAGATAATCGCAGTTATTCATGAATTGATTTGCGTTTTATTTCAATTAATTGTACAGCCCTACTAAACTGTTGAAGCAGTTTTGTTATAATATTGTTTTATAAGAAATAATAAAAGATTGTCAAACTAATTTCAAATCTTTTAATGAGACTTTTCAAGTCATTGCATGAATGAATTGCATGTATTTCAATACATTACCAGAATAATAGAATTAATAGATAAAAGAATGCTCACTCCAAATTACCATTGCTCAAGATCTCTGAGGTTTTAACTTGCTCCATAAACCCTAAGAGTATTGTATAGTGCTATCCGAACTCAAGCATTGAGGAGTCTAGTCACATAGGAGGAGCTGTCTATTATAGCTGAACAGACCGAGTATCTTTCAGTAATCAGTTGTAAAGCCCTGTTACAATTGGGCATTACAATTCAAAATGACACCTCGGCACAAGGTCAAGGCAGGTGCCATTATTCAACATGTAGTGCCGTTAGACTAATGAAGTCTTTCACAACACTCTATCAAAATAAGGTTGTCTTCTGTAATGTATGTGAGCAGGAAAACAGAATTAGAACACCACTAATAGCACCAAGTCCTACTTAGAGTGATGGGATCAAATGCGAGCCAATTAGACACCCACTTCGCTATCCGCAGAACATATTTATAGAGATGAAAGCGTCCAAAGTGAGAGCCGAGAACCTAACTTACCACTTTTGCAGATTTTGGTAAGTGAACATCATTCACTTGCACATATGCTTTTAATTTTATTACAACCTACATGTCGTGCCCTAAACCCCAACTCCAGCAGTTACATTTATGAATACGTTGCTGAATTTTGGACAACGGATCCGTTTTCCATGTTCATATCTGGATGGCTGAAGTGCAGCAGGGCCCATATGGCCTGATTTGAATAAGGAAATACGTTCAGGGTTACAGGTAAAATGCTGCATGTGACTCACAAGGTTATAATTTATGATATTTACAAAGATTTCTGCTGTTCTCAAGAACGACTTTGAAGTCATTATGATGGCTACGATGATGGCAGGGTAAATAATGATTATGATTAAGACATTAGTCATGTACTGTAGTGAAATGCTATTGATAATATGGAGGATACACCGAATCATAGTTCCTGGGCTGGTACTGATTATTCAGAATGACATCTGCTGACGCCGATAGTTTAGTATCAGGAGATTTTGTGCTGTACACGGTTTGATTTTTTTTTTTTACTCTGTTGAATGCTTGCGCTATAAACAGTATGGTTACTGTCTCTAAAATATCACAGTATATGGTATTACACACTTCGATTCAATATTCATTTATTTATAATAATTTTAGGT
This sequence comes from Squalius cephalus, assembly GCF_949319135.1. NCBI lineage: Eukaryota > Metazoa > Chordata > Actinopteri > Cypriniformes > Leuciscidae > Squalius > Squalius cephalus. The sequence continues at coordinate 11,519,518 of NC_137132.1, read as the reverse complement.
AGGCCTACATGTACATTTTTCTTAAGGAAAAAAATATATCTCCCAACTAATGCTGTAGGGATCCCACTCATTTAGCAAATTACAGGTTTACATTATAGAGCCCAAACTATTATATTCAACTGCTATTTATTTTCAGATATAATATTGAAATTCAAATAAAAACTTAAGGACATTAGGTAGTTCGTAATACTTTTTGTTGACGACAAAAATTGATTCCTTAACCCTCTGATCTGAGAAGCCTTGTGGCAATTTCTCAATAAATAAATAAATAAATAAATAAATAAATACCACATTTAACTGAAAGCAATTCAGCTTCCACGGTGAAAAGCAAATCTAAGACACTGTGAAGGTCAGAACTAGAAAAAAAATAGCCTCGGCTTATCTGTTTTTGCAGTACGAGTCTGTGAGACAAATTGGCTTGTTTTTGTTCCCAATGAATTCTCCTCATGTCAAACTATTTCAACTGCTTCTTTTAAGCTATGCAATCCATACTGTTGAGAATAACACATGTTTCTTGTTATAAAATGAACAGGTCACTCTCACAAATAGCATCTTGTGATCATCAGGTCACAACAAAAATAATGAAATTAATTGGACTATATATACTGACCATAACAATGTTGAATGTGCTTATGTGTGAGACTCAGACTTCCTTTTCCAATTCTGGACCAGATAAAACAAACAAACAAACAAACACACTAAAAACAGGTCAACACATCAGTATTTATACTATTGATCAGACTTTTCACCTGCTGAATGAAACAACTGTTGAACTGCATGAAAGGTGCAACCTGAAACATACATAGAGACAAACACTGGTGAAGAAGTGTTAATGATTAGTTAACTTGAAGTGCGCTATTTTGAAAAAAAAAACTAATTTTGTACTAAGTATATTTTAGTTGTAATTAAATTGTAGTAAAGCATAACTTTAAGTGTATTTAGTGTACTTTTGTGTACTAAATTCGAACAACTTCAAGTATACCTATACTTAGTATATGCCTGTAGGGACTAATTACATGCTTGATTAGTGATAAAGTGTACTTTATTTGTGTTACAAGTACATTACAAATTCGAGTATCATCGAGTATCATCATGATCATTTCCAGCCCACATGAATTTTCACTTCAAGTATATTTTTCTAAAATATATTTTTAGAAAATATACTAAAGTACAATTATTTTAAAGCGTGTTAAAAGTTGAATTGTGAAAATAGGTAAAAGCATGATGCTAATATATATTTTTTTTTTTATAAAAACAGTATAATTTTTTGTTAGTATATTTGCGATGTACTAATATTTCAAATACAATAAAGTATACTTTTTTTCACTAGGGGAGGCTCTTTCGAATTGGGTCAGAAAGAAACTACTTAGCAACCTCCCAGCGACAAATCTAGAAATTCCCAGGCAACCACCAAGCAAAACCGTAGCAACAACCAGAGCACCCTAGAAACCACCTAGAACATCCTAGCAACCACCCTGAACACCGTAGAAACCCAATGCACTAGCATTGATGGTCATTGTTTCGGCTTTAAGAAATCATACATCTCCCTCTGAAGGAAAGTTCTGTAGAAGAGAACATTGCTTTTGGTTTCACTTTTAAATCCAGCTTCCATAAAGGCATATCAAAGACAATTAAGAAAGAGTAAAGAGTATACCAACATAGTTAATTAAGATCCGGACAGCAAACTTACTGAAGGTAAACAAATTTGAGTCTCATGACAGATTCATTAGAGAACCAAAGATCCACATAATATACGACTGCAAAATAAGCTTGCTGGTAATTATGGATTCAACGATTTCATAAAACCAATACCAAAGTCTGGATGTAATCTTTTTGGCATATGTTTGTTGAAAAGTTCTTGGTTAAACTTAGAATGAAAAAAACAAATATAATCTCCTGGCCCTTTACACAAAGGACATACAGTTGTGCTGTGATTTTATTTCAACGATTGATGTAAGGAACTCATTGAACATTTATCAAACCCTGATTTTAGAAATAACATGCTATCTATGATTTTTTCTATTTCTTATTTCATTACGTTCACATATCAGGTTATACTCCTTATACTTATTTTGGGTAGAAAGTCTGCAAATTTAGTTATAAGTGTTTAGTTATAACAGTATCACACTAGAAAGAGTGATGTTGTTCCCAACACAGAGAACGTTGCCCAACACAGTTGCTGTGTTGATACTCGGAAACAGACAATTGCGAATGTGATATTGCTTTTGTACAACAGTTAAATAAACAATAAATTAATACTGAGTAGCTTACATTTCATACACAATTGTCATGCAGACTTTTGTCTGTTGTTGCTCCATAAACGGAAATAGTTCCAAATGAGGTCAAAGAAGAACCGGTGCGTTTCTCCGACCAACAGTGGTGGTGTTTTGATCCTGATTTAATCAGTCTTTTGAACAAATCGATTAAGTGAACGATTCAACGGTTCATTAATAAACAGAGTCACGTTCTAATTGGTAGAATCAGTGACTCACTCATAAATACACTTGTTTCATTCCTGAATGAATCAGCATTTTTGAACAAATCAGTTGAATGAATGACTCACTCATAAATACACTTGGGCTTTTACCGAAATCGACCCCTATACCCTTAAATATGGCACCGTGTCCAAATTCACTCACTCGTTTTCAATTGGACTATATTAGTGAATAATGTAGGGAAAGGTGAATCAGGCAGGGGGTGATTTTGAATGCAGCAATGTATCATTCCTGAATGAATAGGTTGATTGAATGATTCAATGACTCACTTATAAATACATTGTTTAATGCCTGAATGAATCAGTGTTTTTGAACAGATTGGTTGAACGGTTAGGGTTAGTTAAGGGTTGGTTAAGAGTTAATAAGTCTCCCTTATTAAGACTTGCCACCACCTGCTGATGCAACAATGCACTTGCAGAAAAAATATCATTGTGTCTGAGGCATTGTTTACAAAAACTCATTTTATTTATAAAAGGGAAAGAAAGCGATTTAACAAAGTCCTTGCTTTTTGTGTTTGGGCTTCCGTTTATTTTGTTCGCCATTGCTGGACTTTCTTATAAATTGACATTGTCTTCTCTCTGGACTAGAGGCATCAATCACACATTCGTTGGACATTCATGGCTTGGAGGGTCTTTAGCGTCATTCTGTCCTTGTCTCAGAGCAATGTCCGTAAACATCTATTGTGAAGTGAGGGGCTGCCAGAAACATCTCTGCTTTAGCCATTTTTGTTGTCAAGTTGTCTCAGTTGACACTAAATGTGTTTGAGGCTTGGATACCTTTGGTCCTCTAAGTGCACTTTTCATCTGGGGAAAAAAGTAGGGTGCACCCTAAAACATGCAATAGATGATGTTACAGTATAGAGGCTTATAAGATCATATGCTAGCTTCTACAATTTTACTCATGTTGTCTAATTCAATACAACACATGCTGCTGTACATTGTACAGAATGTAGAAATGCTAATTTGGTGTTAATAGTAATGCGCTTCAGAAGATAAATGATCTTTTTATTTGTATAGCTTCTGTACTGCATTCAGAAAAGAGCTGTTTGACCCATAATGCATCACTTTCTGCCCCAAATATTTATGTAAGATATTACTTCTGAGTCTGTAATCAATAGACCCTCCTTATTTATCCTTGAGTCAAACATTTGTTCAGTGGCCCTTGCAAACAATTCAATCTAGGACAATTTAATGCGAGGTCCTGAGCTGTACTACGAGAATGATTTTTTCAAGTGCTTGCAGGAGGATATCGAGCTCTGTTTGTTCACTTTCTTAGGTGACTATTATATATATATATATCAAACTAAATTCTCAAAGTAAATGAAAATTGAATTATGTTTAGAAATTAATATTTTTCTTACGGTTAATTAATAATGACTATTAAAGTGAGTTTAGAACCCAGCTTGTCCATTCTCATGAAACTCAAAGTTCTGTATATAAGTTACGTTGATAAAACGAAGGATAACTAATGAATGTGGTCAGTGTGTTAAAAATAGATAAAATGTTCATCAGTTGTGTAATTCAGTAAAGGAATTCTGCAAAAGAAAAGGTAATAGTTCAAACACAAAATCTGTGCTAAATCACAGTATGCAGACACAATTCATCGTCTTGCTATCTGAAATTCTTCTCAGCAAATGCTAATGGGTCAGTGAGTTTACTTAAAGATTCTCATTAGCAGCTCAGACTTCTGTCATTTTTTTAATGTAATTATGAGGAGACCAACCATGCAAAGTCCCATCTGCCCTTAAGAGTGCAGTTTTCTTTTTCAAAATGCATTGTCCATGTTTGAACATATGTTTTTCACTCTGCATAAAAAAAAAAAGCCTGCGTTTACATTTTTCTCGCTCCCAGTTTATCTGTGATGATGCAATCTATGCTCACTTTACAGTCAGCCTGTTTCTCTGTCACTCCTTCAAACACAATAAGACCATCAAACTGAGGCAGCATCCAGGGAATACAGCAGCATACTGAGCCCTTATTTGTGTCACAGTCTGCTGCATTACAGGAATAGTTTGCTATTAGCTCCATAAGACGGCCAGATCTTCATGCTATCAGATGTTTAGCTTTCTCTGGGTTCATCTATTTCAAAATGCCTCTCTCCTACTGAGCTCTGTGAATATCACTGGCAGGCACAGAACTGATTTGTGCTGTAATTATTGGGCTCTACTGACTGGATAATTGACTGTTAACACATGTGTTTGTCAGAGACACCTGCCCTCAGAGGCAGGAGCTGAAATCTTTGAGACTGCAGCAAGAGGAGGGCTGGATTGTCGTTGCTGCATGTGCTCACCAACATACTGTCACACAGAGGACAGCAGTGTACTCTTGAATGCTATATAGAGAGGCAGGGAAACAGTGAAAGCGAGAGGGAGAGAGACAAGAGAGAAAGGCATTTGCATGTTTTAGAACCGCTTGATTGGAGTAGATGGTTGTTCTGTTGGTTAATTGTTAATTACATCCATCTAAAATCACAATCTACTCACTAATGGGACCTAAAGTGGGACAAATTCACTGGCATGTACTGCTTTTTGTGTGCATAATTTACTTATGGAGCGGTGTTTAATACTTAGTAGAATATCCTGCATTGCAGTGAACTCAGTGGAAAACTAACCTTGCATCCGAATACGAATTGTTCCACACTATAAAGTAAGCAAAAAACGGTTACACTTTATTTTAAGGGGTCATTGTTACAGTGTAATTATAGATTTAAGTACTGAGTAATATTAAGCAAGGCGTCACTTTCAACCATGCTTCAATATCTGACGCTCAAAGCACCCTTTAGCGTCCATATGAGACGCATAACCCTACCACATACCTAAACCTACCCAACCGAAGCGTCACATATTGACGCTAAAGGGTGCTTTGAGCGTCAGATATTGACGCTTCCGAAAGCGTCAGTTACATGACGCCTAAACCTACCCATAACCGAAGCGTCACATATGGACGCTAAAGGGTGCTTTGAGCGTCAGATATTGAAGCATGGTTGAAAGTGACAAAAAGTGACGCCTTAGGTATGAGAATGTGTTGTACTATAGGGTTAGGGTAGGATTAGGATTTGGTTGAGGGTTAGTTGCATGTAATTATGCATAATTTACTGTTATTACTATGGTAAGTAAATGTAACATATGCAACAAGGACACTGTAAAATAAAGTGTTACCCAAAAAACATTATGTGAAAAGACTACTATGTTCAGATTCATAGAATTCATAGACAAAAAAAAAAAAAAAATACCCGGATGACCTACTACTTCCACTGAGATTATGAAATGGACATCTGATGGACAATTTAGTATCCCATATCCCATGAGGTAACGGGAGACAATTTGCAACTTACACTGATGATGACTAGCCTGGCAAGCCAGACCTACATCAAGATGTTAGGTCTGGCAACTCACCATAGACACGGCTCAATCCGAGGGGCGGGATAAACGGCTGTCTTTCAAATTCCCTCTGCACGCAATAGGACAGCGCTTCAACCAACCAGAGAGTTTTCCTAACAGCGGAGCTAACGTTAGTTGATAGATTCAACTTTTGCCATATCTGGCCGGCAAAACTACAAACACATCTTACTTTTTTTAAGAATGACTTAAGTGCCGTTCTATGCTCTTTTCTCAAAGAAAAACCTAACTCCAGGTTCTCCAGAGTCGCGTACAAAGCCGATTCGAAAGACTGTTCTCCAGCAGCAGCCGCCATTCTTTGTTTTCAAGTCGCAGGGAACCGTCGCAACTCTTGTCGTCATTATGTTAAGCCTGCCCCGCCTACTCACGATGTGATTGGCCTGACCTAATTTTGTTTTTTCCAGCTCGAAAGTCAACGGAGAGTTGCTAGACTACCCTGGCTGCAAAATAAATTTTGCTGCTGCTAGGGTTTCTCTAGCCTATTTTATCTTATTTATTAAACTAGTAATTTGGCTCTGTCTATATCCTGTTTAAAACCAGCGTTTTCTCCTATTGTCTGTTGTTGTTGTTGCTGCTATCAGTGTGTCTGACAACTGTGGATAAATGATGTCTGCTTGGGATAAAGCGGCCTGTCCCTGCTTGTCGATCACAGCTGCAAATCATTCTGTCAAGTTCTTTTCTTTTTTTTTTTGTTAAAATGCAGGGAATTAAACAAGTGCTTTTACTTGCATGGAATTTGCAATGCAAAAATGAGTCCATTTTCACTGTAAAGCATTCTAGGATCTGAGTGCTAGATTTGAGCTCTCTCAAAGACTGAATCTCATTTATCTGCATTTGAAAGTTTTCTCTGTACAGGTTTCCAGCACTTTGATGGGCTGTTTTCCATTCTTTGTCCAATGTTGTGTACATAAAATAAAAATCAATCCAATTTATCTACACTTATGTTACATCTCATGCTTTACAAGCTGACCATACCCAAATCACAGTATTTTTTCTGAGGAGCACATAAAAAATATTGCCTAATAATAACAACTGTACTTTGGTGCTGCAAAAATCTTTTACAAAGCAGCCTATACACTATGGTTAAGACAGCCATTTAAAAAATAAAATATTAAAATAAAAATAATATTTGCAAATATTCCAAATACTTTAATTTTCAACAAAACCTAGTTGTTGTTTTTTTATTTGTCTTTATTGATCTCCTTTTTATTTTATTTCATTTTTAATTTAGTTTAGTTTAGTCCATGTTTAGTCCATGTTTGCTCTGTTCTCACAATTTAAATGGATAGTTCACCCTAAAAATGAAAATTCAGTTATTATTCTGTTATCATTTACCTATTCAAATGCTATTTTTTTCATTTTCATGACCTTGCGATTATTTTAAAAAAATTCTGACACAGACAAAAATGCCCCTGAACTTCATTAGCAAGCAGTTTTTGGACCTTGGTGTTTCTAAAATACTAAAGTACTATGATTTTAAGCAGATAAAAATAAATAAAAATAATTAGATATACTTCCATATATTCATGTATAAGCTGTTTTCCTCACGGGGGCCAACAAATGTCCCCACAAGGACAAGGACTTTGGACACACACAAACACACACACTACAATGCATTAAATATCACTTCCACAATAAATGTATTAATTATGAATTATTAAACTTGGAGCAAATTCATTGTTAAGCCCCTGCAGCGTACACAGGTATGTGAAGTCAGTATACCTAGAATAGAACTGCTGTCCTTGGTGTTGAACTTCTTCTGCAGCACTGAGGTTTGTCATGCAGCACAGCACACCCAAACAGACGGCAGCTTAAAAAAGGTTGTATTAAAAAAGAAAAAAAAGAAAGAAGAAGATACAAACAGAAACCTTTTCCAAACCCCCAAAAAGAAACTCTCCCTGCCTGTTTCTCCAAAGAGAGCAGCTGAGCTTCATGTATGTGACTGTCTCTCTGTCTTGCACTCATTTGTCGATTTGAAAATATCTTTTCTTATGAGAAAGCATTAGGCCTATTTATCATTAAACATCACTATATAGACCTTAGTCAGGTTAGACTCAACTGAATTTAACGTGGGTGAAAACGATAGAGTTGTACAGTCTTTACAATTTCACAAACTTTATAAACGTAATGATTACGTTTACACGTAATTTTTACAACACAACTTTTAAAAGCTGGATTTTTTTGTCTACAGAATTTTTTTCTGAAAGACGCTTCATCTGAACAATAGTTGTTAAACAACAGTGCAATCCATTGAACGCACTGTATTATATCCCTCACAGCCTTGTTTTCTTTCCTGTCAAATATTAAATATGGCACTACCTTGACTACGATCTATATTCCATGTTTTTGGAACAATTTACAATGACAGAAAACCATGTCTTGGAGGGTTTAAAAGCAGAAATTTAAAACCAGTATTTTTGGTAAAGCACTTACATTAATTATTCACAAAAAAAAAAAAAAAAACTTATTCCTGCTGTAAAGTTGTTTAATGTATCCTTGGATTCTGGTTATGAGTTTGCTCAATTTCTTATGGAAGTCTGTTTCCAAGTCTGTGCTGAACATAAGGACCAAAAGAGAGGGAATCATCAATTAAAAATCCCAGATATTTATATTGAGAAACTATTTCAGTCATCGAACTTTAAGAGTAGTAATTGAGCATGAGTTTGAGAGCGCCAACTTTCTATTTCTACTAAAACAAGCTTTAAATCTCTCAGTATATGCCGAATTGCATTAAATTCAACTTGAATGTTGCTCAGTGCCTGATCCAGCATTGACGCAGAGTAAATCACCATATCGTCAGCATATAAATGAAAATAAGAATGTGTGATATTAATCCCAATAATATTAATATATAAAATAATTAATAATGGCCCAAGGACCGATCCCTGTGGTACACCGTTAATCATATTCAGAGTACTACAAGTGAGCCCACATTGAGTCCTACCTGATAATTAATTTACAAACCACCCAACAGCATTCACTGCTGATCATTTCATGATCCATATCAAAAGCCTTAGATAAATCAATAAAAAGTGAAATTATGTTTCTTGTTATCCAATGAAACCATTAAATCCTTAAGTACTTTTAAAATCGCTGTGGTTATATGTTTTTCTAAAACTGGATTGGAAATCTGATAAGACATTTTTTGAAGATAGGAACTATTTTAAATGAACATTCACAAGCGATTCCAAAACCTTAGCTAAAATATAAACAATTTCAAAATAGTCCTATACTTATTTAGTACAGTTGGATCAACTCTTTGGATCAACCCTTTAAATAATGGCAGAACATAAGCAGTTTTCAATTTTTTATTTATCTACAATTGAAACTGAAATGAAATATTAAAAAGATAAGTTAGTCGTTAGTGGTGGTGCAATAAAATCACCTGCCAACTTTAAAAACATATGCATCCAACTTATCCGGACCAGTGAATTTCTTACTATCTAAAGATTTAAGTTTTTTATTAACCTATAAAACTGCTACTGGGCTAAAAAAAAAAAAAAAAAAAAAATCATGAGACTAAACATTTAAAGATGTAAAGGAAACTTGAAGTCCTGGCAGGTGCTATGTAATTATTAATATTATCACCATTATTATTAGTATTGTTATTTTGTCCCTGTGTGCTTCTTAAAAATAAAAAAAGGCAATGCAATGATGCCTTCAGAATTATTTTCCATGGTAAACCTCATTTTATCTTGTATAATACCCATAACCCAACCCATAACTCTTTTAAGTACTTTCATGAATCATATTATTAGGCTTATTAGAGTATCAACTAGTCTGTTCGGCACATTTGGTACCACTAATATGCAGACTATTACATTTTCTCGTTATTGCAATGTGTTCTATGTCAGCATATCTCTCCTACTGGAATCCCCTGTCTTCATTACCCTCAGCCAGTATGTAACCTGCCATCACTCTTCAAATCCTGAGGAAAACGGGCGTCCAGAGCAGACAAGCCAGAGCCACCAGCACTGAGCACATGGATGTGGGAGCCTGAGATGTGGTTTGGTGCCTACAGTGTGCCATCTGTAGAGGTGCCACGCTGAAGTGGAGCCCTCACTTTTGGCATTGCTGGTGCACAGACAGGGCTGTCCCTGACAGATGGGCCAAAACGGGGATGTGACATTGCCTTGGGAAGTTGCTTCAGCTCCCAATGGGAATTCTAGCTCTTCTCGGTGGAAAAGCTGGTGTGAAGCTGCAGGGTGGTGTTAATTTACACGGTAACACTTTACAATAACAGGGCATGAATAATTATGTACTAATACCTGAATTAATAGTTACTTCAACATGAACTCATGATTAGTGAAGATATGAGCTAATCATGAACCAATGAAGAGCGATCCTTAACTACGACAGGAGTCATAATGATTCATGCATGAATAACAGCAACCTTAAACATGTCAGTTCATGTTTGATAGTTAATGCATTAATTAACATTTAGGGGTAAACTAAATCAATCAGTATCTTTAAGAATAAATAAGAAGTAATCTAAATTTGAATTAAACATATGATTTAACACTGCCATAATTTAAACTGTAATATCACAATCTGCCATCTGCAGCTTTGTGATAAATAATTGGAATGGCACATGATTATTTAGCCATTAATTACACAGATCCGTCTAAATAAAGGTGAAAAATAGACTAATAACTACCACTAATACATTTAATTTGATCTAAACTGTTTTCTGATTTTTATAGTTCATTTAGGTTAGTTCATATAGTTCACTTAACTTGAGGAGGCACATCATAATTAATTCATTATTAACTAACCATACACTAACATCAACTAATGGCTTGTTAATGTGTGACTGTGTCATGACTTTACTTGAGGGGGCACATCATAATTAATTCACTGTTAACTACTTACCAATTTCAGCTCATGATTTATCATAAACTTACAATCAAATACACATGTACTACAACTAGTAGGCTATTCAGCCCAGTTAAATGATGTTGCGTGGCTTTTCAAAAAGTCAGAGAACGGAGGTACATTATCATCACGGCCTGCGTCTGGATGGAGAGTGAACTGTACTGATCCCAGCAAACGTTCCCCTAACTTTAGTTAATGTTTCCTGTTTGGCTATTTTTTTGGGGGGACCGATTCCTCAGGAACTGTTGTAAGTCACAGTAGGTTTAGTTTGATGGGAAAGAGAATATCATAAAATAGATTAGGACCTTTTAAGATAAATTATTAGTGTATTTAGCATTTTCTATGTTTGATAAGGAGGATCAGTGAAATCAATGACAAACTAATCCTGTGCCTTTCAAAAATGTTTATGACGAAGCTGCTGATGTCAAAAGTTTAAATTAGTTTCAAAGTCAAAATGTTTCATATTTATTCTTACAGAGCCTGATTGATTTATTTTACCCCTAAACGTTAAATAATGCATTAACTATCAAACATGTACTAACATGTTTGAGGCTGATGTTATTCATGCATGAATCATTTTGACTCCTGTCATATAGTTAAAGATCGCTCTTCATTGGTCCATGATTAGTTCATTTCTTCACTAATCATGAGCTCATGTTGAAGTAACTATTAATTCAGGTTTTAGTACATGATTATTCATGCCCTGTTATTGTATAGTGTTACCATTTGCACTTTAGACTAACACTGAGGTACATCACTTTGCCAGGGAAAGCTCTGTGGGAAATAAACTTTTACCTGGAATAATAAAAATGAATTCATTTTCACATTTAATAGGGGAGAGTGGGGTAAGATGTAACACATTCTTAATTGAATAGTTCATCTAAAAATGAACATTAATTTTCTCACCCTCATGCCATTTTAAACCGGCATAAAATGTATACAGTTTTAGAATGTGAACGTTTAGATACAGCCCATTACAAATTGCTGTCTGTGACTGTGAAGAATATATATACAAACTTCTGTCATGAAACTCTAGATAGCGCAGGCTGAATCTGCTTGCAATCACATCATTCTCTATAGGACACATCTGATTGGCTCCTGATGCATCTGCAGCCAATGAGCTTGCTCCTCAACCGTCAAATACTTGGTCAGCTTTTGCTGTAGCAGTTGTAGCACACTTTCAGAAACCCTCCACCTTCCCCAGCTCCGCAACGGGTAATTCATGAATGCTATTGTACAGCAGCGGCATGTCTTACTTGCTCACAGCAGCATGTCATGTATGTATTGGCAGTAGTAAGTCCCGTACTTGCTCTGCCGCAGCAGCAGTAATAACCAACAGCAGCAGCGTAGCAAATACATTCCGCTGAGACCAAACATGTCAACATTGCCATATTAATTAATATGCCAAACACTCTTGAGAGTTGTCATGACTGAAATAAGTAAAAAGTGTACAAATGTTAAACTAGTTTTTTTACATGGCTTATGAAATAAGTGTTATGTTGAAACTAATTTATTCAGCTCTATTAATATTTGTTGATGCCAGTATACAGTATATACCAAAGCGCTGTAACAACTTTTGGGGTTTTTGATTAATTATTTAGTGAACAGGCTGCCACAGCCACACAAAGTCATGTGAACTGCAAGGAAGGAGCAATATTTGTGCAGTTTCATGTCCTAGAGCTTGATTTTTATTAAAACTAACAAAACAAACTTTTTGTTGTTGATTTATTGTTTTTCCCCCCTTTGTACCAGACCCAGACTTTCAAAAATAAAATATGAAAATCAAATAAAAATGTTAGAAAAATAATGATAATCAGAAAATAATTATAAATCATTAATAATAAAAATGTATTATTTATCATGTTAAATTTGTTTATATATATTAGGGCTGGCATAGACTAGTCGAGTAGTCGATAGATCGACTACTTCAACCACTAGTCGACGCTGTCGGAAACAATCGACTACTCGAGCGTCCATTAACCATAAATGAATTAAAAATTGCGAACGTCACCAACAGACACCACACGTCAGATGTGTGGAAGTATTTCATCAAGGATGACAAAAATATTGTAATTGGCCAACTCTGCAAGAGGCCGTTCACATATTGCGTCTAAAAACGTGTGGAAAGCGCGCGTGGCCGTGCCGCTGTCTCCTACAAGCGCTTGCGCTCCCGTGGCATCTGTCGTCGCTATGCAACCAAACTGCGCTCTCCATGATGACGACGAAGAAGTTATCATTCAGCAAAGGATTCATTTATTTCTAGCCCTTGCATTAGCTTTACTACTAGATATATTTCTGGAGATGAGAAGGAAAAACCCGCCTGGAAAAACTAGCGCCCCATGTTTCTTTCATTATGAGCGCGCTCACCGCGCGCCTACATTTGAAATAACGACCTTGAGCGCGGAAAATACGCGATATGTGAACGGCCCCTAGAAGCAGACGTCTGAAATGAAAGGCAAGAACGGCTATTTATTTGGCTTTAGACTGTTACATGAAAATTTAAAAATGAAATGTCATAATTATAATGTTTTGAGAGTTTACTTATGTAATTGTTGCATTAGGCTATGAATTAATAAATGTTTATTGATAAGATCTAGCTATTTCATTTACAGTAGCATGAACGACGAGTAGTCGAGTAACTCGAGTATTGTTTTGATAAGAAATCGACTAGCAGAAATCAGTAGTCGTGCAACCCCTAATATATATATATATATTGTAATGATGAGGCAGGAATGAAGCGGAGAGAGAATCCAAATGCAAGCACTTCATTTAATGAAACAAAACAGGAAATCCAGGGCAAACAACGGAACACAGAACTCAGGACAGGAACATGGAAACAGCTACAGCAAACAACGACCGACACCCAACAACTGAAGCACAGAGGTTTAAATACACAGGCAAACAAGCTAAACAAGATAACAAGGGGGTGTGGTTAATCAGAAACACCTGGGAGACTAATAAACAAGAAAAACTACAAAGGACTACAAAACATGGCACAGGACAGGAAATAACAAAAGTCCACACAAGAAAAGGGGAACACAAGACAGGAATCATGACAGAGCCCCCCCTTTAAGGAGCGGATTCCAGACGCTCCACACAAAATAAATAAAGGTCAAGGAGGGTGGTGGAGCAGAGGTGGAACGGGGGAGGGATGGAGGGCCAGGTCCGTGGAATTGAAGAGGACCTAGAGACTGTGGCAAGACGGGAGACCAGGGTGGAGCAGGCAGTGCAGGCGGCCAGGGCGTAGCAGGCAGTGCAGGCGGCCAGGGCGGAGCAGGCAGTGCAGGCGGCCAGGGCGGAGCAGGTGGCCAGGGCGGAGACGAACCTTCAGGCGGCCAGGGCGGAGACGAACCTTCAGGCGGCCAGGGAGGAGACGAACCTTCAGGCGGCCAGGGAGGAGACGAACCTTCAGGCGGCCAGGGAGGAGACGAACCTTCAGGCGGCCATGGCGGAGCTGATGGACCCTCGGACATCCAGGGTGAAACAGGAGACCACCCCTCTGGCGGTCCTGGCGGGTCGGGCTGATCCGGAGGTGTATTGCCCCCCCCCAAAATTTTCTTGGGGAGGCTCCCCGGTAAAGAGTCCTGGACCAGCGATGAAGAGGGCCTTGAACTGGGCAGGACCAGCGGTGAAGAGGGCTTTGTGCTGGGCAGGACCAGCGGTGAAGAGGGCTTTGTGCTGGGCAGGACCAGCGGTGAAGAGGGCTTTGTGCTGGGCAGGACCAGCGGTGAAGGCTTTGTGCTGGGCAGGACCAGCGGTGAAGGCTTTGTGCTGGGCAGGACCAGCGGTGAAGGCTTTGTGCTGGGCAGGACCAGCGGTGAAGGCTTTGTGCTGGGCAGGACCAGCGGTGAAGGCTTTGTGCTGGGCAGGACCAGCGGTGAAGGCTTTGTGCTGGGCAGGACCAGCGGTGAAGGCTTTGTGCTGGGCAGGACCAGCGGTGAAGGCCTTGTGCTGGGCGGGACCAGCGGCAAAGGAAGCTCTGGGCTGGACGGAACCAGCAGCGAAGGAAGCTCTGGGCTGGATGGAACCAGCGGCAAAGGAAGCTCTGGGCTGGACGGGACCAGCGGCGAAGGAAGCTCTGGACTGGCAGAAGTGACGTGAACAGTCTCTGGATCAGCAGAAGCGACGTGAACAGTCTCTGGATCAGCAGAAGCGACGTGAACAGTCTCTGGATCAGCAGAAGTGACGTGAACAGTCTCTGGATCAGCAGAAGTGACGTGAACAGTCTCTGGATCAGCAGAAGTGACGTGAACAGTCTCTGGATCAGCAGAAGTGACGTGAACAGTCTCTGGATCAGCAGAAGCGACGTGAACAGTCTCTGGATCAGTAGAAGTGACGTGAACAGTCTCTGGATCAGCAGAAGCGACGTGAACAGTCTCTGGATCAGCAGAAGCGACATGAACAGTCTCTGGATCAGCAGAAGTGACGTGAACAGTCTCTGGATCAGCAGAAGTGACGCGAAGAGACTCAAGCTTTGCAGGCATGACGCAAAGAGACTCAAGCTTTGCAGGCATGACGCAAAGAGACTCAGGCTTTGCAGGCATGACGCGAAGAGACTCAGGAAGCGTGAAGGCGGCCATCCTGGGAATCAGAATTAGGCGTGGCCGCCTTCTTGGCTGGAGACTCTCCAAAGCTGCTGGATTCATTTTTGGTCGGTCGTTCTGTAATGATGAGGCAGGAATGAAGCGGAGAGAGAATCCAAATGCAAGCACTTCATTTAATGAAACAAAACAGGAAATCCAGGGCAAACAATGGAACACAGAACTCAGGACAGGAACATGGAAACAGCTACAGCAAACAACGACCGACACCCAACAACTGAAGCACAGAGGTTTAAATACACAGGCAAACAAGCTAAACAAGATAACAAGGGGGTGTGGTTAATCAGAAACACCTGGGAGACTAATAAACAAGAAAAACTACAAAGGACTACAAAACATGGCACAGGACAGGAAATAACAAAAGTCCACACAAGAAAAGGGGAACACAAGACAGGAATCATGACATATATATATATATATATATATATATATATATACCATTATATATACTGTATATATTGGTATATTTACCATTGTCCCACAGTGTGGCATCATTTCTAACACATTGAACAGTTTTTTTTCCAAATAAAGTTTAAGAATAAAGTGTCAGTGAAGATATATATATATATATATATATATATATATATATATATATATATATATATATATATATATATATATATATATATATTCATTTTATTGTTCAATTATTAAAAATGTGTACAAATATTATTTTAATTTTGCAGCCTTGGTGGTTGGAATGTGTAATAACACTGTCTTTGTTTGTTCAGGATCTCTTTAGATTAATTATGAAAAACATATATAACAGCAAAAAACAGAAATGGTCACTTTATTTTGGATTATGAAAGCTGGAAGTTATCTTAAGCCATATTTTGTGACCGTATGCATGCATCCGAGTGTTTGTGAGTGCAAGTACAAGTATGACAGAAAAATGACAGCAAGAAAGAGAGAAGATGTGCAAGAGAGAGAGAGACACTGCAGCCGGATTCAGTTTCTGGTTCATTAGAATGACACACCGCAGCAGAGTCTGTATCAGCCCCGCTCAGATCAATGGTAAGCTGGTTGCTCTTGGGGAGAGAACAATCTGGAAATATTGTATTACAGCCAGACAGGGAGATGAAAAGTAAGATACATTCTTGCGGTTGGCCTTGATATTGCATTATCTTGTGTCACATGATGTATTCTATACTATTTACATCTACAGAAACAAGAGCTCTGTCACTGTGCAGAAATGAGAGAAAAAAAGCCAAAGGCTGCAGAGAAAAATCAGTGAGTCGTGATTTATTGTTGTTATGACCTTGCATGTGCTGAAGGAGGTGTTTTTCTTATTTCCAAGCTTACAGTGACATGACTGAACAGTCTTTTAATAAATAATGTGCCTTTTAAAAATATGCATTCAACAATTCTGTTACTCTACCAACTTTTCTTTTCTGTGGTATTTGCATTTTAAATCATTATATCTCAAAGCTAACTATTTTAATATGTGTTTGTTTAATGCACATGCATTGCAGTCAAGCGGCAACATTCTAATCTGAAAAATGAAGCCTAACCGGAAGTGCGAAAAACTGAAATACATCGAAAATCCGCTAGGGGCAGGTCCCAAAAGGGCGCAAATATCCATAGACCACCATGTTAAAATGTCCGTTTTCACAGCATAAATTCATGTTTTTACAGGTTGGTCCCATGGACTTTTATTGTATTTTTCGATAGGTTCCGAGTGCCTGACAACTGTGAGGGGGGTGAATTTTTTTCTAACTCGTTAGTTTAGATCATATTTAGATATAAAATGTAAGGGCGTGGTTAACTTTGATTGACAGCTTGATTGACAGCTGATAACGAGCATAGGCTGCACCAAGGAGAATGACAACATAAGAAGCACCATTTTTTAATATACAGTTGAAATATAATACTACTGTTTTTGTATCATGAAATGTAGTTTTAAGAGTTTTTCAGGCGAGAATGTAGTTGGTTAAAGCTCAAATCTGTGGTTTATTTATAAAGATTTATGAAAATATTATCCAGGTTGTGAGATCCAGACGATCACCGGGCGCTCGGCGCTCATGTACCCCGCCTGGAACAGCCTTTTCTCGGCTAGTCGTTCTGACGTTTGCCGCTGACTCTGACGTCTCTGTAGTGGTTAAACATGAGATATAATTCGTCTTGTGTATATCTAACGGGCGATTTTTGGTCTCATGAATCTATAATTTGTTCCCTGGCCAATCATTTTGGCTGAGGGCTAAGTGAAGTTTCATAACTTTATAAGCTATTTCACTTTACTGTTGTATGGTTAGACTTTAAATTATTTTAATTTAAAATTAATTAATTTAATTTAAAATTAAAATAAATTACATATATAAAAAAGTAAACATTTTATTTCAGCTACATTTCTCATTTTCATTTAACTTAGATAGGGTATATGAGTCTCATAATTAATAACTTTCAAATAAGCAGAGGAGTAATATATATATATATATATACTGTATATATATATATATATATATATATATATATATATATATAAGGAAAGAACTTCAGATTCTATAAAAGTTATTGGAAGATCTCATTTTTTTTTCCAGTCAAAAAAACAACCACTGAAGAATATCTCTGCTCCACAAGGAATGAGTAGGTGGGGCAGGTGATTTCCACTGCAATAAAATCAAGCGTCTAGCAAGGAGGGATATAAGGCCACAAATTCCCGGAAGATGAACTGTGCCAAAAAAAAAGTGCTTTTATAGCCACAGGTTTGTTTATTATCCCAACTGTTTGAGATATTGTCTCAAATATTTGAGACCAATATCCATGGGGAGATTGCCAGAACCAAAACATGTGTGCCATGGTTGGGCCTGAAAATGTTACTATTTGCGTACTGACTTTACATTTTTTGTTTCATTCATTTTGTATGGTAAATAAAAGAGAGAAAAAAAGTGTCATGCTGGCAAAGGTGCAGTGCCCAACATCTTCCAAAAAATATTCATTATTCCCTTATGAGCATAACAGCTAAATCCGAACTGAAATGGAAAAGGCGGTGACGATCTGTCATGTCCTATTACAGGCTTATCAGATGTGATAAAGGCAAGTGGTAAGGTCTGACTTTGCAGATCTTGTTAAGAAAAGGCAGAAATCTGATGACGTGTGCAATCCCTTGCTGACTAATACATTCTCAGCTCTAATTAGTAGAATCTTGGGGCCATGTGGCTCTGCAGTGTTATAATATGCAGTTTACAGTAGTTCTCCGAGGCCGTCTACATCCCTGTCGCATTTCATTAGTTCTGCGGATTCTCTTCAAAGAAGACTGGCCCGAGAGATTTCAGACCACAAGGCACCTGTGAAAAGTCACGAGTGTGCACACATGCTGGCATAAACTGTTCGGTAACAGCCACATACAACTGGGTCTCAATTTGACCCACATTAAGTGGCATAAAATTGACAAAGTAAACATTTAATAATTTTGTTAGTGAGATCAATGATGTGAAGCTTATTTTTTTTATTGTTCAAAAATACATTGAAAATGCAATTATGACATAGTGACTTGAATACACCTCTTCTATGATGAGCATGTTTTTAATTTCTTAATCAAAATCTATTTATTTAGTTTTTAATATTAAATCAAAGTCAATGTCACAAGATAGTAATGTCCTAATGCATGGAGTAAAAACAACCATCATGACTTTGTGTCAAAGTCAATATTAAAATATCTGATAATTTTATGTTTTTATGACAAGGGCAGGGACAAGGTTGGTTCAAGCTGTAAATGTTATGTGGTGAAACCACAACAATTAATAATTCACAATATTTGTTAAAACATACCTTTTTTTAAATAATGATTGAGGAGCCGTTTACACAATACCATTTTCAACTAAAAACTGAAAACTTTTTATGAGTTTTGGCTATTCATTTACACGATAATGGCATTTCGAGGGACTTAAAACTCAAACTTTTGAAAACGAGTTGTAAAGTGCATGTTTTTTTTTGAAAACGATACCGTTATCATCTCATGTAAACTACAAAAACACGAGTTTGTGAAAACGGTGACGTCATGCTATTGACGTCAGTCTCTAGGCGCGTAGTGTTTCTTTACAAAGTGACATCGCCATCTACTGGCCTTGCAGCAGGATACAGCGTTTTTAGTCATTTCGCGGATCTGTGACTACGTTTACATGCAGCCAATAACCCGTTCAAAACCGAGATATTAGCAATAACCTGGTCGCGCATGGCCATGTAAACACCGGCAAAAACCCGAATATGCTCATATCCCGGTTTTTAAAAACCCGGATATGATCCCTGGGGTACCCCTGTTCTAACCCGAATATTTGGTCATGTAAACGCGTATCGGCATATCCCCATCAAAAGGAACATTGATTTGTGTTCTGCGCATGTTCTATTTGCAAGGAATCTTGGTCTTTTGAGTAGAGACGACGCATACAAAAACCCGCGTGCAGTATACCGGAAGTAAACAAGAAGTAGAGGTAAACATGGCGAGACGCAGCAGAGCACCACACTTTTGGAGCGAGGAGGAAAGCGCAAACAAAGGCGATCGCTATCTGCCCCGAACTATTCATTATCCGCGTGCTGCTGCTGTTGTTGTTGTCTTTGGATACAGGAAGAAGAATCGGAAATGACGCATATTGCGTCTTAAGGTTGTCCGTACGTCCAGACGCTAACTGTGCGTCGCCGTTTACATCGGGATATTGCCAATTGATTACAAATTCCATGTATACAGGAGTAACTCTCTCTACTCACGCATGTAAACGGGTTATTCCGAATGTTTCAGAAACCCAAATAGTGACCTCAACCCGACCATAACCCGAATATTGACAGCTTGTAAATGTAGTCTGTGTGAACGGGGATCATTTTAACAACGTTGTCGTCTGTATGTGGATAAAATTGTCTACATCTATTTGCAATATAAGGGCAATATGATATTATTTTTAACTTGATGGTTAGGCCACATGACATTTTTAAAAACATATATATATTTCTTATCTGTCATTGACTGCCTGTTGTTATGTATTCTGTCTCCATCTGGGTGTCAGCACATTGAGAGGTTTCATGGCAGATGGTCTCCATCAATTTACAAAACTGACCTTTTACATGGTCGATGTGCATGATTAGGAGAGATGGAAATAGGCATGATGCTGGAATAACCTGCTTATTTTTAATATCCTCTTTGAATTCAGCGCTGACGCACAAGGATCACTGTCACGAATGCAATTATAATGCGATGGAGTTGCTTGGCAGTTATTAATCTATTCTTAGGGAGGATAATGCAAATTAGTATGCATGAGCAAAGAATGGATAGTAAGGGTGAATACAAAAAAATAGCTTCTTAATTGAGGAGTCTGTATGAGATAACTGGGTGGCACTCCATCAACAAGATGGAATAACGTGATTTTATTCTTGTTTGTTTTTTTGAAAAGAACATGGAACCCGGAATTAGTTTTTGTCCATCAGTTTGTATTGTGACATTTACCAAGAATGAAAGTGTTTGGTAAAAATGCATTTTTAGACACAACAATGTAGTCGCATGCAGGGCTCAATTATCAACAAATGGAAACCATATACAGACCTTTAGGAGCAACTTAACAATATGTTCCCTGGAAAGACAAATTGTAGTATTTGCATGCACAAATTACAGCTTTGGAATGAGTATCTGAATGCCAGCTCTTAAGAATGAAAGACGTTGCCGTTTACTCTATAAGTATCACATTGTTCATGATTGGCAAAGCAGATTTTCAGTTTAAAAAGCACTTTGAAGATTGTAGAAATTAACCTATGAAATTCTTGTTACTTGTTCAACATGTTGAGTGTTCTTGTGACATATTTACAACTGAAATAGGATATCCAATAAAAAGAAAAAAAAAAAAAAAAGAAGAAAAAAAATTAATCGCTGAGGTAAAGTGTGTGTTACTGTACATACCAGAGTAACAATCCTAAATAATTGAAGACAAACCCTCAGATTGATTGAGGATTATTTATTTCATGCATGAAACCAGGGACATGAATTAAGAAAGTACAGGGTTAATTTTATGTTTACACTTGAGGTTAACATTATATTTTCTTGTCAAGAAAAAAGTAACAATGTTAGGATTTGCATTGCGTAGTTTTGTTTATTAATGCTTTAACATTTATTAAAAATGATTCAGTTTGAGTCTTGTGTACACGTCTCTTCATTACATTACCAAGAGACACGTCAAACCATTTATTCATAAAATAAATTGTATGATCACTAAATATCTGTACTTCCCAGAATTCCAACAAAAACGGCCATTCTCCAACATGTGGCCATTGCTGTCTAATTTGCCTTTGTTAAAAACATGATTTCAGGTCAGCTGTTCTGTAGGAGGGAGATCTATAAATACTGATGGAAGCAGAGAGAAGGAGAGGCAGATGGAGGTATAGATGAATTTAAATGCCACAAGGGGATCGCTGGAGATTGAGGTCTAGGAATACCCTGTTACCCACAAATCCAACCAACAATCTGCATAATTCCACAGAGCTGCATCTGATAAAATGAGAGCGATACCATCCAGATAACACTTGAGAGTTTAGTAAACTAAATGAGATTCCAAAGGTAATAAGATGAATTTGAATTGTGCGTAAACCTTTTTGACATTGTAAATTCCTGTAGATGAGATATAATGTCATTTGAGGAACAGAAACACGATTGACCCTGAGGCCGGAGCGTAATAACGGCCCACAATTACGGGACATGATTGTGACAGCTGGAGCTAAATTACTTGGCAGGTATAAGGGACTGTTGGAAGTCCTTTTGAGATTTGGCAAGTAAACTTTCATTTGCTGTTCAGCTCAGATCTGTTAGCTTGAGGCAAAGCATGCCTTTCTTAATACTTTCAGACACAAATGTATATAATATTGCATGAGCCTCAAGCCCATGTAATGATAAGGCAGATATTCACTTGATTTCCATATCTTGTTAATGCCTCTGGGCAAATTTATTATGTATACAAGAACAGCTCATGTCGACTTGAATATAGAAAAATTGAAATGTGCAAATCTGTTTTTTGAGATTTTTTTCAATAACATTTCACCATCCATCCATCCATCCATCCATCCATCCATCCATCCATCCATCCATCCATCCATCCATCATATTTAGATTGAAAATATATAAAAATGGCCACAAATATATGAATAATCTGAGTAACTTTAACCCTAAAGAGGGATAGGGTGTAAGACTCACCAATCTGTTAGGTTAGGGCACTTTCCTGAAGTGTGCTTTTTTTTTCTATGAGTCCATTTCCTCCCCCTTGATTTCAAGCAGAGCGGTACATACAAGGTTGTTCAGAGTAAAATTGATTTTCCATATTTCACTCATGCCAGCAAATCTCTCTTTTTACATAATTACAAAGACAAACCTTCAGTCAAACGTGAGGTATCCCTGCATTAAGTGGCTAGTGTGGTGACAGCTGTTTATATTCCTGAAGTGTTCTTGTGGTGTCCAGGACTGAGTGTGAGAGAATATTCTTCGACCAAACGATAAGAGGTGAAGTCTTTTTAATATCTCGGTGCTGCTGCCTGAAATAGGCTGACAGGTCCAATTACCACTTGAAGCTCCTCTGCGGTTGCTTGTTGGACAAACACAACCTCCAAATATCCCTTAGGATAAGGAGTGTTCAGTCAGACAGACGTAAGGAAGCCAAAAAAGAAAACAGAAGAGTGCATGATTTAGACACCTTTCAAATCAGCTCCCGGTCGAACTCTTTTGAAGATGCTGCCTTTGTCATCCTTTGTTGCAGAACAAAGCACCAACAAATCAATGTAAATAAACCAAGGTAATATTCCAAGGAGTGGACACAGGGAATATGCTGTCAGTCAATCATGTTAGTATGGAGGTATCAAGAGAACAAGGAACTTCTTCTCATCCCTTCGCAGTTTATGTTATATGCAGTTCTGGGTTGGTAGCTCATAGACAAGATTCATTTAAGGGTCAAGTGTTTGCATGGGTCATCTTGGACCTCTTAAGCAGAGTTATGGACAACACCACCCTTGTGTCATAGAAAATCAAAAATCATTGAAGTACTGTCCCTCTCAGTCTTCCTCCTTTATACTTACTAGCAGAAGCACTCAACTTGTCGCAAGGCAGTGCAATATCTGTACCTGCTCTCTCCAGAGCTCTAGATGTTGCAGCCAAGATCTTGCTGGCGTTTTGAGAGAGATTTCAGATTTAAAAGGTTACTGTTGACATTTGTACAGTATCTGTCAACTTCCACTTCTCAATGCCTTCAGTAACTTGGCAGGTGACACAATATTCAATCCCAAAAACACTGGGCCTGGACCTTATCGAAGTTGCTATTATGTCCAACCCAGGCTTACTGGAAAAATGTCATGCCTGTGGGGATATTTCTGCAAAATCATATTATGTTGTAAAACGTCCAGTGAGTGGCACTAACAGCGCGCTACATTTTTTTCTGAAAGAGTTGAATGTGAATCTGGCATTGTTTTATTACATTGAATGTTGTACGTATCATGGCAGTTCATTAAAGACATAACATAGCACCTATACATTAAACCTACCCTGAACCTAACCAATAGTGCAAAATAACCATGATAAAAACGCATTTGCTGAAGCAACGATGCTTATTTAGCTTGCTGTTTGATCGTGATTCATGTTTCATCTGCATCACAAGTGCAATGCTGTACAAGGTGAGCTACCAAGCAAATTTACTATATTAAAGCTATTCATATGGAGCTGGTTATGCAATGCAAGCATTACAAATATATTAGTTTGCAAATCGCCCACTATGGTAAAAGTGTTTTGAGGTTGTAACATACTAAAGCATTGTGCAAGAAACACGATAAGAAAAGAAATTATTAACCCTTAAATGCATGAATGTTTCGCCAATCATTACAGATTCGGGTCTTTAGTGACCCGGAACTATATCTAACACGAATGGATCTCCACCTGTCGTTATAATATAAAACTCCCCTGAAATTAGAGTAACAATTACAGAAGAATAAAATATAGCATATTTTTGTTTACCTTTTGGAGCTTGGAAGGGTTCAGTTTGAGCAGATGTTTTATACCATCATCACTGTTCTCATCAGACCTCATTTCCCAGTACATTCAGCATCTGGCTCATATTCGCGATCTCAAACAAATTCTCAAAACTATCATTTTCAATGACTTAAAAATCAATATTTTGATCGCTGACAGATTCTTCACTAGATCCACCATCAAGTGACAGTGAGACTCATATTTGATTGCGTTCAGTTCTTGCTCTGTAGTAAATCACTGAGCCATTTCAAGTTTTGCTGATGATACTTCCTATTCTTTTGTTTTCTACCTGAGGTAACTATGAGTGAAAAATCACTTCATTGTGTATCAGACACTGTGTGGAATAAAGGTGAATTGCACTTATTTAGTCTTCAAAGATTCAATTATTGTTGTGCAGAAAAATATACTTACACTCTTACACACCAGGTTATTAGTGACCCTATACAATTTTTACAAAAAAATGAATGGGAAAACAGGCATTCTTTTATAACTTTATAATTTTGTTCTTGTTATAGTGTTTATAATGAATTCATACTAAGAAGGTTGATGTCTAACTTTAAAAAATGAATGAGGACGATGGTAGTAAATGACGTCCCGGGTCACTAAAGACCCGAGGTATGTGTTTCAGAGTTAATCAATAATCTAACCCGTAATCATAATTTGTGTAAAAAAAAAAAAAAAAGAAAAGTTGTGGTGTTTTACTTTCACTAGTGTCCATTTCTGCTGGAAACTGAGGTGATTTTTTTGTATAAGATCGTTTTTGGAGTTTTTGCAATGAGCCCATGCAGCATATGTCCTCCTCACTGGAGCCGCCCCACCTTTTCTCATTCCAGCCCACCTGATCATCTGTTTGTTTGAGAGCATAATCACGGAGAAGCCGCTAAGCACCTGTGTGTTATGCCACCGTCACGACAAGGGCTTTGGATGTAAATTACCTGCAGTGTTCCAAATGCCATGACAAGCAGTGCATTTACCGATACAGTGGGAAAACCCAATGGAGATTTTTACCCTGGTGACGACGCTAATGTCTGGGTAATAGGTGCAATTTCACAACGTAAATGTCAGCAAATCACTACACACAGGAAAATCCGATGTTGTGTTCTGCATCTTGTACATTACACGGAGTGTAACCTCAAAATGCCTTGTTCTCTGGACCGTCAGTACGTAAATGCTGAACTTGTGTGGAATGATATCGGCATGTGATATTAAAGCTTGTTTTCTGCGAAGGCACTTCACTGCAGTCAAAGCCTTATGAAAAAGGAATGAAGGTCATTTTACACTTATAAAGCTCAGAGAGAATTAAAATGCCTTTGGAAGTTTCTGGCTTGGCCAAACTTTATTTTAGGCAAGCAAAGGCAATCCGAATGCTCAGTCTCTACACCTTCAATTACCTGCAAGAATAACCAGGTAATGATCACATGTCATATCCTGTGCTTGAGCACTCTTACTGAATTAATGAGGTGGCCAGGAACCTGTGATAAATTTTTTATGATGGTGCACGGAGTGAGTCCGTCTCCATGACAAATTCTTGGGGTCGTGGCAAATGACCCCCTGCCCTTTCTATCACAGACTGTCATAGGCCTTTTACACCTCCCCACTGTTAATTAAATTAAAGGAGTCTGGCCAGAGGAGGATGCAAAGCAATTTTGAGGAAACTTTTCTGAAAATAAAGACATTGTCTGACACATTGATGCACTGGTGAGATTCAATATAGCGTCTTTGTAGCTAATAATGAATACTGCTAATGTTAACATCCTAACTATGCGGTATAGAAGATCCAGCAGTGCTTACCAAATTATTATTACATTGCTATTAGCTTAGAATGCTTTTGGTTGCAAAACTACTATCAACCAACCAGATTTCACGGTTTCCTGACTTACCTTATCTATGACTTCTATGACCTCTATGACCTACACTTATTTGGGGGAAAAACATACCTCTGCCTACATTTCTGCAAAACACACTTACTGTGTGCATGCAATTTACTGCAGTTTCCAGCTGAAATGAATACTTGTGAGGAAGATGCAGAAACAAGCGATATCATATGTAATCATATGCATATCTAAACTGCCTAACGTTACTGAATGAAATGTCTACCCAAGAGGAGGTATAGGACTGTAAAGCTTTGGGGGTGTTCATGGACGTGATTTACTCCATAAATGTTTTGATCATCGTTCTGAATCCGACAAAAACACGCTTTTCCCAGATTTTTGCTCAAAATATTGCTTTTTTATGAAACTTACCCACATCCAATTGTTGATAAAGAATGCATGAAGCTAGAATAAAATTATTATTATTAATTTTTTTTTTTTTTTTAAGCAAAGAGTCTACTATTGCATGTTCAGGTATGATCAAAAACACTGGGGGTGGCAGGCAATTAAAAAATAAAATTATGTTGGAGAAAGAGTTAATGTGCTGGGTCAGCAATTAATTTCTAAATAATACAAATTAAACAAATTATTGAGAAATACTTAGTATACGCTGCTTCAACAATGTCAATTTTACCAAATATAGCACAGTGTTATGAGAAATAGATTTAACACACCAACTGTACTTTTTTAAAACTAGCCTGAATAAGGTATGTTTTCTTCTTCAGCTGCTGCTTTGTGCATACATTTCAAGGGAATTTGCTGTAAAGTTAGTGGATTTGTTTTTTACAAGAAGTCGGCTGTACATTAGAACAATTCGTGTTTAAGGCATAACACCTCATGCATTTTAAAATCCGTGGGTGCATCCAGTTTCCATTTCTTGTATTCTCAGAGAGGGATTTCCTCTTAAAAAATGTTTCTACTGTACCTAGCTTTTGTCATTAGAATTCAGATAATGTCCTAGAGCAATTACTGAATTGAAAGCAGACGCTTAGGCTTTATATATGTGATATCTAAACAACTTTAGCTCAAGGCTAACAGAATATTCTGTGCTCGGTAGGGTGGGACCAATTAGTGTGGCCAATTCTACTCATCAACAGGCACGCTATTCAACCGACTACGGAGGGGGAAGCGTGCAGTGGCAACAATGGAATGCCTTTTATGATAATATTCAATTTGTGCTTGCTTCTCATACTGCAAACAAGGGACCATGCGAGGCAAAGATCACGTGTTGACAATGAAGAGGACTTGCTGAAGAGACTTGTCTTTCTAATTGCACTATTGTTGTGTTTATTTCTAAGCCAGATACACTGGCTTTGTGTGGTCTCTAAGCTAAACAGACTTGTTTATCATGCCGCACAGAGAGTAGTGGTTGGGCTGAGTCTCAGACAAAAAAGAAAAGAAAAAAATAAAAGCATTGTATGGGGTTTAGCCAAGAGTGTATTTTGTCAACAGTGCTTTTTCCAGCTCAGGCTTACTGGAAAAATGTGCATGTGGTGACATTTCTGCAAAATTATATTACATTATTGCACCACTTTCAAAGTGAAATTTACAGTGAATGGCGCTAAAAGTGAGCTCGGTTTCACCCAAAACAGATCGTAACGTAATCCTGGCAATGTTTTATTACATTGGTTGTTGTACTGTAAGTATCGTGGCAGTTCAGAAAGAAAGTGTCCACTAAGTGGTGCTAAAAGGTTAATGGTCCATCGTGTTTTAAAATAGCCACCTACACTAAACCCAACCCTAAACAATAACAAAAATAAAT
This sequence comes from Squalius cephalus, assembly GCF_949319135.1. Classification (NCBI taxonomy): domain Eukaryota; kingdom Metazoa; phylum Chordata; class Actinopteri; order Cypriniformes; family Leuciscidae; genus Squalius; species Squalius cephalus. The sequence goes on along the minus strand of NC_137132.1, from coordinate 11,491,540 downwards.
GTGACATTTATTGAAGATTTTGCTGAAGCAACCGTGCCATTTCAGCTTGCTTCTACAATCTTTGAGCTCTTTTATTGTGACCCATGTTTCACGGGACTTGTACCCGAGCGCTTCACATCACAAATGCAATGCTTTATCAGAAAAGCCATACATATGGAGCTAATTATGTGATATAAACATCAAAACATGCAAAACATGACAAAACAATTGTTTTGAGGTCACAACAGTATTGTGCATGAAATCACATGAAAAGAAGTCTTTATTAATCAATGATCTCCCCCTGTAATCACAATTAGTTTAAAAAGGAATACAAGTTACCTGTAACTTAAAATGGTGGTGACCTGCCTTTTGTACAATACAACACCTTTTTTAGGCTGCTGAAATGACTGGAATCTATTTAATTTGAGATCATGTTAACCATTTTTTTATTTTTTTTTAAATGACTTTTCATTTCTCTGGGGTAAAACTTTTTAATGAGGTAAAATGAATGGGTTCACTTTTAAATACCGACAAGTATCCATTATTAAAATAGCTTTCGTTGCTTTTTCTACCGTGATAAAATAAATGGTTCCTTCTCAGATTTATGGAAGTTCCATACAAAAATAAATCTCTTGTATGGATAAAATTACAATTTAAAAGCCCTTTTCCGTAAACCTCTGCAGAAAAATATATATTATTACAGGCCTGTGTTTCTAACAGCTTTTTGACTCCAGATTAAATTGTATGAAATGGAGCACACATCTTACCCATCTGTTCTATCTGATTGAGCATCCAGGCAATGAACTAAATCTGTTCTCTACTGCATTTCCTGTTCTTCGACAGGGGAGATGGAGAGGTGAGGAGAGGAGAGGAAGTGACTGATCCATCCTCATTCATCACCGAGCCACAGTCCTGCCGTTCAGTCTGCCGCGTTGTCACCGAGCATGTTTACTTTCTGAGCACAAGACTATTATGAATGAGACTCCAACACCCACAACCGATGCTAAGCAAAGAGATTGTCAATGTGTGCTGGATTAAACGAGAAGAGGCTATCAATAATGTGTGCTCAGTAGGCCTACAGATACATGTTAAGACCTCTCCGTCATGTCATGTTTCTGTCCTTCAGTGACAATGGGTCAATGCGGCCCCCTCCACGGATAACTGCTGTTACTGATGGGCTTTTCTGATTGAATTTCATACTACAGTTAGGTTCGGCCATGCAGTGTGATTGGCAGACAATCATTTTTTGAAATAACAGCATGCTTGTCATCTGTAACTGTGTCATTCTGCTGACCTGGGCCTCCAGTAGCTAAGTAATAGAAAAATTCCCCCACACTTACATAATTTAAAGCAGGTTTCCACAAATCCATTCCTGGAGGGCCACTGCCCTGCAGAGTTTAGCTCAAACCCTGATCAAACTCACCTACCTACACCGGTAGGTGAACTTTAAAGCGAACCATTGATTGGACAAACAGATAGCCCCACCCCCAACTCACACCATTGGCTGAGCCAATGTTTGTTTGGATGGATGGATGGATGGATAAATAGATCTTTATTCTTTGTGAAAATATATGCAAATATAGCTCTATCTAGCAGGTTACTGGTTCATCTATGCTAACCATTTACAATAAATGTGATTTCACTCAAGACATCTGTTAAAAACAAACAATAACAAACGATTTTGATATGAAATATAACATGGGGCCTCCCAAGCAACGCTGAACTTCACATTAGCAGAATTCTGCATTTGCATTTTGTTCGCATTATGAGGAGTCATTTTGTTGAGTTGATGACACATTTTACATATCCGAAAAACCCTCTCCAAAACACAATATCTTCTTATTTTATCATGCTTGCAGGCTTGACAAATAAACAGAAGGGGAAGGGTTACATAAAGGTTAAATTATCCTCATAATGTTAATGTCTCCGGCATGTAAACCACAAACTTGCTATGAGGCTTTCACTAATGTTAAGACAGATGGAAAGGCACTGCCTTTCAGCAATACCTGCTATTTTTACTCATTATAGACACAGATTTCTAATTACATTCAATTACAGCGCAGGAAAGTGATTACAATGCAAGGGGACCGTTACGCCAAAGGACAAAATAATCTAGCACGTCTCCTCGGGCCAGACTCTCATGACTCGTGAAAACAGCAGAGAGATTTTTTCATTCATGTACCGTATTTAGTCAGACAGTGCTCTTGCACATTTGCAGGGGGAAATTTTCTTAGGTCACTGAGTCATATCAAGCGCAACATGACTTCTGCAGCAGGATAAGAGGTTTCGGATGGTCTCAATCATTCTCATCGAATTGTGAAATCACTGTTGCATTAAAGCAGGAGAGAGTGAGGCCAAAGCAAAATGGTGGCCTCCCAGATGGAGCAAGCAGTGTAAGTAGACTCATTGAAGCTCACCTAGGTGAGTTTTATAGCTATTTGCCATGTGTGGCTTGAGGTGAATTCGCCACATGCAAGCATATATATAAATTGTGAAATGATAGGTTAACACAGTGGATTCCAAATATAAACTATAGCTAGGCATGCATTCCAAATAATAGTTATGAATAAGGTTGCTCAATAGGTTATTTTCAAGGCACTGGCTTCACCCCCATGTATTGGACTTTATACTGCCACCTATCTGTCTGGATGAATTAAGTTTCTCTACCAACTGCTGCTGTTTATCTTTTGTTTTGGTCTTCATCTGTTTCTCATACTAATACAGTTAGCAACATGTTGCACAGACAGACGATGGAGAGGAAGGTGAAGTTTCAACACAGAGTTTGATAAAAGTCCACAAAGTAACCCACAACAGGCTCAGAAATAAAGCAACTTTCACAGTAACGCAAACAAGACCGGGCACCAAACTCAGGAAAAGGATGAACTTAAGTAGTAACACAAACAAGGTAAATTAACAATACACAACTGAAAACAATGAACCAATCATGTAACCATAGAGACAAAGGAGTGGTGGGAAATTAAAACAAAGGAACACATGTGACTGATGAAAACAAACTAAAATAAGAACAAACTGACTGAATATTTGTCTCTCTCTCTCTCACACACACACACACACACACACACACACACACACACACACACACACACACACACACACACACACACACACACACACACACACACACTCTCTTCCATTTAAAAGTCTGACACTTTGGTAAGAGCACTCTGGTAAAAAACAAAACCACAGCTGCCCAACTCACTGCAGAATTAAATGTGCACCTGACTCTCCTGTTTCCACCAAAACTGGAGCTCCGCAGTTTCAACATTCATGGTCGGGCTGCTAGACAAATCTTTGGTCACTCGTGCCAATGCCAAATGTCGGTTTCATTGGTGCCAACAGTGCAAATCTTGGGCTATGGACAATGTGAAACATGTTCTCTGATGAGTCCACCTTCACTGTCTTTCCCACATCAGTTGGAGTTACGACACCTGGACTCTTGTGAGCCCAGAGTAAAGCACGAGGGTTGATCAGTGATGGTTTGGGCTGCAATATCATGGCATTCCCTACTGTGCCTAATGGGGGTGTCACTGCCAAGGACTACCGGACCATTGGAGGACCATGGGCACCTAATGGTTCAAACATTGTGGCCTGAAGGGGTATCAGCACACACGTGTATCAGCATGATAAGGCACTATTACACACAGCAATAACTGTGACAGATTGGTTTGATGAACATGAGAGTGAAACATGAAACATGATACTTTGGGGTATTTTGGAGAAGCAACTTGTCCTCCACCAGAATCACATAGTGACCTGGCCACTGTTCTGGAAGAGGAATGTCTCAAACTCCCTCTGGCCACTGTGAAAGACTTGTATCTGTAATTCCAAAAGGACAACCTGATGCTGTATTGGCCACAGAAGGAAGCCATATGCCAGTGGTGGGCTGTCAGGGCCAGCAAGGCCTAATAGTAGATTATCTTAATTCCATAGCTTTTCTCTTGTTTTATCCAATCATTTTTCGGCTATCATGTGTTGCCAGGGTCTAAGAAATCTGCTTTGAGGCCTTCAGAATCAATAGTGCTGCGCCTGTAGCTTAAAATGAATGGCAATGAAACGGTTGCTTTAACCAATCAGATAATGAGTCAGATTTAATCAGCCAATCAGATTTCGATTTGACTGCACCAGGGCCATCTAGCAGGAGTACAGTAACGTCTGCATTTTCACGTCCTTTGATTGGATGGTCAGAGCACGTACTATTACTAGTAGTCAGAGCTAGCAAACCACATCTGTAGATAACTGCATAAATAGTTTTTCAACCCACAAATTAATGTTTTTAAACCCCAGCAGTTTCAAACCTACCGGGAAAAAAAATCCCTTATCCAGCCTTATCCAGCTTAACGCAGAGTCACAGAGCTCTATTCGATCTGTCCCGGGTAAAAACAGAATTAACTGACTGTAATGTATGCCAGGACTGATTTTGAAGGCAAAAGTCCCGCTGATCTCATTCATTTCCTTCAAAAATCTGGGTGAGAGCATGGGGCAGCTCTACACATCGTCATATTTTGCGGTGACTGTCCCTGCTGTGTCCACGGCTTCTGTCGAGCGGACATTCTCAGCCCTAAAGCGAATTAAATCTTATGCCAGAAATACAAGGGGACAGACTCGACTTTCAGCATTAGCCTCGATAGAAAACACTCATTGTTGGAACTGAAACGCACAGATAACCTGCACAACAGCGTAATTTAAGTCTTCTTGAGGAAAGAAATAAGGATGGATTTTGTGTAAAAATAATCAGTAGGTTGGTGAGTATTATTTTTGTCCCCGTTTTTTACGTAAATTTATGATCAAAACTTTTTTTTTTTCAAACATTCATACTTTTATCACAACTGAAGAACGACAGAAAAGGGAGGCTCCGTTTCTGAACTTTTTAATCGGAACACAAAGCAACTACATGAACGCACCAGCCTCGCTCGTTTCTCTCTACCCGGCCTTTTCCGAACTCACCGCATCAACCCTATAATTGCCGGTGCAAAATAAAACAGCAATATCACAACAATTATAAAGAGTCTGTGCGCTATTAAAAGCGTATTAAGAGGTGGATTAATTCAGGTAGGACACCACTGACGGCCTAGGTGTGAAATGCACCGCCTGCCACTGCCATAGACCATAGTAATATATTATTGTTGTCTAAAACCAGGTGTTTCAATTTCATTGTCCAATATGTGTAGGCTATATAATGTATTCAATTGACATATTTTATGTCCAAAGGTGCCAAGAAAGATGTTTCACCTCAATATGGCTTTACAGATACAGGGAAATAGTGAAATACCATTTATAACAACAGATCAACGTGGTGAACGAGTAATATGGCTGCTTTTAAGGATATTAGGATTAACGAATTGAGATACACAGTGCAAAGATGCAGCCGCTAATGCAGCCTCAAATAAGCTTATCAGACGCTCTTTGGTTCAGAGAGCATATTTCATGAATTGTAAACCTCTGAAATTGAGGGCTTATTAGCATATCCGATTTAATTTCTTCTCTCTTTTTTCAGTGAACCTGTAAAACCCAGAGGGATGGCAATCACCGGTAGTTATTTATGACAGATGGCTTTTCTTACAACAAGGAACAACTGGTACTTCATTCTGCAATAGTACACGCAGGTCATGTATCTCTGTACACCTAACTTATGTCTATGTTTAATTAAAAACTGTGTGTAGCAGGTAAAACCTAATAATGATATTGGGTTTTGATTGTCTGGCAAACTAATCTGCATTTGGTGATGTGTTGTGTGCTGTAATTAACACTTTAATATGATGTTTTTTTTTGTGGTTGTTTTTTTCAAATTCAGACAACATTGGGAATCTTGGAATCTGTTGTGTACTTCCTTTAAAGGGACTATGTGTAGGAATTACTCCCATCTAGTGGTGAAATTGTATTTTGCATTCAAACGAATAGTGCTCTCCAGCGCCTCGCTTTTTCAAATGTGCGTTGCATCTACGGTAGCCGTTATGTACCAAAAAGCTATGACAGGATGTCTTATAATAGCACTTCGAGTTTTCCTTCGGTGAACAGGTTTGTTATTTAAAACAAACTGAAACTTGAAACAACGAAAAAAAGAATGTTACATTTATCAATTACTGACTGTGAAAAACATTAACTATGGTAATTAGTAGTAATGCCTTCTTTATTCGTTATATTTTTTGAAGTACGTGCATTGTTAGATATCATCATCATCATCATCATCATCAGCGCCTTCTCTAACGTTACTTTACTCAGTAGCTGCTATTCATCAAAGAGCCTGTTTAACTTTTAACTATAAATGTTCTACTGTCTATATAATAAAGTACACAACCATAGACTGTAAAAAAATATGGACGTAGTGTCCGTGACGTCACCCGTAGGTTTCTGAAGAGCATTTTTGAAGCCTAAAGTGGGCGGAGCCGGCCGTCGCCATCTTGGCCTTGCGTCACTCCCGGATAACAGAAAATAGGCAAACAGGCGGAGCGTGAGTGGAGCTGACTGAGGAGCCTGGCCTGGCTATCTGAAATCACCTAGCTCGACGTGATCGAGTTAGCTGATGATGTAAAGCCAATTAAACGTTCCTATTTTTGCCCTTCGAAATATTATAATAGTTAAAAGACATGGCTACAAGTGAGACTGTGTATTACTTCGAGAGTGTTTGTGTGTGACAGTGATTTATGTGCATACATGTCCGTCACTATTTCATGGTCCGTCAGCGCGGCATCGCTCAAGTTCGTAGAGAGCTTATTCAGTCCATTTTAAATTCTGATTTTGGCCGTCTCTCAAATGGGTTAAACCATAGATATATTGCCTTTGAAGTGCAAGTAAATGTGCTAGAAAATCCGCGCTCATTCATGTGCATTTATTGCATGGACGGAGAAAGCGCCGACGCCTGCATGATTTCATCTGACGGTACATAAGCATATTATAATCTATCTGTTCGGTGAGAGCAGAACGAACGAGCATTTATTGACATTTTAAATTTGAAAACCCCAAAAAGCAACGAAATTGTCAGACATCCATTAGTGCATGTTCACAGAGGAAAACAACTGAAATACAGCGCTGGTTGTTCTCTCGAACGATACTCGACGGAATCCAAAGACGTGGGCTTTGTACCCAAGTATTAAATTGTATGAAATAATCCCGAAAAAAAGCACAAACACTGCAGAGATGGCAAGTTCAGCAGCTAACATTTGCTGAGGTGAAGTGACGGCTAGTAACAGCAGACAAACGGCTAGCAGCAGCCTAGCACTGACAGCGGCAATCCATCTGTCACTCAAGTGGCCACGCCACACCCTTAAATTTAAATATTAATCAACTAAACGGACGAGTTATAAAATAATTCACCCCCCTCACAGTTGTTATGAAGGGCAAAATTAGCTGTATAGACCAAAGCCACAGAGAGATCCAGGCTGTAAACATTTTTTTTTCTGCTATAAAGTTGGTAATTTTAACATGAGGGAGATACAGATTTGACTCACTTCTGCAGCCAGGCCAAGCGGCCAGTCAATGAATTGCAGTTTAACCCTCTGGGGTCTGGGGTGTTTTTGGGGTCCTTGAGATGTTCTGACATGCCCTGACATTTGTGCTTTTTTCAGTTGCTTATAAACATATTAATGGCAAAAAAAAATTACACACTATTTAGCACAAACAGGGCTACCATAATATGTGAGCAACAAGAATGTACATGTCTGCATTTTTGAGAGAATAATGTTTATGCGTGGTTATTGAAAAAACTAAAAACTAAAGTTTCTGAAATAAGGCCACAAAACACATACTAAATATGTGGCAATAAGACTTTTGACTAATGGATTTCATCGCCTAGTGTTTTTTCTTCAAAATGATATGAAAATCATCCTGCCTAATCATCCACAAAAAAACGATACATTGATTTTAGTTTTGTGAAACACTTTTAGTTTGGAAAGCCAATATGCGGATGGGGCGTAAACGCTCCAACAGCATCATGCATATGTAGTAGTTCACACCTGGTGAGACTACGTCCCTGCATACTTAATGAGCCATTCATTCAGGTGACGTGTCACCTATAGCTAACTTAAATATACAAGCTTCATAAAAATGATCATTCTAGGAGAAGATTTCAGATGGCATTTAGAGGCTTTTGCATCTGAACTCTTCATATATACACACACACATATATATATGCATGCACATACATACTTTATAATCTTTTCAAAACTAGTCAACGTCTTTCAAAACTAAAGTATACATTTTATCATACGTATTTCAAAGTAAAGGATTCATTAGTTAGTTGATGACTTTATTTTTGACAAAACACATACAGTATATATTCCTCATCTCAGTATAGCAATAGAGTTTGCTAAAAGCTGTTCATTCAATACAGCAGTATTTGAAAATCGATCATATTTTGTAAAATTACATTTATATTTGCATTTATGTCAAAACCTAGACACTTTTAAACATCAAAAGGACATTTATTAATATGTATTCGTGTCAAAATGACAAATAAACAGATTTTCCTATTCAATTTTGCATGGAAACGCTTCCAAGACGCTTGCGTGTCGCGTGAAAAATAGGCGTCGGTTCTATTTCTAGAATGCACGCGTTTTCCACGCGGCTCGTGCCGCGCCTGAGACGCGCGTCTCACACAGGCAGTATGCAAACTCTAAACTGTTAACATGGATGGGAGCCGAAATAAAAACGGACACGCCACGCAGCTGAGACGCTTACGCCACGCATCCAGTGTTTCACCGGCCTTATCCAGCGGATGTGGGCGTTTCACAGGTTTGTATGGATCGCCTCACATTTGCGTTTGAATAGCGCGGTCTCCGTAGGCGGAGTCACATTAAAACTTAATTAGCTGAGATGAGAACGACTGACATCTCTCTCTTTACATACATATTATATAAACTGTGAATATTTGTTTTTTATAAAAATTACTTCATTTGAAAGAAGATAATTCAAGCTTCATGCCTGTGTGACTGTATGCCTGTTTGACTGAGTATTCGCTGAGTTACAGTTCATTTTCGGACGCGTTTCAGAATTGACTTCACTGACGGAGAGTAGGCAGAACTCGCATCATGTTTATTTTTCTTTATTTGGCGAAAAGCACAACACTTTGTTTTTATTATGAGCATACACAAAAAAAATACACACTAAACAGGATCGATTGATGTATAACACAAGCATATAAGATAAAAATTAATATTTTTTTTTTTTTTTTTTTTTGCACTCATACGAAAAAAAATGAGCCTATCGCGCCGGCGCGATAGCCGACCTCAGGGGGTTAACTCACTTCCGTGTTGGTTTCAAGAGAGAGACGGGGAGGTTGCCGCTTGTACACAACCAAGCAATGAAAAAAAGCTTGTAATTAAGACCGTAACATTGACTTACCTGTCGAGAAGAAAGCAGCCAACTTCAGCGTCTCTTTTGAAAGCTTTCTCCTGCATTAGCTATCCCCACATTAACCCTTGTTTTTGTAATCTCTGGTCACGTTTCCTTTTACGGTCTATTTTGGACTTTTTCCGACGACGAGGGCTCATTATCCTGTGACTCAGCATATGTATGGACTCCTCCATTATAAATAACCGTACAGTGCAGCCTTTTAAACTTGCCGGGGCAGACAAGCGCCTCTCACTGCTCCTCCGCTTCTGCTGGTTAGTCACGTGACGCGGGCTCTAAACGAAAACGCGTTGTGGAAACGCGTTGGCCTAGTACTTTCTGTCCCTATCTGCTATTATACTTTTTCAACATGGCGGAACTACATGGAAGCCTCCGTGGACTTACCCGTCCCATGTATATAAAGATAATAAATTCTTCGTTTACGAGGATTAGTCTGATCATTGGCAGAGGTATTTGTACACCATTGAGGGCATATTTATGAATAAAAATATTGATTTTAGATAATAAAATACCTAAAAAGCTACACATTGTCCCTTTAATAGCTTCAAATAGATAAGCATGACGCTAGAAGCACCAACGCAATGACTTTGATAACCAACCAGTCTGTCAGTCAGTCAGTCAGTCAATCAATCGATCAATCAATCAATCAATCAATCAAATCTTATTGATCCCAAACTTTTGAATAGTAGCGTAAATACTGGCAAAACATTGCTTTTATCTTTCAAAAGCATAAGAGCATACAAAATAGAAGTATTTTTCATCAGTGATCTCAGACTTTAAGTTAGTACCATTACTTTTTTTTTGTTTTATTACTGATAAACAAGTGTAAATGACTTAATGTCCAGCAGGATTATTTCAGTCACTTTAGCATCTTACTAAACTGGACTGTGGGTGGTTAATTATTAGAGTCACAATGTTTTTATTTATTTATCTTTTTTTATATTGCAGTATTTCTTATAAATTATTTATGCATGTACATCATTATTTTTAAAAAATTCATGTGCCCTCTTAATCTTTAATCAAAATAACTTCTCATTCTCTTCTCTTCTCTTCTCTTCTCTTCTCTTCTCTTCTCTTCTCTTCTCTTCTCTTCTCTTCTCTTCTCTTCTCTTCTCTTCTCTTCTCTTCTCTTCTCTTCTCTTCTCTTCTCTTCTTACTGGCATGAGGGCGGGACAACCTGTCACTCACATGAGATCAACCAATAGCAAACCACAACCAATCAATTGCCCATGGACAAAATCAAGACCTGGCCTACATTTTTCCTCATTTAAGAAGCCGTTTCACTCATATATACGTATCAATAGGAAGAAAAGACTATCGCAACTTCCGTTTCATGCCGACTTTAAGATGTAGGTTCTTGCGAGAATGTGAATCTCAGTAGTGAGATTATACTGTTTGTACAGCAGCATGATATAAATACAGTCCCGCTGTTATCCTGAACAAGTAAAGAGGCAGCTCAGATGGCCCTAGTGTATTTATGAGCAATGACAGATTTAAATGCATGCTATTGTGATTGAGGTTTTTTACAAATCAGCAATGGATTGCTGGGGAATTAATCATTCCCGTGGCCCAGGTTGATTTGATTACTAACTCTCGTTGTGCGGTTATGGAATTCAGTGCCGTGAAGCTGTTGATTGTTACTATTGAAAGAGTTGCAAGAAAGCCATATGTGTATTAGTGCATTGAGACTTTGTGATGAGATGATCTTCCGAGCGTTAAATATGTTGGATCAGCATGATTACTTCGAGTGCCTGAAAATCAGGCAGAAAAGCTTATTTATAGTAGGTCTTCTGGCCCTTAATAATATGTCTATTGAGTCTGAAATCAGTGTTTCAAACTCTTGTTTGAATTCAAAATTATGCTAGATACAGAATGTTGAACAGGCAAGACATATCATTTTTCTTAAGAAAATCAATTATATATATAAATTATTAGACCTCTATAGGTGAGTGAACCAGTGTTTGCTCATTATTAGACTTCCCTAGCATGTGGAGCATGCTTCACTACATGCATAGGAGGAGAGTGTGGAAAGCTGTGGAAAGCATAGTCTTCCCCTGGTCACAGACATGGTATGCATATAGATGGGAATACAAGGGGGAATTTTACATGGAATGGGATTATTCCTACATTTTGATGTCTTTTGGGCTTTTACACCTTTGAAAAAACATCCTTTTTCAAGTGTCTCTGCATTTCATCATACAAATTAAATATTTTCGAAAGTCATACAGGTCAAGCTCAATTAAACATTTTAAACTATTGACTGACAAATTACTGAAATGTGTCCATTACTAAAATATGATTGATGAGTCATGCATAACAGGGTGGACAAGTCAAGTTATTGATATCATATGGTATTCAATACATTCACTCTGATACCATTTTTTTAAATGTTATTTTTGAAAGAAATGAACACTTTTATTGAGCAAGGATGCATTAAATTGTTCAAAAGTGACAGTAAATACATTCATAATGCTACAAAAGACTTCTGTTTCAAATAACTAGGGTCCTTTTGAACTTTCTATTCATCAAAGAATGATGAAGAAAAAAATGTATCACCATTTTCACAGCTGTATTTAACATTAATATAATAAAATAACGTTTATTGAGCAGCAAATCAGCATATTAGAATTATTTCTAAAGGATCGTGTGACACTGAAGACTGGAGTAATGATGCTGAAAATTCAGCTTTGACATCACAGAAATACATTACATTACATTTTATTTAAAATTGTAACAATATTTCACAATATTACAGTATTTTACTGTATTTTTGATCAAATAAACGCAGCCTTGGTGAGCATTAGACACTTATTTAAAAAAACATTTAAAAATCTTACTGACCCCAAACTTTTAAACGGTATTGTATTTATACGCACAATTAATTGATTACACAATTTTGCATACATTTGACATAATTACGGCTTGATTAAAAAAGAAGCACATAAAAATACTCAAGTAAAATTGAAAGTCTAGGTCTGGGGCAAGGGCAAATCAATAAAAATCAGTAATAACGTTGTTATTTGTCCTTCATATAAAAAAATACAATAACAAAAGCTGAAATCTAAGAAAAATCAACCTCTAGGTCATAAACATGGCCAAAGTTGAAGAAACACCCAATTATAATCAGTTGAAATTTTACATAATAATCACCATAACTTAGACATTCTCAGTTCACTCTGCCACAGTTTTATTTGATAATACAACCCATAAATGCTGATCTAGGATCAGCTTCTCCTTACCAAATCCAACTCTAACCTAAACATTACTAGTGATAAATCAGCTCCAGGCTTCTTTAACCTATATTGTTTCTCTCTTTTTGATTAAATACATTGGATTAAAATTGATTAAAAGGTTTATATCGAATTATAATTAGAGTTCATCTAACAGTGTAAAATCTTTCCCTTTAAATTGCATCCACACATAAATCAATATGCGACCATCTCTCGAAACTAGCCTGCACTGAGACGACCTCGGTGAAAATAAATTCTCTGGACGCATGCCCTCTCCACTTATACTTTATAGCTTTACCCTGCAGTCAGTTCACCCTCGGCCTGTGCCTATATGTTTATAAATTACTCACAGCAACATCGAGATCTTATATAATGGATGGATGGAAATGTGGAAAATTAAACTGCTAAAACAGCTGCAGTGGGTGAGAAATGCAGTGCCGAAAAGATCACAGGCCAAATGAATGACCATTTGCATTGCAATGCATCGCCACATAAGATCTCACAACAACAAGATTCAAGGAAAATGTGTTTCGCTTTCTATTGGCAGTGCAACCTCAATCTAAATATTCACTATAAAAGAACATCCAGTGCCAGACTCTGATCCAGGATGGTGACAGGATGCCCTTTTTCTGTTTGTGATGCACCCTCTCGTTTTTGCAATCGGCCTAATGCGCAAGATAATACACCTCCTGTCGCCCTCTTCCCCGTTTCCTTCTGCATGTCAGAAATAAAGAATGAGTCTATGATAAGTCTCAGTGGGAAACTGACCCTCATTTTGGAGGCTGCCAGGTTCTGTGACTTGTACAACTGCCTATCTGACTCGGCCAGACGCTTTCCGGAGTATTCCGCAGAGGAGAGTAATCTGAGTGAAAGACGTGTCTGTTAAAGCATATCCCTAACGCTCGCTCGCGTATACACTTGCCATGCAGGTGTCTGACACAGCGAATAACAAAAGGGAAATGGATAAGCTGTAAGCACGGCTTACACGAACTAAAACTGATGCATCCATCAAAATGTCTGTATTTGCTTATTTTAACCACAATACAATATACAGATTATTGACAAATAGAATACATTTTATTATATATTTTTTGGATAGTTCCATTTTTCTATTGTTTATACAGGGAAATGTTTTACTCGTGTTGTTGAGAATAATGTGAAATTGAATTGATATTGATAAAACCAGACTGATCGGTGACAAGAGATCGGTTATAGTTGTTGAATTTCCGAAGTGCTGAAGCTGGTAGACACCTACAAAATTTGGATTTTTTAAGATGCATTCACATTTACTGAATTTAGCAAATTTGAGCAGGTGAAATACATATTTTAAATAGTAGCCTATTTGGGAATTTGCTATTGAAGCTTTTTTTCTGCCAGTGAATAAAAAATAAAAAAGGTAATTACGACTTCTTTATCACAGCAGTTGCGAGTTTCCCAGACAGCAACATAGTGTCATAGTGTGGAATCCACATGTACCAGATCTGGGCCAGATCTGGGCCGACACTATGTTGCTGTCTGGGTTGCATCTCGCAATTCTAATTTTATACAACTTTTGATTTTAATATTAATAAATGTTGAAATGAACATGAACTAAGATTAATAGTTCATATTATAAATGGTTTAGAAGTATTTTTATTGTTAGTTAACGATAACTAATAAATTAACTAATGTTATCAACTGAAACCTTATTGTAAAGTGTTACTGATAAATAATAAATCCATTTTTTAAACAATATATATTTTATATCTCACAATTTTGAGAAAATTAGTCAAGTTATACTTCATCAAACGCCCATCAAAACAAAAACATAAGTTCAGGAGGGTGGTGGAGCGGAGGCGGTCTTGGGGGAGGGATGGAGGGCCAGGCCCGTGCAGAGGAATAGATCCAGGACATGGCAATGGCGGGCCTGGGCCATGAAGCGTGGGTGGACCAGACTGTTCAGGGGACCAGAGCAGACCAGGGTGTGCGGGTGGCCAGGGCGGATCAGGATGTGCAGAGGACCAGGGCGGAGAAGACCCCTCAGGCGGCCACGGCGGAGAAGACCCTAAGGGTGGCCACGGCCAGGGCGGATCAGGATGTACAGAGGACCAGGGCGGAGAAGACCCCTCGGGCGGCCACGGTGAAGAAATCCCTTCGGGTGGCCACGGCGAAGAAATCCCTTCGGGCGGCCACGGCGGAGAAGACCCTTCGGGCGGCCACGGCGGAGAAGACCCTTCGGGCGGCCACGGCGGAGAAGACCCTTCGGGCGGCCACGGCGGAGAAGACCCTTCGGGCGGCCACGGCGGAGAAGACCCTTCGGGCGGCCACGGCGGTGAAGGCTTATTGCCCCCCCCCAAAATTTTCTTGGGGAGGTTAACGGACTTAGACGCCAGGTAGGAGGAGTCCGGTGGCGAAGGCGTGTCAGGGCTGGATGAGACAGGCGATGAAGGCAGGTCAGGGCTGGACGAGGTCTGCGACGAGGGCAGGTCAGGACTGGACAGGACCAGCGATGAAAAGGGCTCTGAGCTGGGCAGGACCAGCGGTGAAGAGGACTCTGAGCTGGGCAGGACCAGCGGCGAAGAGGGCTCTGAGCTGGGCAGGACCAGCGGCGAAGAGGGCTCTGAGCTGGGCAGGACCAGCGGCGAAGAGGGCTCTGAGCTGGGCAGGACCAGCGGCGAAGAGGGCTCTGAGCTGGGCAGGACCAGCGGCGAAGAGGGCTCTGAGCTGGGCAGGACCAGCGGCGAAGAGGGCTCTGAGCTGGGCAGGACCAGCGGCGAAGAGGGCTCTGAGCTGGGCAGGACCAGCGGCGAAGAGGGCTCTGAGCTGGCGGGAAGTGCAGGCTCGGCTGGACTGGCGGGAAGTGCAGGCTCGGCTGGACTGGCGGGAAGTGCAGGCTCGGCTGGACTGGCGGGAAGTGCAGGCTCGGCTGGACTGGCGGGAAGTGCAGGCTCGGCTGGACTGGCGTGAAGTGCAGGCTCGGCTGGACTGGCGTGAAGCTCTGGATCAGCAGAAGCGACGTGAACCGTCTCTAGATCAGCAGAAGCGACTTGAACTGTCTCTGGATCAGCAGAAGCGACGTGAACAGTCTCTGGATCAGCAGAAGCGACGTGAACCGTCTCTAGATCAACAGAAGCGACGTGAACCGTCTCTAGATCAGCAGAAGCGACGTGAACAGTCTCTGGATCAGCAGAAGCGACGTGAACAGTCTCTGGATCAGCAGAAGCGACGTGAACAGTCTCTGGATCAGCAGAAGCGACGTGAACAGTCTCTGGATCAGCAGAAGCGACGTGAAGCTCAGTCTCTGGATCGGCTGACGTGACGTGAAGCTCAGGCTCGGCAGGGCTGACGTGGAGCCAAGGCTCGGCGGGACGAGTCCCTGGAACGATGGCCTTTGTGGCAGCATGTGCTGACATCAGCGGGGAATCGGCCACGCTGGAAACCAGTCCTTGACGGCCATAGACCAATCCAGTGGCTGGCTTGATGGTTGGCGTGACGTGAAGATTCTCAGGCTGGGCACATGAGACGTGAAGCTGTGAAGACTCTGGACTGGACGGGACCAGCGGTGAGGGCTCTGGGGGTACTGTGAGCTCAAGGGGTGTTTCATTAGCCAAGCCCACAGTAAATGCCAAACCGCTCAAGGAGAGGGCCAGGTCGACATATCCCTCCAGGGTCCAGCCGGTATAGTCCTCCGGCATAAATTGAGCAATGTCATCATCCAACCCGCTCCAAAACAGCTCCATGAGCTGGATGTCATCTAATGATCCCAGATGACAGCAAGTCAAAAAGTCCCTCGCATATCTCTCAATGGGCTGGCCATCCTGAAACAATGAAGAAAGGAATTTCCTCAGGGCCTGGTTGCTAACCACTGCTGGATCCATTTTGTGGTGAGTTCTTCTGTTATGATTCGGTTGAAACATGGAGGAAGCAGGATCCAAATGCAGCTCACTTTATTAAACAAACTCCAGACTTACAAACTCAAATACAGGAATGGGGAACAGGGAACAGGACTCAGGAACAGAACAACCAACATCCACTTAACAACATCAAGAACTCAAAGACTGAACTAGACACAGGGCTTAAATACATACTGGACTAATGACGAGACAAGGGACACCTGTGAACATTTAAACAATCAACCAATGACAAAATGACAACAGACAGGGGAACACAAGGCAAGATCACATGACTAGAACAGGGGATCAC
Source organism: Squalius cephalus (assembly GCF_949319135.1). Lineage (NCBI taxonomy): Eukaryota > Metazoa > Chordata > Actinopteri > Cypriniformes > Leuciscidae > Squalius > Squalius cephalus. The sequence goes on along the minus strand of NC_137132.1, from coordinate 11,474,783 downwards.
ATGACAGACAAGAACCAGGAACAATAAACAAAACCCAAACCGTGACACTTCCATAGCCAGATTGTACAAATTGCCATAGCAATCTCATGACAATATGTAAATATTTTATTGGTGACTAATTCATTTGTACAATCTCATTCGTACCTTTTCGTACAATCTACTTCTGCCCCATTTATAGTTAGGTTTAAGGGAGGACCTTCATGCTTATTCTTTTCTAAAAATTTTACTTTTTTCATGCAAATTACATTGAATTCATACAAAATTGCCACCTCGTAAAATAGTTAGGCTACATTTTCTCACGAGATCAAGTTGGCTGTGTTTCATCCATCACCACACTATTAATAATAAATTGATATTTTTTGCCCACAAAATTGTACTAATGCACAGTGTAATCACCATGGGAAAACCTCAGAGTAAAACTGGGAGTTGTGAAAAATATGATTGTGTTTTGCTAGATGAGAAGTTTATGTGTCATCTTTTTACTCTTAATTCATTTGATAACTGTACCATATATCTCTTATAATTTCTTTAATTTTCCTTGCTTTTATTTTGTGATTATTTTAATTCCTTTCTGTAAAGCAATTTGAATTGCCATAGTGTATGAAATGTGCTATATGAATAAACTTGCCTTGGCTTGCCTAATGCGACCGCACCTTTGCATGTGATTTGAAAGGCACTAATTTTTGTAATTATTTTAATATACTCCGACCTCAAACCCTAAACCTAATCCAAACAATACAGAGACCACAACAGCGTTATTTGACTTATTTCTGAGTCTCGAATGTGCCGTCAAAGGCGGGAATATTCACAGCATGGTGGCATCTGTCTGAAATTAGAGCTGAATTTAGGTGGAAAAGACATTCTGAACTAGCACACTAAATTCCAGCAAAGATGGGAAGTTAAATCATGTAAATGTAATTCTTTAATCGCAGCAATTAAAAACATAAGCTTGAACACTGCATACACAATACTTGGCAGTAAAATAAATTTACATGACTGAACAGTTTTCATATGTTTTAATAAAATGCTAACTAACTGTACTAAGTGATTGCCAAAACTAGTTGTTTATCATCTTTATATATATATATTTTTTTTTTTTTGCAGATCAACAAAAATATGTAGCTGATCAGCAATTCATTCTGGGAAGTGCTGCATGTTTATTATTTTTCAATTCAAATATATGTATATTCATTTATATTCAATAGCAATATATATATATATATATTTACAGTATATATATATATATATATATATATATATATATATATATATATATATATATACAGTATACATATATATATATATAATACGTCTAGACTAGACTACTATTCAAGAGATTATTCAACATAAAGTCAGGTGGGATTCAAACAAAGCTAACAGGCAGACCAAAACAAAGAAGAGAAGAAGATTTAAAGATATTAGCAGAATAAAGGTGCAATATGATAGCCGAGACTTGTGGGGAATATTACAAGAACCGTAGGCTATTGGTAATCTCAAAGGCAATAACAGACCTTCACTGACTCATCTCTTCTACACAAACTGAAAGACCTTGCTTTTTAACTCAAGACAGTGAGCCTGTAAGTATCAGTGGGCAGAAGAAACCCATGCGACAGCTTTTTTCAAAGGTGAAATGCATCGTTTTGATGTTAATATACTTTCTTCTTTCCCAGTTTAATATGCAGATACAGCTGTAAGTAACCTATTTGTAAGATGTATTTCTGTAGATTGTGGAAATACTGACTCTGCTGCACTTTCAAAGCAATCTTTAGTGGTGCTTATAGGGACCAGAATATCATAGATATTTGATGGCTCTTTTGACTTGAGCCAGTAAGCAAACACCTAGCAATCATTTAGTAATGCTTAATTGCAACTGTATATCAAGAAGTTGAGTCTTTCACAGGTGAGCACTACTCATGCTTTCCACTGAAAATCTGTCTCTAAGGGTGCTTTCACACCTACCTCATTTAGTTCGGTTGAATCGCACTAGAGTTCGTTTTCACCATTGGTGCAGTTCGTGTGGGCAGGTGAGAATGCAACAATCGCACTCAGGTGCGCACCAAAAGCGGACCAAACAAGCGTACCGGGGACCTCCTCGAAGAGGTGGTCTCGGTACGCTTTCAAACGAACTCTGGAGCGGTTCGTTTGTGGTGAGAACGTGATCCGACCTCGAACAGAACCAACTGCCAAAGAACTGCCAAAGAAAATAAATCGAAGTGCAGTTATGGAAGTGCGTTCAAGACACATCTGGCCAACGAGTGATGTGGATGTTGTCACGTGACTGCATTTTGGTTCGTTTTATCAACTCATAGACTGATCCGAACCAGGGCGATCAGTGTGGTCTGAAAAGGAACCAAAACGCTTGAAAAATGCTACAAAGTATCATTTTTCGCCCTTGGTCCGGACCAAATGAACCAAACTACAGATGTGAAAGCACCCTAACATGCTGAGCGTTGTTATGCAGTTATCTAGCTATGAAAAGGAAAATGTATCTTTTTCATAGCTTCAAAAGTGTATTCCTATTTTATTGGAGTCTTCTTCTGATAGGCTTGTGACTGAAATGGCTTTGTCCTTTTTGAAGGACAGCTTAGTAAAGATCAGCCACCAGTTTTCATGAGGACAATCTGATTGAAGTTACAGCGAGGTCCAGTCACACTGGCCTCTATTCTTTAAACCTGTCTTTCGATCTTGACCCTTATTCCACAGAGACCCCCCACGCAAGTGTTTAATCTCGTTTCCAGTTCTATGGTTACTCGTCGTCTGTCTCCATATCAGTTTCAAAGCTATATGACAGCAATAAATCTGAATTGATCTGAAGGTCCCTAGCAGGGCTCAGTTACAGTACTGTGGATGGGCCATGATGAATATGTATGAGTATGTGTTTTTTTGTTATTTAAATGTATTTACATTATTTATTTTTAATCATGCATTACTATTTACATTAAAGGGGTCATGAACTGCAATCATTTATTATTTTATAATATTTCCTGGGGTGCACTTATAATATTATTATGATTTTTAAATCAACAATTTTTCATAATTTAGAAATAAAAGGCATTTTCCTACCCTGATTTTAGCTCTCTGATTTGATCGCTCTGTTTGAAGGGGCGTGTCTGCTGTGAGACTTCAGTGTAAACGCCCACTGCTGTGATTGGCTAATATCTTATTATATGAAATAGGTATTACATGTAGAACTCTACTATTATTTACTATTACAGCTCTTAAGGTTAACTAATCTGAAAAGTGTTGATTATAGCATTATATTTATATCATTATATTTAGATTGTGGCATGACAGGTTGCAGTGATGAGCATGTAGCCGATTACAGACATGTTGAGCGCATGAATGCAGTGATCTCGTCATTGCAACTCGATTTCTGATTTATTTGATCAAAAATACAGTAAAAACAGAAATATTGTGTAATATTGTTACTATTGAAAATTACTGTTTTATTTGAATATGTTTGTGTAATATGTATATAATATAAGTGTAATTAACATCTGTGATGCAAAGCTGAATTTTCAGCATCATTACTTCAGTCGTCAGTGTCACATGATCCTTCAGAAATCATTCTAATATACTGTTTTTCATGCTCAAGAAATTTCTTATTAATATTAATGTTAAAAACAGTTGTGTTGTCACTTTTGGTCGACTTAATGCATCCTTGATTAATACATATATTAATTTATTTAAATATATTACTGACCCCAAACTTGTGAACAGTAGTGATTAACAATTGAGAAAAGAGATTCATTTTTCCTAATTTATTTTCAGATTTATTTATTGGAAATGTAAATCATTCATACATTTCTCCTAATTATAATTGGTCATATCTGAAATATAATTATGTGTATTATTTGAACCTCTAGCACATTTCTAACATGCAGAGGACAATTTAAATAAAAAGGGATACCTCATAATCTCACTCTTCATTATATGTCTTTCTCAGGTGACTGAAAGGTCTGTCCAATAGAAAAATGAATTGCCCAGTAAGAAGACAAATAGAGGGAACAGTATGCTTTTTTTTTTTCAGTTATTCATAAAGAAATCTTAGACGGTATACTGCTTACAGCTGCTTACATTTCTGTACCGTGCTCTTTTTAAATCCTCGGTGAACTGGTTCCAGGTAGATTAGATTTGTTTTAGGTCACTGGTGCAGTGGAAAGGGTGAAGACCTCATGCATGGGGATTTTGTTGAATGTGTATTTCACACAACTGACAGCCCAGAAAGTAAGAGCTCATGTTTTTTTCATTCTAAATCGTTTACAGTATTGATACTTGAGCATAGTTGCGCAAAAAACCAGTAAACACATTTTTCCCCCTGTTGTTGTGGCTTGAAATCAATCAGCACAGACCTTGATTTGATAAAGTTCGCCATATATGTTCAATCCATGCTGTGAAAGCAGTTCTAAAGGATTTACTTTTCCGACACAGTGTCCTTCACAAAGGATACATGATGGACTCCATTGACACTAAACCAACTGGGATTTTCAGTTATAATGTACTGTATATGTTTTGAATGCTGAGATGGGCATGTATTCTCCTCAGTTCTCGGGATGTGACCATGGCTGTCATCTGACCCTTTGTCCCCAGTGACTATACACTCCATTGATCAATTGTATGTTGCCTGTCGTAATTCAATTTTAGTCTGTGCTCATACTATAGATGATTCAATCATTCTTTAAAACAAAAATCCATGTGGCTGACAGAGCAAGTAAAGTCAGTCAAGTATACAAAAGGTCTCTGAAAGCTTCATTAGACTATTCCCACCAGAACAGGAAAACGTGATATGTGTACGACTCGAGCATGGAGAAACTCTAAGAATTATGCCAAATTATTGCAAACATGAAAAAATGAATTTGTTTTTCATTCATTATTTGCTCACCCTCCTGTTGTTTCAAACCTGTATGACTTTATTTTGTTCGAACATAAAAGGTGATTTGATTTTTCACCTGTAATTTCATATGAATATCAACATTTATAACATTTTGTCAGTCGAAATAGTTTTGAGGTTACTGTTAATTATGTGTCTCTGGGAAATAGTGATCTATGACATTGTACTCTGTTGTGTGTGTGTGTGTGTGTGTGTGTGTGTGTGTGTGTGTGTGTGTGTGTGTGTGTGTGTGTGTGTGTGTTGTTAATGAGGACATTTATGTTTTTAGAACTGTTGAATAAAAATTGTTTTATTTTGAAGTGATAAGATAAAATTAGGCCCTTTGGGTAAGATGACCCCCACAGAGCGGCATGTTGCTACTAGTGTTTCTATTTTTAAATGTAATATTTATTGTAATTCATGGGGTTATTATTCTGATGTACATTTCAGACATTTTGACTTTTTATTAAAACCTATAGGCTAATTAAGAGAAATCGAGGAATTCGAATTCATTATGTGCTGCTATCATGACATATCTTCAACTGAAATATGGGAAAACAATCATTTAAATTAACTTTTCTGTCATCTGTTATTCATTAATTCAACCAAACTGTCAAAACACCTTAAAATAAGAACCAGTTTTTGGTTCTCAATTTAATTCACTGACTAAATAATTTGGTGGCAGCAACGACATAAAGCTCTGTCCCCTCGTCCACGGGCTCTGGCTCTGCGGTGGGCTCACGTGACTTCTCCAAGGTCGTTGGTGAACTCTCCCTTTAAATGTCTTGATCCACACAGTGAGTGATCATTAAGAAAAGTTAGTTTTGGAATCCAGCCCTCCTTTAATCTTATTTTTCGAATCTTTTGACCAACTTTGCTGAAAACACAGCTGTGGCCTAGTTGTGGCTTGAGATTTTTAAATGCACGGCCCTATAACATTCCCCCTCAGATTAAACTGAACCCATCCCATTAAACCGTAATGAGGCTGTCACTCTGGACGCGCAGTAAGGAATAGGAGGTAAGGCCAGATTGAGTCAGAGAGAAAGATTGTGAAGTCCAATGTGACTCTAGTGGTGATTTCTCATTATTGGGGGCAGCATGTGTCAAGAGAGGCAGCTAATGGAGGATTCGGAACTGCTACCATGAAGGAGGCTCGTACCCCCCTTCAAGCCAGCCGGCCTGTCAGTCCCTCCTCAATCTGGTACTTCATTCTTGGCAAGTTCTGACAGGACCCTCTCTATCTCACCAAAAACATCAGTATTTTTAGTTAGTAGTGCACACAATTATGTGCCCAGCTAAACCCACCAAACATCTCATATGATAAATACAGTATTTGCAATATAGTTTTTATTAAAAATGTATTCTTTAAGCCAAAGATAAACATAAACAGTGTGATTAGTTAATTAAAACTAAAATGATTTTCGGTACTTGAAATGAAATAAATGTTAACTGAAACAAAATAAAAAATATATATATATAATAAAAATGTTGCCAAGATAACATTTCTCGAGAAATGTGTCATACATTTCAGGAAATGTGTCTTAGCAATTGGGAAAACTGTAATAGCTCAGGAGGAAATCCAAATGGATTGCAAGGCAGTTTGTACATGATTGAGATGGAGTGGTGCAATTCTGAGCATTATCATAAACCAACACATAATATAATCAATAAATTACATTAGAAGATAGGCCTAAATTCAGGCTATACCATTATCTGCACTAAACATCTTCTAGGTGGGAAGCAATAACGTTTTGGTACTATCAATCATCAGTTTGAATAATGCTGCATTAGTTTAAGAATGTTTTAAGGATGATCCAAACGAATAAGGAATCTCTTGATTGATATTACTTTTTACTTCTAATCAGTATTTAGGATTATCTAGCCTTATTGGCTTAACCTTTCATTGCACCAAGTTGCCTCAGGGTAACAAACTAATTTATTTGCTTTACAAGCAAATGATGCATATAAAATGACAATAAAAGGTTAATAATGAAAGGAAAACTTCTGTCAAATTGTGTCCTGGAAGTCATTTAAAAATGTTCTTGTGGCATGGTGCAGCACATACAGGATGCACATTTTTGGAGAACAGCTCTCAGAATAGCAATGTGTATTGATTTTTTCTTTTTTTTTTTCTCTTTTTTTACTCATGGAGTGAGTAAACATCATATTAAAACATTCAGAATTCTATAAATTATTTGTATGTTATGTGGAATTGCTTAACACTCTACTGCACAAAGTTGCTTCAGGGAAACAAACATATTTTGATGTATTTGAAAGAACATGTTGGCAATAAGGGCGGGGGCGGGGATACTTTTTTTTATCATATGATTTTGCACAAATCAGATTGTACGAATTCATACAAATTTGTCACCAATTCACTAAAACGTAAAATAGTTCAATTTTCTCATATGACTGAGTTGGTCACAAGGCCTTAAATCAAAGTCTTCTAGTTTCATTTGATGAAGACATCTTTCCGCCTGTCGACATCATAAGCATAAGCCTTTTGAGCTTCATCTTTTAGAGAGAGAGTGAGTGTGTGAGAGAGAGATAAAAAACAAAACAATGCATAGTCAGTATCCATTCTTTGAGTAATGATGCTGTCAGTACTAGCCTGTGCTTGGCCCCTGCGCGCTCAACCTCAAACACGGGTCACGCACTGTGGAGCACAAGACCCTGGCCCCTCTTCCATCTCTCACCTGATGTGTCTAGCAAAGAAAATAAAAAAATAAAATAACACACTGCATCCTCTGTCACAGAAGTTCTCCAGCCTGACGCTCATCTGCTGGGTCTGTGGAGGAACAACTGCTCCTAATTACTTCACCAGCCTCTATCTTGCCTGTAGTCCACAATCCTACCGCAGCACTGCTTCCACTCAGCCAGCAATTAGGAGAGGAGAAGCAGGCATTGCTGTTCTGCAGTGGCTCCCTTCACTGATCCAGTGTGTGTGTGTGAATAACTTGTGAAGTGACTGAAGTTCCTGGCGTTTCCCCAGCTCCAATTACTGACCAGCGCCGTTTATGCCCTTCAGAACAACAATTCGCAGAGAAGAACAGAAGCACTTGTGCATCCCACCATCTGTATGACTGCTTTAATGGGGCTTCGTAACAGAGGCGCCTTCGACCAGAGGAAATCAGAAGACATTAAAACTGCAGTGGGATTGTAAGCTGTGAACGCTGACACATGCTTCGCTGGCCCGTCAATAGGTCAAGACTTTGGAGGCACTGACTTGAATTCCATATCTTGATGTTTCATATGTGCTGTATGGTGATTACTGAAAGTGTTGTAGCAATAACAAATAATGACCCAGTGAGCTTAGCTAACATATGATTTCTCAAGTGCTTTTGAGTATGAAATAATCACTGGATTTGAGTTTAACAGGTTATTTATGGATGACTAGGTGTGCGGGCAAATACTGGTCTTGGCTTGTTGGTAGCATACATACAGTATATATGGTCATCCATAAATAACCTGTTAAACTTGGTGTGAAAAACGTTCATCCGTTCACTTCTGAAAAAAAACGGAAAACTTTTTATGCAGTTTGGTCGTTCATTTACACGACAACAGTGTTTTGGGAGCCTGAAAACGCACACTTTTGTAAACAAAATTCAAAGTGCAAGGTTTTGAAAACAATACTATTATCGCATCCGTGTAAACTACAAAAACGCCAATTTGTAAAAACAATGACGTCATGTGTATGCGTATTACGTGTTCAGTCTATAGGCGTGTTGTGTTTCTTTAAGTGACATCGCCAACTACTGGCCTGAAATGCATAATAAAGTCTTTGTCATTTTTTGCAGATCAGTGTGAAAGGGGACCGTTTTAACAACATTGTTGTATGTACGAGAAAAACGCAAAAAAAAACAACCTTTCCGTTTTTAACGTACCCTTAGACAACTCAATTTGATCAAAGACCAAATACAATGCTTGAGCATCCAAACTGTGCTGTAAATTTGGATCTGCCAGATCTGCTAGGCAATGGAAGTTAATAACAGCGAAACATATGTAACTGTGTATGTAACTGTGCACAGCAGCAAATGAATCTCAAGAATGGCGCCTTGTAGATGTCAGTGAAAGAAAAAAAAGACAGAGCGTAAGAGAGCTGACACAAACAACTGCATTGCAGTCAGTCTGTTTTTGTTATTGCACACCAGTTGCATGAAGTAATATTACCTCTGGCTTTAATTCCAGAACTCTTTGATGCTTTTGCCACAGATTGACAGCATATGGAGAATGCATATGTTTCATGCAAAAAAGGCAATGTGAGCAGGTGTAAACTTAACCCCTTAGGAAGGGTTTTTTTTTTTTTTTTTTTTTTTTTTTTTTCCAACGTACTGCTTCCTTTCTATTGCAACCAGGGTTTAAAATTGACTTAATGCCACAAATACCAATAGCAAGTGCATTGATATAAAGAAGTATTTCTAAAGTATCCGTCTGGATGGCTTACTCCAAGAAATATACCAAATATACTTCACCACAAGGAGTTTTAAGCATCCTATCTGATGGTAAATTTTCCACTGTTGTAAAAGAGGCCAAGTGAATCACAGCAGATCAGTCTTTATATATTTCAGCAAACAGTTCTTAAAATAACCTTTATTTTCCTTATTATGAAGAACATTTTAATTATCCGAAGGACCCTTTTCCACTACAAAGATCCTTTTGTGAAATGGAAAGGTTCCTTGGATGTTAAAGGTTCTTCATGGAACCATATATTCCAATAAAGAACCTTTATGTTTAAGATTGTGGCATGATGTTACGACTACTAATGGGAGCAGTGATCCCCACCAGACATTTGGATATAGCAGTTGAACAGGAACAGCTACTTGTAGTCAACGAAAACCAAGACCTTCAGTGACTGAGTTGCTGTGAAGACCAAGTTTTATTTAAATTGCTCACATCAGAAAAGGTTAGACTAATTCTTACAGCTAAACTAGTGATAGTGACAGGAATAGTTCACCCAGAAACTACAATTCTGTCATCATTTACTCTCCCTCGTGTATTTCTAAACCTGTATGATTGACTTTCTTCATTATGAAGAATGATTCAACAGTTTTTGCCCAGTGGCATTTTTCAAAGTTAAGGCCGTTTACATTAAGGATGATAACTATATCGATATAACAATGAAGATAAAGTAAAAACTGTTCTAAATATGAAACAATATACACACCACAACTGATAAAACAGCATAGAGAAACGATATTGTTGGAATCACTTTCAGAATTACTTTTTTTTTTGGAGACTGATATGGACATTAAAAGTGTTATCGTTATTGGGAGTGAACAGGCCTTTAAACAGGTTTGGACTGACGAGGGTGAGTAAATGACAGTTTTAATTCGTTTTTGCATAAACTATCCCTTTAAATCACCTATTATGCTACAGTTCCTTATAAAGTAGCATCTCCCTAGTTTGCTTTTACAAGAAAACAACCATTGGGAATTTACCATTTAACACAATTAGGCCGTAATTTGGTTTGCACAACATCTAATCACCAACTTGGGTACAATATTCCTTCCTCTAAAGACGTCTGGAGAGTTTTATCACTCAGGAATCTCGCATTTTCAGCTGTGAGACAGCTCATTTGTTTTGTGGATAATAATAATGATACTTGAAATGGATTGTGTGTCATATTACCTAGAATTTACTTGGGCTGGTTTGCATTGTGTGGTAGAACAGCGCATCTCCAAGCAAATGGGTCAGAAGGATGAGGTTGTTGTATTGGAGGGCTACAATTTCACAACAGAGTGACAGGATGGACCTCGAACTGATCCTAATATCCAAGGCGATTGCGCTTCTGTTGACTCCTTCGCCCACTTCTCCTGGACTATCATTATTTTGGAAGATGACGAGTTGTATGAAAGGCAAATCAGCCTGTCTCTGACATCTTGTCTAAACATGTATGTTGGCGGTGAGATTGGCTTGTTTTTGCTTCGGTGAAGACTGGGGGGACTTTGGTCTTGCTGGGTCCTGGCTTGCAGGAGGTGCAGCTTTACTGTTCTCTATGACATAAACAGAAACTGAGAGCCCTCTTCTCCGGCACTCAGGAAGGATGTGTTCCTTCAGGCGAACAGCTCATCTAAATGATCAAAGACACAGCACTTTTGTTCCCATCCTGCCATGTTACATGAGTCAGCTCAAATCGCAAAGTGTATCCGTCTAATATGGTTAAGTTTACACGCATGCTTACTCAAGGGGGATATAAACACGTTGTTTTTGCGGTGTAGGTAAACATGTCAAATGCACTTATAATTGGTTTATGCTTAGCAGTGATGCTATCAAACACAAAAGTGTGAACAGAAAAGCTTGTTTTCAGTCATTTAATTGAAAATTTAATTAACATGTTTACTGTGTTAACAATGTTTATACTTTGATATACTGTATGGCAGTGATTCACAACTATAGTGGGTTCAAAAATGGCTCTGCTCTGTGTCGGGGAAATATCACAATGTATCAATATATTTCGTTTGGTTTGGTTTAGGGTTAGTTGCAATGCAATTATGCATAATTTACAGTTATAACTGTAATGTAAATATTACAATGTAACTATATATACTATACACAGTATAGTAACATTAAGTATTAAGTACGAGTAATACTAAGTAACTGCTCTGTACATGTAGGTTTAGGGTTAGTTGCATGTAATTATGCTTAATTTATATGTATTACTATAGTAACTACATGTAAAATATGTTACAATAACACTAAAATAAAGTGGTATTTGGCTCCTATATTAAATTCAATTTTGATCAATGTAATGTTGCAAGTTTTTAATATAGTTCTAATAAAATAGGTATATCTATGTATAATATAATATAAATATATCTATGTATACATATAATATATATATGTCACGGTGTGGGTTTTGTGTCTTGTTCTTGTCTGTCATGTGTTCCCCTGTCTTTGCATGTTTAGCTGTCTCCTGTTATGTTGATTAGTCTTCCCAGGTGTTTCTTATTTACCACACCCCCTTGTTATCTTGTTTAGCTTGGTTGTCTGTGTATTTAAGCCCTGTGTGTTAGTTCAGTCATTGTGAGTTATTGATGTTGTGAGGTTGCATGTTCTTTGTTCTGTTCTGAAGTCTGAGTTTATGTCAAAGTTCTAGTTAATTTAATAAAAACACCGTTGCACTTGGATCCTGCTTCTTGCTTCCTGCTCTGCATCGTAACAGAATAACTCACCAAAAATGGATCCAGCAACTGTGAGTAACCAGGCCCTAAGGAGATTCCTTGCTACTCTTTTTCAAGATGGCTAGCCCAAAGCCCTCTTCGCCGCTGGTCCTGCCCAGCACAAAGCCCTCTTCGCCGCTGGTCCTGCCCAGCACAAAGCCCTCTTCGCCGCTGGTCCTGCCCAGCACAAAGCCTTCACCGCTGGTCCTGCCCAGCACAAAGCCTTCACCGCTGGTCCTGCCCAGCACAAAGCCTTCACCGCTGGTCCTGCCCAGCACAAAGCCTTCACCGCTGGTCCTGCCCAGCACAAAGCCTTCACCGCTGGTCCTGCCCAGCACAAAGCCTTCACCGCTGGTCCTGCCCAGCACAAAGCCTTCACCGCTGGTCCTGCCCAGCACAAAGCCTTCACCGCTGGTCCTGCCCAGCACAAAGCCTTCACCGCTGGTCCTGCCGCCGAGCACAGAGCCCTCTTCGTCGCTGGTCCTGCCCAGCCCAAAGCCCTCTTCGCCGCTGGTCCTGCCCAGCCCAAAGCCCTCTTCGCCGCTGGTCCTGCCCAGCCCAAAGCCCTCTTCGCCGCTGGTCCTGCCCAGCTCAGAGTCCTCTTCATCGCTGGTCTTAACCAGCTCAGAGTCCTCTTCGCCGCTGGTCCTACCCAGCTCAACGCCCTCGCTGCCGCTGGTCCCGTCAAGCTCAGAGCGCGCTGATCCTGATCCAGAGCCAGAGCTTCACGTCAGTCCTGCCGAGCCAGAGCCAGAGCTTCACGTCAGTCCTGCCGAGCCAGAGCCAGAGCTTCACGTCAGTCCTGCCGAGCCAGAGCCAGAGCTTCACGTCAGTCCTGCCGAGCCAGAGCTTCACGTCACGTCCGCCCATCCAGAGTCTCGTCCCGCCGAGACTGAATCTGATCCTGAGCCTGAATCTGTTCCTCATCCTCTTCCTGCGCCTGTGTCTTCGGACAAGATGGCCGAAACCACGCCTGTGTCTTCGGACAAGATGGCCACCGCCGAACCAGTGTCTCAGGACAAGATGGTCTCCGGCGAGCCAGTGTCTTCGGACAAGGTGTCTGTCCCTGAGCCGGTGTCTGTCCCTGAGCCGGTGTCTGTTCCTGTCCCTGAGCCGGTGTCTGTTCCTGTCTCTGTGTCTGTTCCTGTTCATGAGCCAGTGTCTGTTCCTGTGCCATGGTCGCCTCCCAAGTGGTCGTCGCCTCCCGAAGGGTCCTCTCCGCCGTGGCCACCCGAAGGGTCGTCTCCACCCTGGCCGCCTGAAGGTTCGTCTCCACCGTGGCCGCCTGAAGGTTCGTCTCCGCCCTGGCCGCCTGAAGGTTCGTCTCGACCGTGGCCGCCCGAAGGTTCGTCTCCGCCCTGGCCGCCCGAAGGTTCGTCTCCACCGTGGCCGTCCGAAGGTTCGTCTCCGCCCTGGCCGCCTGAAGGTTCGTCTCCACCGTGGCCGTCCGAAGGTTCGTCTCCGCCCTGGCCGCCTGAAGGTTCGTCTCCTCCCTGGCCGCCTGAAGGGTCGTCTCTGCCCTGGTTGCCTGCACAGCCTGTACCTCCATGGCCGTCTGCACAGTCTGCTCCGCCCTGGCCGTCTGCATGTCCTGCTCCACCCTTGTCGCCCACGCTCCACGGCCCTGTTCCCGGTTCCCAGTGCGGGCCTGGCCCTCCGGCCCTCCCCCAAGACCGCCTCCGCTTCACCACCCTCCTGAACTTTTTGTTTTTTATGGGCGTCGGGAGCCGCCCATAGGGGGGGGGCTATGTCACGGTGTGGGTTTTGTGTCTTGTTCTTGTCTGTCATGTGTTCCCCTGTCTTTGCATGTTTAGCTGTCTCCTGTTATGTTGATTAGTCTTCCCAGGTGTTTCTTATTTACCACACCCCCTTGTTATCTTGTTTAGCTTGGTTGTCTGTGTATTTAAGCCCTGTGTGTTAGTTCAGTCATTGTGAGTTATTGATGTTGTGAGGTTGCATGTTCTTTGTTCTGTTCTGAAGTCTGAGTTTATGTCAAAGTTCTAGTTAATTTAATAAAAACACCGTTGCACTTGGATCCTGCTTCTTGCTTCCTGCTCTGCATCGTAACTATATATATATATATAATTTAAATATTACATGTAGTATTTAAATTATGACAATATGCCTATTTATTGTACTGGCCCTTTTTATACTGGTCATAATGGCCAATGACCATTATGAATGAATGAACCATTATTGAAAGAAAAAAAAAAAGAAAGAAACTATACAGAATACAAAAAACAAAAGGTTAAAACAACTCAATATTGTAATAGCCTCTATTTTTTGTAATACAAAATATTATTTTTAAATTGATTTTGAGATGAAATATGAGTCATTTCATTGTGAGGAGAACTTATCTAAGGGTTACAGACTGTAACACTGGGGATTTAATTAGATTTCATTTGAATCTAAGCGTAATATTTAGAAGTGATTTTATACACTTAATAACTTCATTTGGCAAACCTACAGAAAGCGCCGGCCTTGACGGCAACGTTTATTCCATTATTTTCATTTATAACACTGTTGCTAAGAAACAGTCTGTCTGATTGCACCGAGATGAGACGCTGTCGTTATTTCCTTCAGAGGTCAATACCAAAGAAGACGACACGTTCTTGCTTGTCACTGGGGATGTTCTTTGGTCACAACCATGTGAAATAGTTTATTGCATCGGAGGAGGAGGATTTATTTAGACAATATTAAGATGGTAGCTATTATGATCTTTGGAGAAAAAAACATAAACATTGTGAATCACACTTGATATAGTTTGAGGCTGAATCAACAGACTGCAGTTTAAAAATAGTGTGGTATACAAGCATAAGGATGGCTTCCAGTGTGTGGGAACTGCACATATATAGCATTCCTCACAGAAGGCTATGCTATCTGTTTATTTACAGTATTTTCTGAGAGAATTCATAAAGTGAATCTGTATTGGCTTTGAAGTTTCAATGCCATAGGGATGAGGACGGGACAATCTGTATAACGTTTATTTTTATTGCATGTACTGCTGAGAGCGTGAGGCTACAGGCTTTATAAATGCTGCTTGTTTCCTTTCCTAAATCCTTCAATGAAAAAAAAAAGTATCTGTACCAGTTCCAAAAATCTGCAGTGTTTTAAACTATATTGAGAATAAATCTTATAAGCGAGAAGAGGAGGGAAATTGTGTTTATAAAAGCCACCAAATGAGTGATGTATGGTCAAAGAGCGGCTTGGGGGTGTCGACAAATGGATAAAGACCAAGAGAGGTCTTGGTCCTTTAGGTCGCAGATAAAGCATACAGTCCAGAGTTCAAGGAAGTTTCAGAGCGCTCTTATTTCATCATGACCCATGTGACTCTTAAACACTTGAGTCGGCACAAGATTGTGGGTATCTGACATAATAATCCTTCCGGTTCTTTCTCATCCGTTCTCTTTCAGAGAATATAAAACTGCAGTCACAGCTGCAGAAAATCTTTTAAATGATATCAATCTACCAAAATCACTCTTTTTAATCCAGGATGAAATACTTGATTCTTTTGCATTTTTCATATGATCTTTTTATCCTTAGGCAGTTCATATCTTTCCACTTTTTATCTTTTATCGTTTTAGAGCACATTAAAGCGTTAGACTTTAAAGTTACACTTTAACACTGTTATTAAACTGGAATTCGCAGCAGTAAAATCAATGGACTGTCATACTTTTAATCAAGGAAAACTGTTTGAAAAATTAAATGATTTGAGAGGGAATGCAGAGAAAATGATTATTTTACCCTTATCTCACACCCAGACTTTTTTTCCATTATTATATTTTATTATTTATTTATCATTACCATTATTATAATACATTAAATCAATTCATAAAGAAACATAACAATAAAACCATAAAAAACAATATATTGCATATTTAAAACTATTATAGTCTAAACAGAGTGAAATAATCACAAACCTTTTCAGTATTTGAGTGATATGACAATATTCTAATTTTCTATGAAAATAATAATTTTCTTATAATTTATTATAAGAATTTATTTATTATGTTTTTTTTTTTTTTCGTTTTTTTTTTTAGTGCCTTATTTCCTCCCCACTGAATAGTTTTGTCCCTGAAAAAAAAACTCAATCAGTGAAGGACAATAAAGAAAAATCAAGGTAAAAAATGTGCAAACAGACCATTTAATTTAATTTTAAATATCTTTTTTTAACTTAATTGTGCAAATAAAATTGTTAGTATAACTGTATAGTTATACACTCACTTTTTACACTCAATTATTAGGAACACCTGTTAAATTTCTCATTAATGCAATTATCTAATCAACCAATCACATGGCAGTTGCTTCAATGCATTTAGGGGTGTGGTCCTGGTCAAGACAATCTCCTGAACTCCAAACTGAATGTCAGAATGGGAAAGAAAGGTGATTTAAGCAATTTTGAGCGTGGCATGGTTGTTGGTGCCAGACGGGCCGGTCTGAGTATTTCACAATCTGCTCAGTTACTGGGATTTTCAGGCACAACCATTTCTAGGGTTTACAAAGAATGGTGTGAAAAGGGAAAAACATCCAGTATGCGGCAGTCCTGTGGGCGAAAATGCCTTGTTGATGCTAGAGGTCAGAGGAGAATGGGCCGACTGCTTCAAGCTGATAGAAGAGCAACTTTGACTGAAATAACCACTCGTTACAACCGAGGTATGCAGCAAAGCATTTGTGAAGCCACAACACGCACAACCTTGAGGCGGATGGGCTACAACAGCAGAAGACCCCACCGGGTACCACTCATCTCCACTACAAATAGGAAAAAGAGGCTACAATTTGCACGAGCTCACCAAAATTGGACAGTTGAAGACTGGAAAAATGTTGCCTGGTCTGATGAGTCTCGATTTCTGTTGAGACATTCAGATGGTAGAGTCAGAATTTGGCGTAAACAGAATGAGAACATGGATCCATCATGCCTTGTTACCACTGTGCAGGCTGGTGGTGGTGGTGTAATGGTGTGGGGGATGTTTTCTTGGCACACTTTAGGCCCCTTAGTGCCAATTGTGCATCGTTTAAATGCCACGGCCTACCTGAGCATTGTTTCTGACCATGTCCATCCCTTTATGACCACCATGTACCCATCCTCTGATGGCTACTTCCAGCAGGATAATGCACCATGTCACAAAGCTCGAATCATTTCAAATTGGTTTCTTGAACATGACAATGAGTTCACTGTACTAAAATGGCCCCCACAGTCACCAGATCTCAACCCAATAGAGCATCTTTGGGATGTGGTGGAATGGGAGCTTCGTGCCCTGGATGTGCATCCCACAAATCTCTATCAACTGCAAGATGCTATCCTATCAATATGGGCCAACATTTCTAAAGAATGCTTTCAGCACCTTGTTGAATCAATGCCACGTAGAATTAAGGCAGTTCTGAAGGCGAAAGGGGGTCAAACACAGTATTAGTATGGTGTTCCTAATAATCCTTTAGGTGAGTGTATATACATCGTATACTTAAACAATGCAAATTAGACAAATAAACAAATAATTCCAACAATTTCCAAAACTGTCATTTTATTTACAGAATGTTAATAAACACACACCTACATCATCTGAGATGTGATGGAAATTACCCTGTAGTGGAAATGATAATGACTTTCAGAAAACAAAATTGACAAAAATAACACATTACTCCCATGATGCATGCATGTCCACTGATGGACACAGTCAACCAATTAAAGTCACAATTTTTTTTTGAGGAATATTGCAGTATTTACTCTAAATGATTTATCCATGCACATCATTATTTTATTTTATTTTTCTTCTTAAATTCATGAACCTTTATAATCTTGAGTCAAAATAACTTCCCTTTCCTCTAGCAAGACAACTCTTTTCTTCTCTGATTATGTGTTTACTGGCACGAGGGCGGGACAGCATGTCACTCAAATGAGATCGACCAATAGCAAACCACAATCATCCAATCAATTCCCAAATGGACAAAATCAAGTCCAACCCTACCTTTTTTTTTCTTGTACATAGAAGCCATTTCACTTGGATGTCACAATATGAAAATTATTTCAGCTTCCATTTAATCCCAACTTAAAAAGTCTGAGAAGTGTTTTAAGAATGTTTATATATATATATATATATATATATATATATATATATATAATAATAAACTTTTATAAAAACGAAGAGTGCATTAGAAGTACGTTGGGACAACTGCCCTAAAGAACCAGGTGTAATTCCACTTAGATGAGTCGGACCTCTTGAGATCTAGAAACCTGAATCTGATCTTTAAAATACAACAAGTAAGCCTGTACAGATATACTTGTTTTCAGTATTGTTTCATCAAAATATAAACAAACATCTCTTCTTAATAAATACTGTTTACCTCCTGCTTTATGTAAACCAACTTTAACTGGACACTTTGACAAGGAAAAAAGCTCTGCATTTTGAGAATAAAGTAAAATCATTTGTAATAAGCCTAATTTACATAGAAAGGTGCCATGTTTGTGCTGAAAAGAATTACAATGACTTAATTTACATAGCCAGGAAGCAGAGCTATTTCAGCGCATTTAGTGCCTGGCTAAACAGGATTGCAGGTGGTTGGTAGTTAGGCACCACTCGCAAAACTGTTTAGTGAATTCGCCTGAGAGGGTTTTCAAACACAGCTTTAATTTAAAGGCTGGAGGAAACCCAACTGGTGATTCTCTGAAAGCATCAAAAACTGAACAAACTACCCTCTGAGTAATGTGCAATAGAAGGTCTGTTCCAATGTTTCGGGTGCCCTGTGGTTAGAGCTTATGTGCCACGAATGCAGATTGTGTGGAAATTCTCTTCTGATTTTCTCTCGGGAGTAAAAGGTTTTTCTTTAAGATCCATTTACTTGTCCTTTTGGTTAAAAAAGGGCCGCAGAAATTCAGCCCTGTGTGTGGAACGATTCGACAGGCTTTAAGAGAGAGTTTGATTGACATGCGTTGTCCTCCATCCTCCGCCACCCCTGCTGAGCAACACATCACCCCTATCTCTCATCCACCATCTCTCCAGGCGTATTCCCGGAACTCGCTGCAATCAGCTGAGCACACCTGCGGAGCAGCCTTGGTTATAAAGCGCTGCCATCAAGGGCACGACATCTGTCAGCTCATGTGACCTAAATCATGTGATCTTCAGATAAACACAGTTCCACCTCTTATCACTAAACACTTCTCATGTGGAACAACAACAAAACAAATACACCAAGTTCCTCACCAAGTTCCAAGTTGCTGATTCAACAGCCTTTGAACAACATTCCTGTCAAGCAATTATAGGTCAAACCCTTTCTGTAACTCTAAACCCAAACCATAAAATCGTAAAATCACAAATGAAATCACTTTAAAGGAGTAGTTCACTTCAGAATGAAAATTTCCTGATGATTTATTCACCCCCATGACATCCAAGATGTTCATGTCTTTCTTTCTTCAGTCGAAAAGAAATTAAGGTTTTTGAGGAAAACATTCCAGGACTTCAACGGGGTACAATGCAGCTTCAAAGGGGTCTACACGATCCCAGCCGAGGAATAAGGGTCTTATCTAGCGACACCATGACGGGCCAGGAAGGAAAATGTGAGTATGTGGTGTGAAGAAGGACGTGGCTGAGAACTGTGGGGGCGGAGAGAGGAGAATGATAGGAGTGACGACAGTGAAGGATGAGAGAGGACCAGGCATGGGACATTTATCTTGTAGTTTTGTTTCCAGTCAGCTGTGAGGGCTGTCACTTTACTTTTGTTTTGTTATTTATGTCTATTTTGTGGTTAAAGTTAAGTTTACCGGTTCCCTCCTCCTCCTTCCCTTATCGATGAACTTCGTTACAGAGATCTTTCCACCATTTTCAACCAACTTTGAAAATCCAGTTTGTGGAAATGTTCAGAGAAACAAAGATGCATTTACTTTTTTGATGCTCTCTTTTTCGCTCTTTCTTCTAGATTTCAGACGCTGGCAAGAATCTCCATCATCCCGCCGATGTCACGTCCAATCCTAGCCGATTTAAAAGATTTAATCATCTTCATGAAAGAACTACCAATGAATTAATGAAGTTTTTCAGGACAACCCATGTCTGTCTGTCCAGGACATCTGGTTGAGTAAATAACATTGAGCTCATAGACAGAGCTGTACTTCATTAAACTTCTACTATAGAAAAGAGGGACTTTCACATTGCGAAGGAGAGGGAATATCAGCATGCCAATGTAGACACACGCATTACGCATTCACGCTACAGCTGAAAAAAACACCAATCCTCAAAATGTGAAATGTGTCAGAGGTGATCTGGAGCATATCAACACGTGACATTCTGTCTGAGACGCCATGGCCGTGCATTTGAGAAGCTATTGAGATGTGCCTGGTAAAGGGAAAGACGGGGCGAGAGAGTGACAAGGAAAGAGAAGCAAAGAGATTCGTTGGCAACGTTTCCAGCTTAGTTTACCTGCTATTTTCCCCCTGAGGCAAAGGCATTGTACTCTGAAAACAAACAGCAAAATCAATAAAACCAGCTTTACCAAATTGGTTGCACATTAGGGTTTACCTACCTAATTTAGAGAGCCAATTACCTCAGCAGTTCAGAGCTTTATTATAATTACTAATGCTGCTGTGCTCCTGTTGATCAACAATAATTTATTTCATTTCCACACAAAATATGATCTATATAAACTGCTGTACCAGAAAATTAGTTACTTTGATTTGAGCAGACCAAACTGATCAAACACTTTCACTTTAGTCTAGTCGTCATAGAATTGTTTTCATCAACAGGTCAAGTAAAATCAGTTTTTATTTTCACAAAACACAATTTCAAATCAGTTTTAAGGATTGGATCACTATATCATCAAATGTATCATTACCTTGATAGAAAAATACCTATATTGTGGTAAAAGAGTTTGGTCATATTGCCCACCCTATTATTTTTATCTGGGAGTTGCTAGAAAGTTATTCCATGATCCTGTATTTTTGTTAGTCCTTTGATTAGAAAAAGCTAATTAAATGTTTAACAATTTAACATAAAAGTTGAACAATTCAAAAACAATTTATTGAAATTTTAATCAAGTCTGTAATTAACTTTTTATTTTCATTTGATTCATTTAAATAACATTGTATCAAAGTACTTCAATGCAGAGCTTCACATTATGCAATAATTGTATCAAATTACTTCAATGCAGAGCTTCACATCATATCTAAAAACATTTCATTATGTTGTATAATTATGTAAGTAAAGCTCAACACAACATTATAAAAAAATAAAAAAGCTTATCTGTCCATGTTCTTAAAACACATTTTTCTCCCACAAGTTTATCATTACAATAAACATTACAAAATGTCCAATAGTGAACACACAAGCATCACAGAAGAATATATAATATATACATGATTGTTTGGTTCATGGTCATTTCCACTTCTGTACATGCCAAATCATGTATTGTGTCTAATAGAATTCTGTAGTGGAATAATACTAATACTACTTTTTATCATGGACTTTTTTCTATATCAAGATTAAAAGTCAGGTACAAGGGTAAATAACAATCTCTATAATTTATATATAAAGACCATAATAAAAAGTCTGGTAAAATACATTTTTTCTTCATACAACAAAAAAGGAGACAAAAACCCCCTGAAAATACTAGGTTACAAAAACATCAGCTTTTAATGTTGGTTATGTTCTCTGCTTTGTAGTTAGTGCTCCATGTTGAAATGTCCAAAATTACAATGCAGTACAACAGTGTAATTGCCGTACAAGTCTTATTCACCATCACAGTGTTAAGTGTGTTTTTGTCATACTACTAAAGGTGAAACAATGCGAGCGCAAGGCGGAGCCACTGATAGCGCAGTTACACTGCAGTGCTCCTGATGGATGAGTATCTTTAAACCTTCGTTGAGCGAAAGTACAACAGGAAAAACATGGCGAGTTCACTACAATCCCAAACCAGAGCAGGAACTTGATTTAGATTAATGGACCTGGTTCTGACAATGCGAGTATAAATGACCTCCAGCACGTGGGTCTCTACAGCTAGATCTAAACTGTAAATGGTGAGCTGAGTGTTAGTTTCAGCCATACCTGCCCCTCCTCACATGATCTCCACAGGCCTTTGGAGAAGACAGCAGGCTCTTCTATTTTTCTTTGCTTGGTTGCACTTTTGATTTCTCACCCACTCATCCTGCTGGGTTGCAGATTTGTGGAGGCTTCTAGACCGAGGCGTTCCCCAGGCTGAGGGTTCCTTTCACAACGGTCTCAAAACTCACAGTCTTCTTTGATTTGACTGCTCTTGCCCATAATGCACAAATTCAAATACAATGAACTCAGTTTGCTCAGCTTTACTAATCAATTTTCTTGCTTTATTTGGATTTTTACCTAAAGATTGAAGATTACAAATGTAGCTTTTTGTAGTAATGCAAATTTGTTTCTGTGAAGTGGTTCTAAACATTAGATTGTTTGGTAACACTTTAGTTAGGGCGCAATTCTCACTATTAACTAGTTGCTTATTAGCACGAATATTACTAGGATATTGGCTGCTTATTCTGCATGACCATATTATACATCCTTTAATCCTACCCAATACCTAAACTTAACAACTACCTTACTAAATATTAATAAGCAGTAATTAGGAGTTTATTGAGGCAAAAGTCACAGTTTATAGTTAATAATGAGAACTGGATCATAATCTAAAGTGTGACCGATTGTTTGAATGGGGCAGTAAAAACAGATTCAGCGATTATATTTCATCATCATGTAATAACATCACATAATTATACACAGACATAAACAAATACATTATGTTTACATTAAAAAGACATCATAAACAAATTTACAATATGCTCTTAGTTTCAGTTCGCTAATCGGCTCTTCAAAATCATCACGATACCAACATGGCCGAAAGATATGGTTCTTGGTTTACTTGAGTCAGTTAGTTATTAATATTGTTCATTATGAGACAGTCATGTTTCGACCAAGAGTCTTAGTTTTATGAGTTAGTAGTTGTTTACCCAGCTCTTTACAGGCTGTCATTGCAAATAAGGAATGTGTTCTTAAAAGCATAGTTCACCCAAAAATTAAAATGCTGTCATCATTTAGGATGTCAGTCAAAACTTGTATGACTGACTTTCTTCTGTGGATTGCAAAATATATTTTGAGGAATGTTTGGAACCAAACAATATTGGAGCCCATTGACTTCCAATATATGGAAAACATCGAGACATTTCACATAATATCTTATTAATAAAATAATAATTATGACTCGGTCAGTTAGTTAACCTTCATTGTGAATAACATGTTTTGAAAGAGGTTCTTGGTTCAATGAGTAAGTGAATTGATCACCTGACATATTATTAGGTGGATATGTTTGAAAGTGTCATTTAAAGATTCAATAAATAAGTTGTTAAATCTCTTGGACTGTATCAATCTGATTAGTTAACGCTTCATGCATAAAGTTTTTCTGATTTCAAGCTAGAAACAAACCGTTGCAAGTCATCAGATTCACTGAGCTTGACAGCTTCATTTGTAATACAAATATGACGCATCCCTTACAGTTATATAACTCAATTTATAAGTTTATGCAATGGGCCCCAAGAGATCCATCTCTGCCGTCTGTGCGTGAACATGTTTGGATGACTTCTACAGATTTTATGCTAATGAGTAGTTCTGCTGTCATTCCAGCATTCTCTTACCTGTACTCGCCTCAGTACCTGCCGCCACACACAGACGCTTCTGTCTCCGTCTGCTGTAAGGTGATAATGTAGAGATTCCCCTTCGATTGCCCTGGAGGATGGCTTGAACTCCTCTCCATTACTATCATTAACAGACTGATAAAACAAATAACAGTTTCATTAGAGGAGGTTACAATTATCAATTGATTCATGTCAAAAGAACATTCTAGGTTTCACTCTCTTGCCTGTAATTTATGCCATAATCTTTGTAGTGCTTCAAGTCAATTAACTCCCTACATTGCCATTAACTCCCTGCATTGCAATGGCTGATAGGTTACACTTCAACAACTAAACCATTTGCCACCATTAAGTCAAACAAACTTCATCACGATCATGGGATTTATTTAACATGGGAAAACTTAATTGGCACACATGAAAGATTTGCGAGTATTGTGACTAAAGAAGACCATTGTAAGGCCAGATGCTCCAACACCGGGAGTCCTCCAGTGAGAATGGATGTGCGCACAGTCAATTGGATTCAGAGCACTTTAAATAATGTTGAAACTAGGTCATTAGGGAGGTAATGCACTCCCCACAGAGCTTCTGACAGCCATCATGTCTCATTAGCGTGTATAACAATCCCAATCAGTGATCAATGATAAATAATCTGGGAAAGCAAACCATGACAAGTTGTATTGGTGAGTTAGTAATGGACTAATTTTCTAAAATGTTTCCCAATGTATCTTGTTTTTTATTGTCCCAATAGATCAGTGTATGAGGTTTGAGATATAACCTGTGTATGGTTTGAATGCTGCAAGTTCATTTCGATGATCAAGAACCATTTCAATAATTTAGCTCCAGGCAAAATGGCAGCATTTGGGTGGAAAAATTGACAAAGTATATCATTTTTTCCCCTTCGTCTGAAGTATAATGAAGCTCTTTTTTTCCACAAAAGCCACCATTAATTCTGAGCTAATGAAGGATATTGGTTTAGTAATACATTACAGCAATTTGGATGACTGTAATTTATATTCAAGATACTAAAGCACAGGTGATTGCTTCAAATTAATTGGCTTTGCAAAACCAAAAACACTACAGCCATAACACAAACACAACCATCAGGATAATTACAATCATAATTCAAAGCGGACATGATCCTACACTAACCCATTATCAAACATCAATAGCATTCAACCTCATGTTTGAGTAAACATCCGTTATAAAACACAAAGTGAATCTTGTTAAGCTATAGACAATGTTACTGATACTCAGAAAGTGGAAGGAGGAAACTGGGGTCATGGGGTATGAAATTCAAACACTCTCAGAAAATATTAAAGTGTAAAAATGGTACTGTACCTTTAGGAGTACAGCTGTTAGTGGAGCAGTATCCTCAAAGGGATATATTTGTATCTTATCCACCCTTAACGGTTCATTGTAGTTCCTAAAGGGTACATAATATTAATACTCTAAGGTACTAAAATGCACCTTTCAGGGGTAGATAAGGTAAAACATCATACTAGGTTACAAAAACATCAGCTTTTAATGTCTGGTTATGTTCTCTGCTTTGTAGTTAGTGCTCCATGTTGAAATGTCCAAAATTACAATGCAGTACAACAGTGTAATTGCTGTACAAGTCTTATTCACCATCACAGTGTTCAGTGTGTTTTTGTCATACTACTAAAGGTGAAACAGTGCGAGCGCAAGGCGGAGCCACTGATAGCGCATACACTGCAGTGCTCCTGATGATAAGGTAGATAAGGTAAAAAGTTGTCCCTTTAAAGGTACTGCCCCAGTGACAAGATGTTGTACCCTAAAGGTAACATTTTTGCATATTTTTCTAACAGTCAATGTCAGTCTAACACTCTTTTCTAACCAGACAGACATGGTAAACTAAATCTGACACAACATCAAAATATGCCTACTACTCTACTATATAGTATGCAAAACACAGTAAGATGAGAGTCAAGGGACATTTTTTCGAGTGCTTCAAAATCAAAAGTTGTTCCTTGTAGTTAAATTGTACTTGTTTAATATTTCTGCGCAAATTATTTTGGGGGTAATACAAGGACAATACCAAGATGCTGGATGTATCTGTAGTATGCCACAGAATGTATACATACACTGCATATCTAACATACCCACTTCATCAATATTGGAGATGTTCGTCATTTAGTAAAATATACCCATCTAATTTTTAAACGTGGAAAAAAACTATTTCTTATGAATGAGACTTCCACTGCTGAGACATAGCCACTAAATAACTAGAAGAACAAAGTACAAAAAAGGCAAAACTATTTGCACTAAATCAGTTTATTCATGGTTATGATAACAAATTAAAATAATATGATAACAAATACTGGTTTGTAGAATCAAGCGGCACAACAGTTTTTGCAAATACTTGAAGCGGCTGACATCAGATTCCTTGCACATTCAAGTTCAAATTTATCGTGCCCGCTCTTGGATTAAAAAAGGGGCATACTCTGAAAGTACACAATTTCGAACACCGCTCGAGTTTGTTATTCGCCAAGGGGTGAGCGACAAGACATTTTGTTGATCACTTGATTTCAATTTCCATGATGTGGCCTTGGTTGGCACCGCCCACTACACCCTCTCATTGGTCCCAATTCCCACATCCACATAGTTGTATATTAAACATTCAATCTTTTGATTGGCTGTGACTGTGCCATGTGACTGGAAACGTGTTAGTCGCATCATGCCTGGTTAGTAAACGTTGTAACATTTGTCAAAATACAGCTTTTAATTATTGTTTACAATATATTGTAACTACAAGATCTACAGTGCGTGTAAACTAATTGCACATGGATTGTGAATCAGTCACAAACTCAAAATATGTAGAATATAGCCAGTCACTGGTTTGTGTAGAGGCTGGTTTAAGAGCAGATGATGTGAGCTCACTCAGCTCATACAGGAAAAATACACCAGTGCCTTTTTTTTTCCTTTTAAAGGCGGACATATTACAACCATATCTGCTTTTACTCTAGGCCTATTCGGGGTTATTAATATCACCTTCTCTAATGTAAGCGGGCTCTTCCTCTACCCTGTTTGTGGTAATGCTGCATTCACAGGGGCTCAAGAATGAGTGGTACAGCAGAAATGGCCCCATTGTGCATCCCGGCTAATTACACCAGAGGCCTGCTAAAACATTGTGGGTCCTCAGTAATGGTCATGACACAAGAAGAGATGGAGAAGAGGTGTCTCCATTAAGACCACACTTGCATTGGTCTGCTGACCTCAGTTTGAAGAGCCCTATCTTTTGTGTACTAATGTTCGGTGCACGTTAGGGAACAGCAAAGCTTTGTCATTTCCTTCAAAGACAGGAACATTTTACACTCTGCTTGGTACATTTTTGTCAATTTTGTTAATATTATATACCTAGTTCTGGCATGAAACTCTACATAGGTCAACATTCAAACAAATACCTATGTGTTGCTGTTAGCAGTTTGCAGCGTGCTTTCAGAAACCCCTCACCTTCCCCAACTCCACCTGGATAGGTCTGCTACGGGGGTTAAATCGTGTATTTTACAAATGTAGCAGCAGCAGCATGTCTTATATGCTCACAGCAATGTCTGTGAATGTATTGGCAGTAGCAAGTCTCGGAACTTGCTCTGCAACAGCGTAGCAAATCTATTCTGCCAAGACCAAACACATTAGCATTGCCATATCCATTTCCATGCCAATCTCTATTAACATTCTAATCTCCCGAGAATTGCCATGACAAAAATTGTGTTATTTGGTCTATGCGTTGTGTTACAATATCGGTAAATATAATATGTGGTTGAATTTAAAAAGGTAGATGAAAAGCCATTAAGTTGGAATAAGCAGTGTTGGGGTAACTCATTTTAAGTAACCTGAGTTACGTAATCAGATTACTTTTTCAAGTAACTAGTAAAGTAACGCATTACATAAAGTTTACAACAAAATATCTGAGTTACTTTTTCAAATAAGTAACCCAAGTTACTTTGTTTTCCGTGGGTAAACATGATGGTTAATTTAGTTCTAGACTAAATGTGAGTGTGCATTTACTCATCTCACTTGCACAAATAAAGATTCAATATTCTTCAAAATGAATAAAATAAGTGAAATGCAGAATCAGAATACTATGCAAACCTCCAATAACTAAATATGTTAAATAAAACATACATTTTTATGCATTTAATCTCACTTTGATCAATGTAGGCTACTTGCTTCTGACCTTTGATGATTCAGTTAAACCATAAGCAAAAATGACTATAGATTGTTTTGTTTATATTGGTAAAGTAAGTGTTAAACTTTTTTCTCCTGCATCCTATTCTTCCGTTATCCAGAATGGCAGCACAGCTGAAAGGTTTGCTTGAGCTGCGCCCTCTACTGTACAGGTGTGAATTTGCATTTCCTTCAGCCTGAGGCTTATTATTTCACTTTTGAAATAATTTTGCAATTGATTTTGTACACCGATGCATGTATCATTCCTATTTTGCACCCGCGCACAACAGACTTTTCCCTCCACAGACACACGTCGGTAAATTAAGGAATGAACTTGCGCTCCCAGGGGCGGTGCAGCGAAAAGAGGAGGCATGTTCCGGCGCAAACGTTCCCTGGTGCTATTTTGCAGGTTTAGAAAACAATTCCGCCACTGACCAGGAAAAACCTAGTCTAAAGTCGCGTTGTGCATGTTATTCATATGCTATTTTAAGGGCGCAAGCTTGGCCATAATCAATGTAGCGTGTGCACAACGCGCATACACTTTGATTCTCTCATCTACACAGAAGCAGCAGTTCTCATTTTTGCAAATTATATATACATTATTACAAGGAAAAATATTAACACACGAGGGAAATCATTGTTGTGTCCACGAAGATGTGAAAAAATAGGCATAAATCTAGCTTACACATTTACCCAAATTATTATACGCCTGTTTAACCGAAGCTAATTTGGGTGGGTTTCTCCCATCCCCAATGTCACTTCTCTGTGTTTTACGGCCCTGACGAGAACGTCAGTCTCCTCGGCTGTGAACCGCTCCAAGCGTGCGCCTGGCAAATCCACCATTATAATAGCAATCCGCCATGGAACAAGCGTGCCTGCTCTTAAAGGGAATGTGAGATGTCGCTCTGATTGGTTTATTTCACGTTATGCCCAAACCACACCTATGAAAAATGAAGCTACTTCAGACCAACCCATTTTAGATTTGCGTCGGGCGCAAGAGTCATTTATCCCGCCGGTATAATAGCAACAGCGCCCAAGATCCGCCCACAAAGTTACTTGCGTTTCGCGTTTGATACTTGCGTTTCAGATCGTTAAAATAGGGCCCTTGGTGTGAAAGGGTCTTTGCATTTGCCCCAAAATACAACTTTTTGATTATAAAAACAAGCCCACCACAGGTAAAAAAAAAGTAACGCAAAAGTAACGTGACGCATTACTATTCTAAAAAAGTAACTAAGTAATGCAATTAGTTACTTTTTAAGGGAGTAACACAATATTGTAATGCATTACTTTTTCAAAGTAACTTTCCCCAACACTGGAAATAAGCAAGACTTTGCACATTTGCACACAAATTCAAGCTATGGCACAATGAAAACAGTTAAAACCAGGTTATGTTACAGCAGTACCAAACAGTACAGTCACTAATCAAAGATGGAAATCTCAAAGGCATAGTTCACCCAAAATGAAAACTTCTGGAGAGTCTTCACACAGCTTTTCCCCCATATAACTTCAAAATTGACAAAAGCACCATAAAAGTCGATGACTCATGTGTTATTTTCCAGATCTCCTGAAGTCAAAAACCACTGGACCTAGATAATTAAGTCAGTGAACTGAACTCGAGAACTGGATCAGTGAAAGGATCATACCTTTGAACTGGTTCTATTCGAAGAACCACTTAATCCAGTTCACAAACCGGACAGAATGGACAATCAAGAGTTATGTTCAACTCCAGACTCAATGAACCAGTTGCAGCCTTTCTTCAGTAAGCAGCTCACTGAAGGGGAAGATTATCAGTCAATAACATGTTCCCCTGGTCTAACAGACAAGCCTAGACCCAGACTAAATTGCAATATTGAGCTGTTTTAACAGAAAGCAACTTTCACTGATATATCTTAAAATATGTCAGTGCCATTGTTTTTGTCTCAAGATGCAGTACTGTTTTTTTTTTTTTTTTTTTTTTTTTTTTTTCTAAGGCATGTTTAGAAAAGCTACTTAAATGTCCTAAATCAAGGTCTAATTATGGCTTAATCTAAGCCCTGTCTGTTAAACCAGGCTGTTAAATCTCTGTTCCTCACACAAAGCTATTGTATGACTTTAGAAGATATTTCATTTCTTTATCTTTGATATGGAGTAGGAGTCATTTATTTTACATCCGAGTACACAATGCTGGATGGCTATGATTATTTATTTATAAAAAAAAAAATACGTAACAGCTGTCTGTTATTTTGTGCTATGGCTGGAAGATAATGGAACAAGCTGTACTCTTAAAGTAGCTTTGATGGTTTCACATTATAATTATGTAAGTGCATTAGTACAGGCAATTTAGAAATTAAACTGAATGAGATGCTTCTATGCAAAAGATATAGATACGAAAAATCTCATTTTATAAGCGCGGTGGACTAAATGGATCTATTATCAAGCAAAGAATACAAAGTTCGATTTTGCGAGTTTCAATTAGTGTTAGGTTTTGGATTTAGTTGCATTCAAATCATATTGTACTGCCAACAAGATATATTGCAGCACAAGTAACTCAGCCTTTCTGAAACTGCTGTTGAAATGCAATACAATATTTCTACAAAAATATTCCCCTTATCCTTAAGCATATAGCCTATGATATCTGAAAGTAAAAAAAATAAAAATAAATAAAAATAAATAATAATAGTAATAATACATATATATATATATATATATATATATATATATATATATATATATATATATATATATATATGTGTGTGTGTGTGTGTGTGTGTGTGTGTGTGTGTGTGTGTGTGTGTGTGTGTGTGTGTGTGTGTGTGCATGTATATGTATATATGTATACACACATATATATACACTATTTTATAAATATAAATTCAGACCTCATCAGACATGTTATTTGATATTATTTAGCATATGAAATAATATATGAAATAATATGTCTGATAAGGTATGAATTTAGTAGCCTATATATTGCCTATAAAATATTATTTAATTTTAATTTGGAATGACAACAGAACTACTCATTAGCATAAAATCTGTAGAAGTCATCCAAACATGTTCACGCATGGCAGAGAAGGATCTATTGGGGCCCATTGAATACACTTGTTTACAAACTTGTAAAAACAATTAAATATTGTTTTTACTTGAGAAATTTGGCTATATGATTAAAATAGTATAATTTGTTATATACACATTCATATAGAAAATATCATGCCATTTAACATACGCAATGTTGCCACTTGAGCCCCATATATATTTAAAACCTGCCGCAGATGTGAAGATTATTAATAAATAATGACTTGATATGATATACATGGATTTTCTTCAGTAAGTCTCCCAAGTGTGTAAAGAGCAATCTCTGTGCAATAAAATGTCTCTCTGGGATGTACTAAAGAACCACATGTTTACCTTAAAGATGATGAGTACATTCTTCTGCACTCTCAACTCAAGAAAAGAGCAGTTGCTATAACACCCAAATGAGTAAGTAAATGATAATTCTTGACAAAAAAAGCCCTCTTATGTAACTTTAGCGTAGAAAAGAGGCTTGCCACTCCAGACGTACTCTTAAACCACTCACACAATTTTAACAGGGAAAACAGACAGATTAAATATATATAGCCTACACCCACTCCTCTACAGGCCTGCTGTCCTGCTCTTGTGAACTGGCTGGTTCTCAGCAGCAGAGCACTAAAAGCTATCTCCAAATGCACATGAGATCGGGAGAGCAATTAGGCTCGATTAGCACCGCAGATGTTAGATGCCACCAAGAAGAAGTCGTTCTGCACAAGTAGACTGTCAAGTGTAACAACCCCTCATCTCATTTATCCACCCTTGGGCTGTCTTCTCATTGAGCTGTGCGCTATACATAGAAGGGTTGAACACACGTTCACTGACACCCTGTGCTGTGTTTTTGTACAGAAATTAGTTATAAATAATCCTGTCTCATTGATTATTAAGGAAGTGCACAGAGGAACTGTAATCTGTGGATTTTAAGACTTGCCAGATAAAGTAAAAACATATTACTCACCCAGTTTGGCAAAATCAATAAGGCTATGTTCAGACTGCATGCAAAAATGGCCTGAATTTGATCCTCCACCCCTCTTATGTGACTCAGATCTTATGTGACTCTTCTTAACAGTGTGAACAGCACAAACCACAATTGGGCCACTTCCATTTGTGGAACTAGATCTGATACAGGTTGTTGTTTTGCAATGCAACCTCAGTCTGAACAGTCATATCAGAATTAATGTGACTTTTACCTTACTCTCACTGTGTTAGCTGCAGCCAGAAATAAACATTCTGTTATTTATTCACCTTCATGTCATTCCGTATCTGTATGACTTTCTTTTTTTAACATGTAAACATCTATTTTGTGAAATGTCTCAGTGTTTTACTGTATGTCCATGCAATGGAAGTCAGTGGTCACCAAAACAGTTTGGTTCAACATTTTTCAAAATGTCTTCTTTTATGTTCCACAGAAGAAAGAAAGTCATACATGTTTGGAACAACATGAGTGAATCATAACGGAACTTACATTTTTGGGTGATCAATCACTTCAGCCAGACAAATAGTACATGCCACTCTCAAACTAAATATAGGGTAAATTAAATATTTTTGTCTTGTTTTATTTATTTATATATATATATATATATATATATATATATATATACATACACATACATGCAACTTAAATGCACTTTTTTATTTCTAAATATTTTTTTAGGGAGGCAAAGTCCCAAATGTGACAGTAATAAAGTTGCCCTGATATGACAGTGAATACATATATTAATATATTCATAATAGATATTAATAATTGATATTTTTCTCATACTATTTAAAAAACCGCAGACCCTAATGACTAACCTTGTCTTCGCATAAAAAAGTTTAAATTATATGTTCATGTTTTACGAAACATATATCTATGTGATACATGATACATGATATTTGTTGAAATTGAAATTATTAAGATGTGTACACATGCATTCATGCAATTATTACATTTTATACTGTATACTGTATGATTTCACCATATGCCATTTTAATCCAATTGTTTGTAAAACATACTGAGTACAAGGCTAAAAAAAAATCTTAGTTTCACTGCTCTGACTCATTTGTGAAAGGAATTATTTTTCTTTATTTCACACAATGATATTCATTGCATTTATTTTGATCTTTTTAAGAAAACGCTGCCAGAATTTTGGATTATATAATTATACATGTAGAATTTAATGAATAGGAACAAGATTTGTTTACTGTGTGATGATGACAATGGCTACATCATTCTAATAAATACTCCCCGCTGAGTGTGTAGGCTGGCTATGTCAATTTTGTTTTTTGGCTGTATTGAATATACCGGCCGTATTCAAAGCCTAAGACACCCAGCTGGTGGGAGTCCAAAGGCTAGCATTTGTATGACTATAGTCCTCTGACGCAAATACAGAGGAAGGGTATTTCATAGTGTTAGCTTTTCAGTCTTTCATTTCTCAGAGAAAGAGATTGTTGTTTTAAAGCAGTAAAAACATAATGTAATACCTGTATTCAGGATCTTTTTTACATTATGTCAGAGTCTGAGAACTCCTTACAAATCTTGGGTGAAAGTTGCATTTAAAGGTGCAGTATGTAATATTGACAGCTAGTGGTTGAATAAGGTACTACATTCCAAATTTAAAATATTAGAGTGTTTCCCCAGCTCCCTCCTCCCCAAACTCGACATTCACACGGTTTGCCAGATTGAGGGCACGCAACAGGAAAGAGCGCAATTGACAATGGAAGGCTTCGAGGCTGATAATGTAAGTCTGTGAGTTGATTTATCAGTGTTTTAATATTCTTCTGGTCATAGAGGTTTTTAGATGGATGCCGAGGCTTTTTAGGTCGGGTAGAATCTGTGATCTCTGACCCAGTTCATTTGCTGGATTCCATGGCTGCAATTTTCCACCAACTGGCTGAGTAAATTGTCAGTGGGCGGGATCACACGGACCAAAACAAAAACAGACATTCCAAAACGGAACGCACATTCCAAAGTAGAATAAAGGTCCTTGCACACTGAGTCTGAAATCTTTGTATGCGTTTTTGCAGAAAAATGCAGAAAATCAAAAAAAAAAAAAAAAAAAAAAAAAGATGGGATTGTTTAAGGAGAACTCCGGTCAATTTTAACATTGAGCTCATTTTTTGGTACATTTGGAGTGCTGTCAGTACAGAGAACAACGGCAAAAATCGGTGTTGCCTACACTGTGTTATCCTCTTTTTAAAATTTGCACCCTGTTGACTTCAATGGGGCAAGTTTTAAACCTGCTTTTAGCCTCTTAACATCCTTGATGTGTCATTACAAGTGCCCAGCTATGTGAGTGATTCCTTCAGAGTGAACGCGGGTGAATCTGACTGCAGTAGATGTGAAAGATATGAATAAAAATTATGTTATTTCAGCCAGCGCTCATACCTGTATTTACATCCTGTTTTCGATCGAAGCCCACAGTAATCGATTGTCGAGTTCACGCGCATAGGTTTAGTACGTACGATCATGCGCCCAACTCGACAATCGATTACTGTGGACTTCAACGGAAAACAGGATGTAAATACAGGTATGTGCGCTGGCTGAAATAACATAATTTTTAACCATTTCTTTCACATCTACTGCAGTCAGATTCACCGTGTTCACTCTGAAGGAATCACTCACATGACCTGTGCACTTGTAATGACACATCAAGGATGTTAAGAGGCTAAAAGCAGGTTTAAAACTTGCCCCATTGAAGTCAACAGGGTGCAAATTTTAAAAAGAGGATAACACGGTGTAGGCAACACCGATTTTTGCCGTTATTCTCTGTATTGACAGCACTCCAAATGTACAAAAAATGAGCTCAATGTTAAAATTGACCGGAGTTCTCCTTTAAGAGAAACAATAATGTGAACTTAGCATGTTTTCTGCAAACATGATATTTTTACGCAGATAGATAGATGGACAGATAGACAGAACTATGCATTCTGCATTTTGTTAGATTTTATATATTTGAACCCCAGTTGCTTTCAAAGTAGGCTATTTTTTTCTTCTTAGTTAGGCTTTAACTTAATTTTAATAAATTGAGGCTGTGAAAATAGAGCCGTGCTCTTCAGTGTTTCCGCCAGTAGTTACGCACATTCAGAATTAGCCGGAGGATCTAATCCGCGTTGTTTAAAGCAGTTTCATTCTTCACGAGAATGACATTTTAGGTATTTGAGGCAAGTGCCATTTACTCAAAGGTCAAACCAACCGCTAGAACCATACATTTCATGCATTTCTGGCCTGTTTAATTTTATATTTAAATCTACTGGAACTAATACGTTATTAAAAGAACACAGAATGTCGTGCCACAGGGCTACAGATGATATGTTGGACACGACTGCAGAGAAAATACTAATGAATTTCTTCATGGCAACTCATGAAGATGGAATTTGGAATTTATACAAAAGTGTTTTGTAACTAGGCTACTGAACACATCATATTTCATTAATGTACAGCTATTGTGTGTTTTTGCCATTTTTTAAGTACAATCCAATTTACTGTATAATCATTGTAATTAAGAAAAAGAACATAAAACACCAGATTCTCACAGGGGTTTATTATGACTGTGGATTACCAAAGACATTTTCTCTTCTCAGTGGTTTCCTGGCATGTTTCTCTGACTCAAGCTGAGATTTTTCCTAGAGACTCTTCACGCTAGAGAACCAGCCAATTCCACTTGACCTCCACAAGTCAGCCAGAACTATAACCCTGCTGATCGGCCCAAACCACAAACTTTGTCATCACCTTGACTGTGGTGACAACTAGATTTTTGGAGAATGCTTGCATGCAGGAACATTTATGTGACCCTGGATCACAAAACCAGTCACATGTTGCACGGGTATATTTGTGGCAATAGCCAACAATACATTGTACGGGTCAAAATTATTGATTATTTTTTATGCCAAAAATCATTAGAATATTAGGTAAAGATCATGTTCCATGAAGATATTTTGATATTTCCTACCGTAAATATACTAAACATTTATGTTTGTGTGTAAATGCAGTACAATCGTGAACATAAATGACCCTTGTGACTTTGTGGTCCAGGGTCACATAGTGACATTTAAGACCTCAAGTGTTTCAGATTATGAGCTACAATTGAAAGCTGTTCAGAACCTGGAAAGGTTTCTGTAACAGACACTGTCCCACATTAACGAGATAAGAAATGAACAAAGAGACAGAGAGCGAGAGAGAAAAAAAAACCCTTTTAAACATATTAGTTTTTAATTTTAGATGAGTTGTTTAACTTATATAGCTTTTGCAACAGATCAAATCCCAATTATTATTATTATTTTTTTTTTTTTTTTTTAATAAACACAGTAAAATATATTATATCTGTTTTATCTGAACATTTGAAGACGGACAGTAAATTATGGAAGCAACACAGAACATATTTGCTATGTTAACTATTTCTCTTATTTGTCATGTACTTGGATCATACTGTATCATTATCAAACAAACACTGTTATCAAACACTTTGACTGGCTAACAAGAATGAACAAGCAACACAATAAGGATAATCACACAGTTATAATCAAATTCAACAGAGATAAATTGTGATCCTTCCCCTCCAGAAAAGAAAAGTAACATTATCTGATAAAATTATGAAGCATTAATTCTGCCTTGATTTTGCTCTGATTATGTGTTGCTGAATTGAAGTGCTTCCATAATTCAATTAAACCCTGCTGCAAACATAATAATCAGACACAGTTTATTGTCTCAGCATTTTGGCAATCCAAAGAGCCCTGATGGCTCTATTGTCCTATGCGCCAAAGGCATATAACATTTGAACAAGTTTGATTGAATAGTTCATGATTACCACTTTGTCTGGCCTCTTGTTGGGCCCCCAGGTGGCACAAATCAATGCAACACATACATTTGCATATGGCACTTGTGCTGATAAGAATAGAGAGGAACAAACTTGAAATACAATTTTTCACTCATGCTTGAAATTTGAGAACATTTGGGTTTGGACTTGTTCCCAGTACTGGCTTCTTCATTTAGTTTGAGTTCCAGTATTTGTTTTGGTTTGCATTATATTGATTCTGAGCCCTGATTTAGATTCACTGCAAACTAGACCATGTTTAAATGCACAGATACTGTCAGTCTAAATCAATTCAGCACAACTGCAGATTCCTAACGAATGGTTTTGTACCGTAAACGCAATCTGACGAAAACATCACATGCATTCTGCACATGTGAAGAGCGTTGTTTACTGTCAGCATTACCATAGCAGTGAGAAACTTCTTGCGAGTCCTGTCTGAGAAAACAACATAATTTCCACGTTTGCCTTTCTAACATATCTAAATATATGGTGAAAAAAAAAAAGCTTTCTTTTCACGTTGATTAACATACACAAGTTAGCCTAACATCTCTGGATGAGAGTAAGTAGATTGGTGCATGGAAGGTTTGGAATAGAAACACTTTTAGAATGACACCGCATTTGTTATTTTGGGCTATGTGACTTTAAGAAAAAAATAAATAAAATAAAAAGCATGTAAAAAGCCCCCACCCTCCCCCAAACAACTGCTCTATTTCTAATTAGTGCTTGATGTCTTTGAGAAAGATTTGTTTCAGTTCACTAGGGAAATCCTGAGCATTACTAAAAACTATTTATTTACTTGATTCACAATGAAAGATACCATCTCATTATATCTTGTCCAGATCTGCAACTGTTACTGCAAGTCTTTTAGCCGTTTCTATTGTAATTTGGATAATGAATTAACATTTGAATAATAAGTGACACAGCAGGTGGTCACAGCATTTTCAGATAGTAGGACATCCAGCGTGCTCAGCAAGATATTCTGAATCAATCAAACGTATTGGAAGCTACAGGAATCAAAATGGGTGACACAGGTCAGATCAAGAAGAGAGAGTTCATGTACTGTATATGAATGACAGGCTATCAATTATTATTTTATTTTTTTTCTGCTGATTTGGTGTCTCGGTAGGGCTGTCGCGATAACCGCAATATTGCAGTACCGCGCTACTGACAAGCCAACCGCAGAGGAATTCAAGTAACCGCAGCAACCGCGATATTCGCTTGTTTTCTTTTTTCATAAGGCTATACCCTTCTTGTTTTGAACTTCGTGCATGTGTATTGAATGTTTAAATGTTAAATAAGTTAATAATGATAATAAGACGTGGCAATCATGATTTTATCATGGTGATTTGTACAGAGGCTTCGTGGATTTGCACTTGCCTAAACAGACAGTGAAGAGAGTGATCGACTGAGCGCGTGCGATTACCTGCGTCTGTCTTTGAGGTCAAGTCATATTCGTGAAAAGGTTGCCGTGTCCAAGGAAAGTTAAATATTTGTCCTGTCATCCTTTTAACGTTTAAAATAAAGGGCATTTACCATGAATGGCATCAGCGACAGCGCTGGTCAGCATCCACAGCGCGAGGAACTCGCAGTCGCGGGAAACAAAACTCAGTGAGTCACGCATTGCTGGTTAGCTGAGCCTTGAAAAGTGGAGCTCAAAGTTAAAAATAATTAACCTTGTTTCATTATTATCTTTTAATGAATCAATCAGCGTTTTTGAACGTGTTGTTGAATGAATGGTTTAATGACTCACTCAAAGACTCACTCCGTTGCCGTAACAACTGTGCGCTGAGTGACAGGCTTTCAATGCGCAGATACGCTGTTTAGTTTCGGTTTATTGGTTACTGAAAATGTACTCGTTTTTGTGCATGCTAACCACATCGTGACACTTATTTATATAGCAACAAATAAATATAAATAAATCAAAATAAATTAATAAATGCGGTAAAACCGCATATCGCGCTATTGAGCCACTCAAAATTACCGCAAGGGAAAATCCTTCACCGCGACAGCCCTATGTCTCGGAACTGCAGCATGGTATTTATAATTAAGGAAAGGGGATATTGTCATTCTAGAGATAATTTATTGGACACATTTTGCCTCTGTGGATAATTTTGGTTTATTTTGAAGACAAAAATGACTGTGAAATAAATGACATTTTATTTAGTCTTTTATTTAGGTCTTCAACAAGAGGCTAAACCTCCGTATGATGCATGTCAAAGTTCATCGGTAAAGCACAACAAATGCAACATTTCTAAAAGGAATTAACAAAGCTCAAAGGTCGCTTCAGAGGAAATAGAGGAGGTTTACCATTTCAAAAGCAGAGTGAATCAGGTACACACAGGGGTTTGAGTATTTCAAAGTCTCTTTTGAAGTTTCATTCTGAAAAGCCTGCTAAAACCACCCAACAACTGACGGTTTTGGAAACCTTTGCCACTTTTATTAGGACAGCAGCAGCAGCGTTTGTTGTGAGAATACCTGCCGATTTTCTCACTCTTGGTTTATCCTCAAAAATTCCCAATGACTTTTAATAAATTTGGATCATAATTCCAACAGTAAAGCAATGCAAATGTTTCTGTTTTTCTTGCCACAAACAGGTGGATGCGGGGGAGCGACGTGCCCTTTCTGAGATTAGTGTCGCTCTTGTTTAACACGAGAGATTGTCACACGCTCACTTTTGGCAAAACGAAATGCCATCTATGGAGGCGGGGGATTAATTTTTAGATAATTAATCCCTGACACGCGCAAATGTGACGTTGTGTGTCATTCCAAGATGTTCTATTCTTTTAAAGGTGTCATTAAAATCGCATCACCTTAAAATGTTATGAACTGAGAGTGTATTTATTTTCGCTGGCAAAATCACCACTATACAACAGAAGATGCTACACATTAGAAAGAGTAAAAGAGATTAACTTGCTTTTAATACCAAGTTTTTTTTTTTTTCACATTGAGATGATTGTGAAGACCGGTGGTCCTCCAGTTCAAGAAGTAACAATGATTTTCACTTGGAAGTAGGGGTGTGACGATAAAGTTAGCTCTTGAGACAAGACGATACACGGTATTGGGTTCACGAGAACGAGACGAGGCGATATTTTAACACTTTTAAGAAATCTTCAATGACAAAATATGTGACTGAAAGTCAAAATGCAAAACAATGCAGGTGCATTTTTAAATGTTTTAACTAATCTAGGGCTGTCACTAATAATTTTTTTTTTTTTTTAATTATTGAGTAATCGGATAATATTTTTTTGTGGCAATAAAAATCGATGTAAGTGAACAAGAGTCAGACTGGGGGAAAAGTTGCTGTGATGCCAAACCCCCTTATGAAAGAAGAAAGCTGTCGTGTTTACAGCTGTGACAATAAGCACTTATCAGGAATAAACTAAAAACTGAATTTTCAACAGTATGTGAAATTTACATTCTTGAATAAATTGCAAAAGGTTCATAAATCTAAACATTAAATCTTGTGAAATACTGTATTAATGAACAAACTAATATCAAAAGTTGGATCCAACATGGCATGGTAAAATGCCCTTCAAGATCAGAGATTATGCAGCTAGCACATGGACCGAGGAATTCAGACAGTACGTATTTACCTAAAGTCCTTTTACCTCATCTTTATCTCTCTCTCTCTCTGTATGTGACACAAATACACAATCACATAAATATATAACTCTGAATGCTAATATGTCCATTCATCTGTAAGCATACTTTAACAGATGGGAGAGAAATCATGACATTTTTAATAGTAAAGATGGTATTTTTAGTCCCGTCATTCCCAGACATGAAATAAAGCTCCTCTCAGGTTCAGAGAGTGAAAGTCAGAAGAAAGCGTGGGACATTTACAATAATCTTAAAACAGTGTTGGGGAGCAACTAACTAAAAATAGCGACGCTACTTAACTAAATATTTTCAGCAGGTGATTTTAAGTAGCTTATCCTTAGCTTTTCCAGTAAGCATGTTTTCCAAACTGCAAATCAATCTGAAACATTTATTATCAATGTAGATATTTGTATATATTTAACTATAAATATATAGTTTAATAGAACAGAATTTATTTGAAATATAAATATTTTGTAGCATTATACATTTACTGTCACTTTTCATCCAAGTAATGCTTCCTTGAAAAATAAATGCATTCATTTATTTAAAAAAACTAAACATTTAAATGTTAATGTAAACTTTTATAATAGTGCAGACCTACATTCCCTTGTAGACATCTACTTGAAGTGTCCCTATTATGCTATTTTAAAGTTTCCTAATGTTGTTTTGGAGTCTCCTATAACAGGTTTACATGCATCAAAGGTCAAAAAACTGTTTCATTTCCTCATAATATACATTTGCACATCACCACATTTTCAATGATTCTCAAACAACTCGTCAGATCAATCAATCTCTCTAAATCCCTCCTTTCCGCGAGCTACTCTGCTCTGATTTGCCAGACAGCTCAGTCTGTTGTGATTGGTGTACCGCGTACTACCATACAGCGCACGCAAAGAAAACAAAAACACGCATTGCCATAACATAAGCTCTGCGTGTCCTGAGGCTTCCTACACCGTAAACTAAACACAGTAACGAACAATGACGTCGCTGTGACCATATCAATGCGAGTATATTTTTCTAATATATTGCGGTGAACACATGGATCAACTGTATCAATAAAAGTGCATGTATGCAATGTACAGTATACATTATCTGTGCTCTAGCGTGAATGACTGATGTAACATAAACGTTGGTAAAACAAATCTTTCTCCATGCTTAATCTTTCCTCAAGGTAGTGAGAACGACAGACAATCTGCATTAATAGACACCGTTATAGGTAATAGTGGCCCACAACTGATTAGCAGAAGTATTAATAATATGAGTTAACCAGTTAGCAGGAGACCTACACAATATAAAACTCAAAACTAAGTATTTTGAACACCATCTTTCAAGAGCAAGCGGTTTGCGAATCCTGCATTGAACTCCGAGATTTGAGAAGCAGTCGTCAGTAGTAGTTGACGACAGTTGAGAAGCAGTTGCCAGTCCGCTGTAAATAAAGCTGATTTCATTACATCTATTTCTAGTCATTCAGGTCTCAGCCTATGGCCCAGGTCTGAGACCTGGATCAGCCCAGAGGACACTGCCACACCTGCTGCTCTCTCCACTAACTTCACTTTCTCACACACCCCTCGCCTGACCGGAAGGGGTGGAGGCACTGGTCTTCTCATCTCAAATAATTGGAAATGTGATTCTTTACCACCTCTGTGTGACAACAGCTCATTTGAAATGCATTCAATTACCATCACTAGTCCTATTAAAATCCATTTTGTAGTTGTTTATCGTCCCCCGGGTCAGCTTGGCAGTTTCTTGGAGGAGCCTGATGTGCTACTCTCATCCTTCCTGGAGGATGGTACCCCTCTCATAGTTCTTAGAGACTTCAACATTCACCTAGAAAAGCCTCAGGCTGCTGATTTCCACACTCTGCTTGCCTCATTCAACCTCAAACGAGTATCTACTGCGGCTACTCACAAAATCAGGTGACCAATTGGACCTTATTTACACGCGCTACTGCTCCATTGACCATACACTGGTCACTCCACTGCACACCTCAGATCACTTCCTCCTCACTCTCAACATCAACCTGCATCAGAACACAACACACACTCATCCACAGGTCACCTTTCGGCGAAACCTACGCTCATTCTCCTCTCGCCTATCCTCTTTGGTCTCATCCACACTTCCTCCACCTGATCAGCTCTCAACATTAGATACTAACAGTGCAACCAATACTCTTTTCTCCACTTTAACATCCTGCTTGTACAACTTCTGCCCCTTTCCTCCAGGCCCGCCCACGCCACACCCTCTGCCCCCTGGTTATCTGATGTTCTCCGCGAACATCGTTCTAAACTCAGGGGTGCAGAGAGGAAGTGGCACAAATTGAAAGATCTTACTGACCTTATCAATCCCTTCTCTCTTCCTTCTCTGCTAATATCTCTACTGCTAAAATGACTTACTATCACGACAAAATTAACAATTCTTCTCCTCTCTTCTCAACCCTCCCCTCCTCCCCCTTCATCAACCCTAACAGTAGACGATTTTGCCACATTTTTCATTATGATAACAACCACCATCAGCGGCCATTTTACCAAACCACAAAATGACATGCACATCTTACCAGCTAACACACACATTCCACCCTCTTTCTCTCTGCTTTCAGAGACAGAAGTCTCCAAACTCCTCCTTTCCAATCACCCTACTACCTGTCCGCTTGATCCTTTTCCCACTAAACTACTTCAAGCCATTTCTTCCTCATTTGTACCCGCACTCACGCACATCATCAACACATCTCTTCACACTGGTACCTTTCCCACAACATTTAAGCAGGCTCGGGTAACCCCACTGCTTAAGAAACCCACTCTAAATCCATCACATTTGGAAAGTTATCCCTTCTTCCAATCGTCGCGAAAACACTTGAACGAGTTGTTTTCAACCAGATATCTTCCTTTCTAACACAGAACAACCTCTTGGACAACAACCAGTCTGGTTTGAGACTGCTCTGAGACTGGCAAGAGCAGCTTCCAAATCATTAGTTCTCATCCTGCTGGAACTGTCTGCTGCCTTTGACAAAGTTAACAACCAGATCCATCTGTCAATCTCAAAGAT
Source organism: Squalius cephalus (assembly GCF_949319135.1). Lineage (NCBI taxonomy): Eukaryota > Metazoa > Chordata > Actinopteri > Cypriniformes > Leuciscidae > Squalius > Squalius cephalus. The sequence continues at coordinate 11,431,457 of NC_137132.1, read as the reverse complement.
GAAGGGCATCTTGGGAACCGCACTTCAATGGTTCAAGTCTTACCTCTCATGTAGGTCCTTCAGGGTGTCATGGAGGGGTGAGGTGTCTAAGACCCAACATCTAGCTATTGGAGTGCCTCAGGGCTCATGCTTGGACCACTTCTCGTCTCCATCTACATGTCATCACTTGGATCAGTGATTCAGAAACATGGCTTTTCCTATCACTGCTACGCTGATGACACACAACTCTACCTCTCATTCCAGCCTGATGATCCAACGATAGCTGCTCGCATCTCAGCCTGCCTGACAGACATTTCTGGCTGGATGAAGGACCACCACCTTCAACTAAACCTTGCGAAGTCAGAGCCGCTTGTGGTCCCGGCCAACCCAACACTACACCACACCTTCTCCATTCAGCTAGGTTCGTCATCCATAACTCCTTCAAAGTCAGCCAGGAACCTTGGAGTTGTGATTGATGATCAATTTAACTTCACAGACCACATTGCTAGAACTGCCCGATCCTGCAGATTTGCCTTTTACAACATTAGGAGGATTAGACCCTTCCTATCAGAGCATGCTACACAACTCCTTGTCCAAGCACTTGTTCTATCCAGACTACTGTAATGCTCTCCTGGCTGGTCTTCCAGCTTGCACTGTCAAACCTCTGCAACTGATCCAGAATGCTCCAGCAAGAGTGGTCTTTATCGAGCCGAAGAGAGCACACGTCATTCCTCTCCTCACTAAATTGCACTGTGGTTGCCAGTGGCCCTTTAAGTTTTTAAATGCTGTATTAATGTTTGTACACTTATGTTGCTATAGTTTACCTTTCTACAGATTTACTGCCACAGAATAAATAATTGCCCCATGAAACAAGAACATTAGTGTTCCTCCTGGTTCCCAGTTTGTGTTTCAGTTACTGTGCTAATAAGTTGCTTGAATAGTAATATCCAGCAATCCGTTTGAGACATGTTAGTGTACATTTATTGATATATATATATGTTTTTGTTTCCCCAAATTTTCTTCCACCATTAATGGTGTGGACTGTAATAAGCACAGCCCACAGTTCAGTTATCTGAGCTCAGTTATCTTTTTGAAAAGAAGCTTAAACTGACAATAAAGTCGAACAAACATGATCTTGTCTTGTGGCACAACGATTGTATTAATTAATTAAATGCTGATTGAGTGGCTGTAATATGCTAATTGGTTCAGTGGCTGTCATAGAGTTGTAAATGCCTTGTTTTGACATTGATTTGCCTGTTTTAAACACATTAATGAACAAAGAACACAAGAATCACTTAACAGTTAAATCACATGTTTATGGGTAATAATTATGTCTCTTTAGATGTCACTCAGCAATTTAAAGCATTTTTTTTAACTCTTTTTTGAAGAAATAGTTCACACAAGAATAATAATTCTGTCATCTTTCACTTTCATTCTTACAGAAGTATGAGTATTTTGAATTGAATGTAGCATACTGTAAAAGAGGTTTATATTCGGGATATATTGCATGTGCATGTATCCTTTTTTGGACGGTGTTTGAATTCCGAGAGGAGAGAAATATTGACTATATTGACAGGATTAATAATAATTTGTAGCAAATTGTTCAGTGAAAACATGATGTATTTTGGAAGAATCGTTGTACCAGACAATACTTTAGATGGACAGAGTGCAGTATTTGCTGCAATATTCTTCTAAATATTGTTCAAATAATTTCCATTGGTCACATATAACAGTATAAGAGCTTAATGAAATCGAGTGTGAATTTGAAAAATATAGTGCACTAGTCCTCTTTGGTGTTTCTGAACACGAAACAGCCTTCGTCCCTTTATAACTGCTCTATTAGGTCTCTTCTTGAACATCCAGGTACAAGCTTCCCCTTTTACATTTCCGATATTTACACTCTCTCTTACTTTCATGTTTCACCATCTCAAAACAACACAATTTTCCCTGCTGCCACCAATCTATGTGGTAAATTTGACAACCTCCTCTTCAGATACTGGAGTCCGATGACAGCTATGATTGCCCACGGGTTGAGCTCACAAAAAAACAACCCCACAGGTGCTGGTTATGCACACATCAAATAAGCAACCAAAAGATTTTGAGGCGTTCTTGAGATTTTTTTATTTTATTTTTAGATGGATTATTTATGTCTCTAAATAACCCTTTATTGGCACAACAATAATAATTAAAGAAATAAATGTAAGCTGAAATAAAAAAAAAAAAAAAAAAAAAAAATTAATTATTCATATTATTATCTTTGCACCATGATGCAAGTGAATATTTGTAAATGACAGATATGCATCAATATTCACTTGCATCATGGTGCAAAGATAATAATATGAATAATTGATTTTTGGATGAACTATTCTTTAATTTGAACTTTAATTCAAAATGTGCTCAGCCACACATTTTAGAGGCCAGTTTAAAGGATAATGCAAAATGTAAAATTTGCCTTTGTTCATTTGTTACTTTGGTAAGCAAGAAGCTTTACAGACTACAGTCCTCCATATTCAAAACGGCAGCTGTAAATCATCAGGCCTTTTTAATGACTTTGACTATGCCTATTTTTAGCAGAGATCAAAACATGAATTTGCCATATTGGTGTTCCACTCTTTTGTTATTAGTCTTCTCTGTCCCTGACACGTCTAATATTTTAGAATATGTTAAATGCTGTCAGAATCACTTGAGATGAAGAGATATATTGAAATTGATGCTCCCAACTAGCCTGACAAGTGAAATGAGATGGGAGAGAGCGTGGTGTTCGATCATGTCTTCACTCTAACATAAATTGTCTGGCTTGCTGAAATTGGAGATGCATTAGATATTGGTGTTTATGATCTCAAACTTGATTGTTTCCAAGTTATGCATAAAAAGTAATATCCATCAGATTGTTGGGCTTGATTGATAATTCACATATTTGTATGCATGCATATATCGTGACAGAAGAAATATGTTTGTAACTATATTTTGCAACCTAATGAGCACAAAGAACACAATGGGAACTGAACAGCTGTTAAGGTGATGATACACAGTGCAACTTTTTGAGCAATGTTGCTGGGCAATCTTGCCGAGCGATTGTTGCTTGGGCACTTTCCCATTGAAACCATTTCTATCTGGATAATTTAGATCGGTCATGGGCCCTGTGTCTCATCTGGTTGCCCGTTGACGGCAACATTGCCCAGCAACATTGCTCAAAAAGTTGTCCTGTGTATCATCACCTTAACAGCTGTGATTCTGCAGCTAGAGAAGCTCTTTTAATGACTACAGGGTAAAAACTACATGTGTAAATTCACACACACACAAACACACACACACACACACACACACACACACACACACACGCACGCACATATATATATATATATATATATATATGTGTGTGTATATATATATATATATATATTAGTGGTGGGCCGTTATCGGCGTTAACGCGCTGCGTTAACGCGAGACTCTTATCGCGCGATAAAAAAAATATCGCCGTTAATCTATTCTCCAAATTGGGTTGGGAGCTGGCTCAAGCTACACAAGCTATGATGACGCAATCTACCCGCGGCCGCGAGGAACACCCGGCTGGAACGCATCATATTCGTCGTCATCTTAAGTAAACACGGCTGAAAGTGAAAGCTGGTGTAAAAGATCGGTGGAACATCCATTATTTGGACTTGGTTCGGATTTAAGCCGTCCGACGTAGACTGTGTGGTGTAACAGTTCGGTAAGTTAACACACGACTAATCCGTTCTACCACCTCAAATTCAAAACGAAACATATCACTGAATACCAGCGCGCGCGTATTATTCCCAATATATCTTAGTGAGTGGTGTAGCACATAATCTCTTTTTATTAAAAGCGCCCGATTTTAAGAATCGTTGTTGTTTCTTTTTAACTGAAAAGACATCGGTTAGACAATATTCTAATTTTAAATTTGGGGTTTCATAAGCTCCAAGCCATAATAAACATTAGACCTACTTAAGTCTCTGCAGCTAGTGTACTTAAATTTTATTTATCTGCAAAATTATGTTGTATACTTACAGTTTTGCACAATATATGTTCTCAAAACTACATACACCCTTTCAAAAAAACAAAAACATTTAGCAGTTGTTTAGCAGGGTCTGTGTAACCTGTTCTGAAATGGTTTTATTATAATATCGTTATCGCAAGAGGCTGCAATGTATATCACAATATGGATTTTAGGCCATATCGCCCATCCCTAATTGATAGCCTATAGTAGTTGATAATAACATAGGCCTACCTAATGTTGCCTACGTACGGTAACAGTACAGTAGTAACCTTTTACAGTCTATGAGTAGAACAGCTTTCTCAAGCAGTTTGTGATGCATTTTGGAAACAGGAGATGAGCCCCTGGTCTAATGCGCCACCTGGCTTGAGAAACCCGTTCTCAAAGACTTACTTTTATAGTCATTATTTGGGTAGCACACATATTCTGAATGCCTTCGGCAGAATTCAAATGAGCCATTTTAATCTAGATTAATCTAGATTAATTTCAAAATTAATCTAGATTAATCTAGATTAAAAAAATTAATCTATGCCCACCTCTAATATATATATATGTGTGTGTATGTGTATATATATATATATATATATATATATATATATATATATATATATATATATATAATACACTTTATTTTAGCAATGTAAAGTTGCTACTGAAATGGAGATTTTGAACCAGAGAAAAAAAAAAAAAAAAAAAAACTAATTTTGAGAAAATGGCCTACACATGCAAATAGATAAAGTGCAATTAAAACACTTAAGTGTATTTTAGATGTTTTCTTTTCACTAGTCTGAAACAACATGTTATGAAAAGCTAAATAGCCAAAAATCTCAAACTTGACCAGTGCATGAAATAGTGTAAATCATTTTAGCATCAATTAGAAGTTCAGTTATGAGTAATAGTAATATCAAGTGATCTTCGACCTATCACGACCTGTCATGGAAATTCTCAATATGAATACAACCTACTAATCTGGGCTGCGTTTCCAGATAACGATGGATCTTAGCACTTACGAGGATTTTCTATGAGCGACTTTCCGAACGTTCGTGTTCATTTCACGTGCGTTTCACAAAAACGGACTTAGCACGATCGCACGCAGCTGTGCTTTAAGTGCTACTTAAGAGTCGCTGTCCATTTGTCAAGTGCTGAAACGTCACCTTGTAGAATGGCTCGTAATTGTAGCACGCGCTTGTATTTTGAAATCTATAAAAAGCACAAACCTTCGGGTGGAGACACCAGCAAAATGGCTGAACCAAAAAAAAAAAAAAAAAGAATACATTTTTTTAAAAGAGGAGATTAAATGTCATTTTAGATGAGGTGGAGCTATACAAACGTATTATTTTCAGCAGTCAAACAAATAAACAAAAACAAAAAAATCTAGGAGGATATTGCTAAAACTGACTGCAACTAGGGGCATTAAAAGATCAGGGAAGGAGGTCAGGAAGAAGTGGCAAGCCTTGCTAAAAGGAAATGGGCACTGCAGAGGACAACATTTAATAAAACAGGTGGTAGGCCCAATGAGTCATCCCTTCTCACAGCAGAGGAAGAAAAGGCATTGTCAATACTTGGCACAAGTGCTTCAGATGGCATTTATGGTGGTATTGACATCCATGGAGGAGTAGGGGTAACTCAGCCTGAGCCTGAGTCAGGTCCTTCATGCTCAGAGGAACTATCAGTTTCATCTGCCATCTCCCAGCACATCTCCTAGTCCTCCAAACAACCCTCCCAGGCCTCAGCCTCCATCTTCTGTTGTTCAGACTGCAGCCACACACCTCAGCAGTTTGAGAATATTTGTAGTTGTAGTCAGGACATATGAGAGTGTCCTTACTTAACAAGGAGGAATAAGATGAAGAGGTGGCGGAGGAGGAGGAGGAGGAGGAGGAGGAGGAGGTCAAAGATGGCATGATGGGACCACATGATGGCCAACCAAGAAATGCCCAAAAGTCACTGACAGATTTTTTTTAGTTCATCCCTATTTTTTCTTTGAAGCATATTTAATCTTTTATAAAAAAAATTGTTCATTCATTTAATTTAGATTAAAATTATTGGATTAAATTATTTCTATTGTTTTGTTTTTGTTTTCTGCCCTTTTTAATTATTTCATTTAGAAATTCATTTAAACAAAAAACGAGTAATAAAGTGTACAATAAACTTTAGTACTTCTATTCTGCAGCTGTGCAGCACCACACACGACTCCCGAGATTCTCTTTCCAGGAATTAAAGATACATGTACATTTATACCTTGCAAATCAATGCACTCAAGTATTCTTCATTGTAATTGGTTATAGTGATCTGGTGATTGGTTTGTAATGATCTAAGCTAATCTGTTAGCTCTACTGTGTTCGGCACTTTTTGGGTAAGTCTAGATTCTTTGATCATGTGATGTATTATTAGTCTGCACTTTTCCAAAACATTTCATTTTGAAATACCCTTTTGACCTCTTTTAAGGCCATTACATAAAACATTTCATTCACAATCCTCTAGTCTAGAGGCTTTCTTTATTACTATTTACTGAAGAAAAGTTAGGCCTACTGTAGTTGAGGAGTTGAGAAAGAACAATACTTCTAAGGTAGGCCATCCATGTCACTAGCTGTCACATAAAGCTGTTCAAACAATGCATCATAAAATCATAACATTCAAACTTCCTACCGAAGGTCACTTTGTAATACACACCCTGGTCAGCGCTGCCCCATAGACTTCAATAACAGCCTCTGTGCAAACCCTGCATTATGTTTTTGACAGGTTCTCAAAACAATCCCCTTGAAATCCCCTTGCTCAAACTGTTAAAGTGGGAATGACATGGGACCTTTTTAAAAGTAACTTTTTTATAATTCTGCAATCCTCGGGAAAACATTCTGGGCTAATAGTTCATCTTTATAGTATCTATTAAAAACCAATGGATACATTAGGATATAAACGATTAGTTCAACAAAAATAAACAAATAAATATATAATTTACTCACTCTCATGTCTTCACTTGAGAACATTATCAGTAAAATGCAAATTGTCCATTCAACAAAAGTCAGTAGGGTCCAATGTTGTTTGGATGTGGTCGCCATTTTACTTTTATTGTATATAAGCACTTTGGACATTCTGATAAATATCTACTTTTGGGTTTCATGCAATAAAAAAAGTCATATAGGTTTGTAAATTATGACAGAATTTTAAGTTTTTGGGTGACCTGTTCCTTTAACTCTTTCCCCACCATCGATGCGATTTTCCGTCATTTATGGCAGAATGGTTCCCCACCATTGACAATTTATTTTTTATTTTTTTCTACCAATCTGTATTTTCACTGTTTTATGGTAGAGGGCGCTGTCTGAAATAGTACAGCATCTCCGGATCCAAAACTAAGCAAATAAAAAGATCTGCATAATCCAGATGGAGCAAATAGAAGTTGCTTTCACACAAGTAAGCTAAAGTGACCATCAAACATTCAACAGCATATAAATCAAAACTGCCTAATGGTACGGAATGAAATGTTCAACGCAAGAAGAGGTACAGGACTGTGAAGCTTTAGGGGTGTTGATGGGCTCGATGCACTCGATCTATGTTTTGATCAACGTTCTGAATCTGATCTGGATGATGTGTTTTGATACATTAACTGATTTCAAGACATTCTGGGGTCTATGAACCAACAAACACATTATAATGTAGTTGTTTTAAATTAAGCATGCAGATATACTTGTTCAGAATTATCTGTCCTTTAATGTATTTTATTCGATTAGGCAGCTCTACCTATGCAGGAACTTTATGAACTCTCATTCATTTGGCTTGACATCTCTATGAACTAGTGTTTAACAAGAGGTACACATCAGTGCCTCTGTTTCCCTCATGGCACCTTAGATGATGAATGACTAACAATTTGGAGATGAGCTTGTTTGTTGTGAAGTCATTTTCTTTTTCTTGCATAAGCAAGAGCTTCCTTAATAAACTGAATCAAAATCTATTAGTACTCAACATGTAGATGCAAAACACTTCATAAGTTTTAAATGTATTCAAATGTTTTACTCCTAAACTTTGCAATCACACAAAATAGTCCTAGCACTTGATGATAAACAGCGGGATGTTGCTTGTTATGATTGTAAATGTAACATGCCCAATGACTTCCGCCAGTCTCTCTCTCTCGACTTCTCGCCAGTACTCAAGAAAATTATGTGGGCTTCAACGTACAGTGGTGTTTTACATGTCACTCCATTCGGAATAACTTGGCTTGAGTGAACCTGAGGTGCAATATGACACTGCTAACATTTCAGAGTGATTTCATTCATCCAGCTGCTTGGCACTTATTACAGGTCTTCAAAGCTGTTTTGTACATCATTTTGCTGGTTTGGGACTGAAACTTTTGAAGCCCCATGAAGGCTACACAGTAAAGCTAGCGATGTAGCATGACAAAATGCTCTCTTTAACTACAGTCTCTTATTTTTAGTGTTAGGAATCCAGTCCTTTTGAAAATGAAGTGCACTTATGCATGCTTTAAAAAATATTATAGGAAGAACATAGTTTAGTATGAACTGAATGTAAGCCTAAAACAAACAGCAGCAGCCTTTTACAGTTCCTCCTGACTCAAAACAACAAGATTATGCTGCGTTCACGTCCTCAGACTTGGATTTATGCGTTTCTACATCAACACTATCAATGCCGAAATGAATGTGCAGCAGTCAGGTGGTACAAGTAAGTTGTTTACATTCATTATTAGGCACTTTTAAAAGTGTACTTAAGTAGGAAAGTGTACTCTAAGCGCACTTAAGTGGTCTTTTATTTAAATATTATATTAATATTCTCTATAGTATTCTATATCTGTTGTAGTTGTTTAAAACTATACAGTAGCCTATTTTTAATATTTGAAGTACACTACAAGAACATATTCAGTAGAATTAGACACTTTTCCACATGGAAATTAATTTCGGTGAATCATATTTTTTAAGACAGGTAATGGAAATTGTTAAAAACAATTCAGATTGATCTGTGTCCTTGTGGAGAAATCACTGTGACATAGTTTTTTCCCCCCCATCAGATTAAGTAAGGGAAGCATTTTTCTATATTTATTAGTTGTATTTAGTGCACAATCTGTTCAATCATCTTATACAGTAGTCTGATATAATATATTCAATGTTACATTTTGTTAGCAGCTTGCATCTAAATACTTGAGTAGCCAGTAGCTTGGAAACTCATTTCAAAGGAGATTCCCCAGCACTGCTTCCTATCTACAGTACAGCTCCTGGCAGCTCACTAGGCTTTGGAACATGCATTACATTTCATTGATATTATCATATGAAAATTATTTATGTGTCACAAGTCACATACTTGATATGACATCAACGTAAGTTTCTTCCTGGCGCTGATCCTCCAATCATCAGGGTTTTAAGGATGAAGGCTGGTTTGCAGTCTGAGCAGGTAGACTAAATCAGGCAACGTGTCCCATATACATTTAAAGTACCTTAAATTATTCCCCACCCGCCTGGCTTTCCTCGTCTGTTTGAAGTGAAGAGAGCAAACGGATGAGACTTTGGGAGCATTTTTTTATCAACATTGCATCAGTGTTTCAATGTTAAAATTACTAGTTGATGTCTGATGGTTATTCTATTGTAGGATTTGAGGGCGAAGCAAACACAAATGAATCTTCCAGATGAATCGTTCAAGCATAATTTCACACAAAATTCAGCACCTCAGACCCCACATCACCAATCCAGAACCATAAAATCCAGACTCCAGCCAGTCTACTGACCAACCAACGGAAACCCCCAGCTAAGAACTTTACGGCCATGCAAGCTTCAAAGAGATGAGCCCAGCTAAAGGAAGAACGTGTCAGTGTTAGATAGTTTGGAAGATACTGATTGGTTCAGAGATGGCACAGCTCAGGACCCACCAAGATAACGGCAGAGGTTGTTTAATCCCAAGACAAATGATTTAAAACAGACCTCCTTCTTAAGGACCTCTGAACGACCCCAGGGTTGAAATCTCTTAAAACCACAGAGACTGAGACTTTGCATATCAAAATACATAAAATTCATCCCAAAACAATTCCTGACTGACTTATAATCAAACATCGTTCAACTACATAATTCTATATTATGTCTACGACCTATATATGTTACTATTATGCTTAGATCACATACAAGTCATGTAATTGTTATAACTATTATATGTTTGAATGAAAGTGTGTCTTGTTTCCTATCAGTACGATCATATGTTCTTAATTCAGAAGATGGCTTGATTGAAATCTGTGTAAAATGTTTTGTATTCTTATAATAGGAATCATGTCTAAACTGTACCCTCTCTACTCTCTGCTAGAGCTGGAGAGTAAAGAGATCACAGATAAGGCATGATTTACGATGAGAGGTGAAGAAAATACCACCTCTCAAATAAAGATAGAGCCTAATTGGTCAGAACTTATCCATGAGGCTGGACAAACATTTGAGTTTAAAATCTTAGGACAAGAACAAAGCATGAGAAGATTCCAGGATGCAGGAGAAAATTCCAGAATGCATTAGAACAGTGGTTCTCAAACTTTTTACACCAAGTACCACCTCAGAAAATATTTGGCTCTCCAAGTACCACTATAATGACCAATATTAAAATATAGTAGTTTGTAGTAGGCCTAACTATTCAGCTATAGCACTTTTTTTTCATTTTTCATTTTCTTTATTTGAAAGGGGACAGTGTACATTAATCAACATTAAAACAATGTAAATGTACCCGAGTTAGCTCAAAAGTGCTAATTTTCATTGGTAGTCCCCCAGCCAGATGTAAAAAAGGCAGCCTTTAAAGATAATCACAGGTATAAAATCACAAGATAAAATTACATACAACACATTGTGGTTAATACACTGTTATGTTGTGCTGAGGAGCCGAGACTGAACTCCCAGCTGTTCCAGCGGTACAGCGGTTGTGGCAGGGGGACGTTCCCTCCTTCAGGGAACGAGGGTAACATATATGTAACCGAGACATTCCCTTTCAGTCAGTCACTACGAGTTACGTCAGTGACGAAATGGGGATCCCAATTCAATCACACCACAGCGGCTGTCTACCAGTGCCCTGCGCAAATCTGAGCTCCCTGTTGTGAGACTAGCATGGCCGAAGGGCTAGGCTTAATGCAAGAATACCAAGGTACACTAGGTAGCATATCCCAGGTGGAATGTGTAACACAGCGCCTACCCGTAGGAAGGACTTAGAATACAAATATGACCCGAGTACGGGATGCATATGGAAAAACTCAGAGGTATTCCTCCTGGCGCTAAAGCCCAGGAGGAAGCCACACTCCTGGTGGAGTGTGCCCTCACCCTAGGGGGCATGGTCGACCCTGGGTCTGGTAAGCCAAGACAATGGCTCCATTATCCAGTGAGACAACCTTTGCTTGGTGAGAGCCTTTCCCTTCAGCTTTCCACCAAAACAGACAAGGCACTGGATGAGGTCTGCTCACTCTGCTGGAAAATGACTCTAGGCGCAGCGTGCGTCAAACACGTGTTCCACAACAACAACACTAGGCTGCCCACAGATGCGCCCGCCTAATAATCGGCTTGATATACTTGGATATTGGCCGATGCCGATTATGTTAAAAAATGCTAAAAATCGGACAATTAATCGGTCGACCTCTAATGCTGTTATACTGGTGTTGTTGGATCTGAGCACATCCTTTACATGATTGATCATGATATCCTTATCTCTCGTCTCGAACACACAGAGGGCATAAAGGGTACAGTTCTGAAATGGTTTCGATCCTTTATAAGAGAGAGATATTTTTCAGTCAAATATGGAAATTCGACCTCCACTAAAAGATGCCTTCCTTGGGGTGTACCGCAAGGGTCTGTTCTCTCTCCAGCACTTTTTTCTTTGTACTTGCTCCCCCTGGGTAGCATTTTTAGAAAGCATGGAGTATCATTCCACTGTTTCGCCGACGACACTCAATTGTATTTAAATACGGTACAAGATTTTAATGTTTGTATATAAATCGCTAAATAATCAGGCCCCCGTGTACCTTGCAAACCTTTTGATTCCTCATAATTCCCAGAGATCATTGCGCTCAGAAAATCAAAAACTTCTTGTCGTACCAAGGACCAAAGGCCTACATAAAGGCGATCGCGCTTTCGCTGTTATGGGACCGAGATTATGGAATGAGCTGCCTTTATCTATTAGATCTGCTAAATCTATATCAGTTTTTAAGAACCTGCTCAAGGCCCATTTAGCATTGACCGCTTATAATAGGTCATTTTAATGTGGTATATGTGGTGTCTGCGGCGTGAGATTTGTTACTATGCACTGTCTTGTGTTACTAAATAAATGTGGCGTCACATGACAGAATTAGTCTTGCGTTTAATATGTCAAATTTATTAAAACTTTTGTGAACTGGCAAAAAGAAATCTAAATTCTGAACATTTTTCACTGTAAATGTTAGAGAAGAACTATATATAGTATAGTAATTATTTGAAACACAAATTACGCATGTTTTCATATTTATCGATAACAGAACAGAAGAACTGGATGGAAACTTGGCTTATGTTAGCCGGCTAACATTATTTTGTCAAAATTTGCAACAACATTCTAGAATACATCACAGAAATCCAAGCATTTAAGTTTGCACAGTGTAAAAAAAGAATGTACACCATTAAGATGTTCCAGTCCCTTGAAAGTCTGAAACCAGTTTCTTTAGGAGCTACAGTTCTTTTATCCAAAAATGCTTTCTGGAAGGTCAAGACAGCCATCTCAGATTTCAAACATAGTAATGAAGTCCTTGTAGACAGCCCAAAAAAAAAAAATATATATATTTTTTTTAAATCCAATAGATTTTATAGAATTATACTAAGCGAGCATCTTGTCCTTAAAGTGCCCTCCATTTTGGTTGATCGCATGTTGTGACATGTGTCAGCCTTTTTATTAGTTTATTTGCAAACCCAGCCAACCACACAATTAGTTATCCTAACATGAACTCTCTGAGATGTACAAAATATGACAGCATGTTCTCTGGACAACAAACAGCACAAATTGAGGTGAACAGGGTGGCTGGACTGGTAACACAGTATTCCAGAAATGATCATTCGACCACTTAACATAAATGTTATACAAGATTCACTTTTCAGAAACCTTTTCGATTGCATACCTAAAGGTTTAATAAATGTTTAATATATAAACTGCATTTAGCTTATTTGTCCACAGTTGTGAAGCAGCAAGACAGTTTTAAATCATTATATATAATGAAGAAAAACAAACCACAATCTAATTTCAGGAACACACATTCTCTCCTCTGAAAGTGTTACTGTCATGTACGTTTCCTGTAAATGTTTCGATTTTTAATTGTCCAGTCATTTGGCATGAGATTTAGTTTATTTGTGTGAGCCTGAGACAGACCCTAATGCATGAAAGTTGGCAACCCTGCATGTGAGTGTTATGCTGGTCCAAAACATCAAAGGTCCCCGACTTTATAAGTCTGCCGACCAATGTGGCGTCAACGCCACTGCAAATGTCATTTAGTGGCCCATTAGATGCAGACAGCTATTCTGTGATGCCATGAATTATCCAGGGCTCATCTCGTAACAATATAACCACACACCGTCCAGTAACGTTGTTGTGACTCTTAATTCCACGCCCCACTGCCCACGGAGCCCAAGAGGACAGGAAAGAATATAGAAAGAAAGAGAACCAAGAGACACTTAGGAAGAGCCCTACTGTGAGCCGAGATTTACAAGCGGCAATTCAAAGGGGCGATTAAAGGTTAGACGTCTATGGAAATAGATTGACTTTGTCAGAGAGGGCAGCCTTACATCATTACGGCACCTATGAGTGAGTAGAGCTCTGGTAAATGGTTCTTAATCTGTTTTGGGTCTGTTGTGTTTTAGCACACTCTGAAGAGTAAGTGAACGAAGGGTTGATGATATTCCGAATGCTGCGATTAGGGCTCAAACGTGTGAAAAATCCCATGAGTGGATATGTCAGAAAGGCTTTCATTTAGTTTAGTAGAGGTAAATCCAATTATATTTGCAGAGGGCAATTAAATAGCAGTAGGAATGAGAGCTGTAGTGTACTCATAAATTAGTAATGCTCTGCTTTGTTCAGAAGGGCTCAACAATAAATATGCCAGTATTGGAGAATTTCAGACCAGTTGGCGAAACAACACCGGTAAAGTTGTTCCTTTTCTGCATTGACAATGGGATATTTTCAGCCATTAATGAAGTGTAGTGACCATGATGGACAAAGAAATTCAGAAAGCACAAGAGAACATCCAACCTATCAAATAAACAAAAGGCGGAACAATAAAATATGCTTCTCCTGACAAAGTCCCTTTGAGAAGAGTGTATGGTAAAAGAAGGTCCAAATGCCATTATGCCAAAGTAAAGTAAGCTCTCAAACAGAATGCAATCTTCAAATGCTGGTTGTAAAAGTGTTACTTACATTAGCACCGGCACTATGATGTTTGCATATTCGACCCTGCATATTCACCTACATAAAGCAGTCCACATAGGTATGAAGCTTATTATGCATAGGCTATTAGGCTATTTTATCGCATCACACTATAGGTTTAATATTTTAAACTATTTAATTCAATGTTAATTTAATTTAATTGATGTACAAATTAAATTTCTTTAAAAATATTTTAATATTTAAATGTTAATATTTGTATCAATTTAATTTGATTTAGATTAATTAAGGGGCTGTTTACACAACACTATTATCAGCTTTTTTTTATGCATTTTGGCCGTTCATTTACACAACAACTGCATTTTGAGTGCCTAACAAAGCAAACTTCAAAAAAGGGTTTCAAAGTGCAAGTCTCATTTTTGTGAGAACATGCCTATGCATGTTCAGTCTATAAGCGCGTAGTGTTTATTTCAAAGTGACATCGCCAACTACTGGCCTGGCAGGAAAATACAGCGTTTTTAATAGTTTTCGCGGACCGTTTTGACAATGCTGCCATCTGTATGCACAAAAACGCACAGGAAAACGTTTTAGCATCGTTTTTGTGTAAACATACCATAACATTGTTCCCATGGAAGCATCCTAACATATTGAAGCTTAAGCCACTGAGTGAACACCTATAGAGTATAACACAACACCAGCAAGCAGTAACCACACATTAGGTTACAGTACAGTATCACGTTATTCATTTTTCATATCACTGATGTCATTATGTCATGGAAAATTGCATTAGCTAGCTCCAGGAAACAAACTTTAAAGCTCTTTCCAGTAGTTTTAAATAATATGTGTGGGAATTCCATCACAATACCTACAGAGGCTGATGTAATGGTTAGTTACCCTAAGAGCTTGAACTGAAATGCGGTCTATTAATGATTTGATATTCTGGGTTTTCCCGATTGTTATTAGACATGGGAGATGAGGCCTGCGATACCCCTGGCGATGCTGACTAATTAATGATACGGAGTGCAGGAAAGCTGCAGATCTCTCAATCCCACGCTTTCAATGATTCATTTGAGTTTCCCTGTGGATTAGATGTATGGAACTTATGAAACCAGTTCATCCAGGAGCGGGATAAAGATCATTTATGTGCAATCAATTAAGTTTTCAAGATGTTTTTACCTCTATAAAATTTCACATCAAAGCAATTGGTTTTAAAATCATATAGGTCTAAACAGAGGGTATAGCCTAGATTTCTATCTAATAATCCATCCATGTAACTATTGCAAAGTCATTACAATTGATGGACAGTTTGTATTATTGGCTATATTTATGTGTACTTTATTTACGTATGCCTTCATTATATGCCATGATGTTATTGTATACATGGCATACATCTGCATACGTCTTTACTTAATCGTGATGTACTTGTCTTGCCATTTGTTATGCTGCATTTGAATAATTCCGCTCATTAATTTGAATTTATGTCCTTAACAATAACACACAAAAGCTCAAGCAATAGTCAAGCAACGTGAGTCATGAAACTAGTATGACCCATCTCTATACTGATTTAAAAAAAAAACAATGTCAAGTCAAGTCAAGTCAAGTTTATTTATATAGCGCTTTTCACAACATAGGTTGTATCAAAGCAGCTTCACAGTAATAAATTAAAACAATACATCAATGTTTGTTTATAGTGGAACATCCACGTTTGGTAATGCTGATCAATGGTATCGTTGATTGATTAATTCAATTAAATATCCCCAAATATCCCCAACTGAGCAAGCCAAAGGCAATGCATGTATAGCTTTCCTTATCTAAATATCATACATATTTTAACTTTGGAAATATACCCATATACCCAATATTCCCATTTAAAAAGTTGAAAATGCAACAAGCCTTTAGGCCTCCCTGCTGTGGTATAGACAATATGAACAGTAATGCAATAGATGATATGTTATTTTGTACTACATGTTTACACAAAGCACCGCCTCTAAACAGCCCATAGTCATTCCCTATAAAGATCAATAAAATAGACACATGGTTATTTATAGAGTGAATCTGCATCTTGTGCTTGTGGTTTAAAAAAGCAATAAAAATAAAAAATACTTTTTTTTTGTTCCCCTTAAAACAAGAACAATTTTGTACCACTCCCTTGATATAGCCTACAATCACATAATCTCTGTCTATCAGTATTGCTGTCAAATAGGCACTTTATGATGCTGAAAAAAACACACAAAAAACAAGCAATTTAACACAGTCAGTGAAGTGAAGTACACACTTCATTTAATAAAAACTTTTTTATTAGTAGATCTAACAGTACAAGCCTATTTTCTGCATTACAAGACGCTGTTTTGAATTAAAAGTGAAAAAGTTTGAATGTGTTTTTTTGTCATTCATTCACAAGACAATAGCGTTTTGGGGGCCTGAAAACGCAAACATTTGAAAGCGTGTGGTGATTTTTGAAAATGATACCGTTCATTTTCGTGTAAACTATAAAAACGCAAATATATGAAAATGGTGACGTCATACAAATGCATATTACGTGTTCAGTCTATAGGCACGTTGTGCTTCTTTACAAAGTAGCTGGGACATTTTTGGGTGGAATTGTCATTTAAAAGCCACATATCTGTCTCTACAACAGTATTTTTCCTTCTCAGAAATATTGCAAGGTTATAGAATAGGCCTATGCTTTCTTTTTAAGACAGAAAAGTTATGTAACATGTTCATAGCTTCGTCACTGGATTATGGTAATGCAGACCTCAAATGTTCCCATAAATATGCTGCAGCTTGTTCAAAATGCTTGTTTATATCAGTCATATTATCATTGATACACTGATTGCCTATTACTTGTTCTTTATCAATTACAAAATACTACTTACTGTATAAAGTTGCTCAGTGCTTAAAATACCTTATTACCCTATACATCTCTCAAGGTAATTCCTGTGCAAAGTATAAATAATCCATATTTACATGCCTAGCAATTTTCAGGACACACTGTACTCTGTGTTTAAATCTAGACAGAAGACTGTTTATCCAGGCATATAGTTCAATTCCCACATTCTGCTTTTAATCCTGCTTTAATCCAGCTCTGTGCTCTGTATGCTGAGAAATACAGTTTAATTCTTTCCTTTACTTCTATTTATTTTCTCTATCCATAGCTTAAGACGCCCATCCCGAGGTTCATTGGCTCCTGTCACGCCCAGATTCACCCCTGGCTCACATCTGTACCACATCTGCCATCACAGGTTCTCATCCTATGACTAGCTGAGCACCAGCATCTCTCCTGCCCGCATATCACATCAACTCATGTCATTAGAAATCTCTACAGTTGTAAATTATCATTATCGCTATGTGGTCAGATTAAATCTGTTAAATTGAGATGCTGAAAGCAATTTCATTTAAACTAACATTTTTACTTAAATTGTAACTTTTGATATTAGTATGAGTGACAATTTCGCAACATATAAACAGTGTATATATAATATTGATATAACATTTGATATATACTATATATTAAATGGCAAAATTTGGCAGGCAAACCGCATCATAAGGAATCGTACAACCACAAGCAAGCAGCAGATTAATTTTGATATCTCAATTTTCACTTCTTCATTTCAGACGGCATGTCATTCATGGCAATATGCATGTTTACTGCTTAAGCATTTCGGGTATTGACAACATGCTTGTTGCTATAACATACTTGTTTAGGTCATCCAGGGAAGGGCAACATACTTGTTGCTTAAGGCTTTCCGGTATTGTTGGTAACATGCTGCTGCACAAGCTTTTCAGGTCTTGGCTCACTCAGGTAACTGCAAAAGCATCCAGAATTGCGCTGTCAGTTGGTTTTGGGGGATATTGGCATATGGTTTTGTTTTGGGGGGTTATTGCTGCTCTCCCTGCTCTTATCCATGCTAGGCTACATGGATGCGCAGGGAGTTCTCGCCCAGAACGGAACCATATCGCCAATCCAAACTATATGCTAATTGTCAATCGTATTTGATGATAGTGGTCCTGACAGAAATCAAGCGTAGCATCAGTTCTGGCAGGTCACGTTAGACAAGCTCGCATCAGCTGACTCTCAGCTGATCCACGTCTATAGGAATACGACGCCTATCACTGTATACATAGCCTAAGCTTTTCAGTATTATCAGCAGCTATCGCGTTTCTCAGGAGCTAATTACCCTCCTCCATCCCCAGCTCCTCCTCTCGCCCAGTCAGGATTTGGCATTCTGATTCCCCTGATTCCCCTATGTTGTAGTTTAAAATCTTGAATTAATAATAGCTGCATACATTCATGTTGGTTCTGTTCTGTTTACCCTTAGGGGCGTTATTGCTGCTCTCCCTGCTCTTATCCACACTCTCAGAAAAAAAGGTACGAAAGCTGTCACTGGGGCTGTACCTTTTTAAAAGGTACATTTTTGTACCTAAAGGGTGCATATTGGTACCTTAATGGTACATATTAGTACCTAAAAGGGACAAATTACCTAAAAGGAACAAAAGTGTACCTTTTGAAAAGATACAGCCCCAGTGACAGCTTTCGTACCTTTTTTTCTGAGAGTGCATGCTAGGCTGCATGGAACTGTATTATTCTGGGTAATAAGAGTGTAAAAGAGTAAAATATTTGTTTGTAGTCAAGTTTTCAAATGCTGTTTTTACTGCAAAGTAAAATGCATGACAACAGCCTTCCCTATATACACACTGACTGTACGCCTTCACATTACAGCAGACAGGGACGTGTGAAGAGATATCACACTGGACAAGGTCAAGCAACAAAATATTCCAAGGTGATAGACATACTTCACCACAGCTGAAAGCCTGCACATCTGGAGCTGCTCACTTCAGAACCCTAGCAACACGCGTCTTCCTTCTCTTCAGCAGTTTCATATAGGGAACGGTAACGGCTTCATCAGCAGCATAAATTACATTTCTGTGAAACGGTTTAATTCAGCAACCAATTATAACAGCAAGAAAGTACTCTGTAGGTGACAATTACTCCTACGCTTCTGCTTTTTATTTGTTTTCATTTGCAACAGCAGCCATTATCTTTCCTCCATCTTCAACCAAAACCAAAAATACCATCATGGCTGCATCCTAAATTGCATACTCTCTTATTTGGTATAAGTAGCCTACTTATTTTGTGACCTCTAAAAAATATATGTTCTATATACTGTAGTATGAATGTGTGTAGTATGAATGTACAACATTTGCCATGTTGTCATTCTCATGTGATCTACCAGCGTCGGTTACGTCGATTCACTGCCATTCATAAATCCTCTCCCATGGCCTTATGGGATAGTAAAGTGTCCATTGTATGCACACTTCAGAAGCTCGCTGGAAGACCTAGCTAGGTCATACGGGTACTTTTACGAGTACTATGAATTCGGACATACTACTCGTCACATACTGATTTTCGCCTACTAGGCTATATAGTAGGGAAGTATGTGATTTCGGATGCAACATCTTTTTCAATCAAAGGGATTGTATTTTGAGGTCAACACTTCCGTTTGGATGTAACCGCACTATTGCATCATCGCAGGTCCGCGGCTAAACCATCTGCCGGTTGCGATGAGATGCTACATAGGGCTTCTGCAAAACACTCTAACAAGAATGTTTTTGAGATTTATGGATTAATACTATAAAAAGTGTAAAAGTACATCTCAAATGACGCCGACACTAAGCCAGCAAGAGAGTAATCTAATGCGCACTCAACCTCATTGGTCGGTTTCATCATGTTTGCTGTTTGATTTACATTTTGCAACTTAACCCATTCCTGGCATCTATGAATATGGCATGCAAACAGAATAAATATGAATTAAAATAAATACATCAGGAACAATCCTTAGAATTAGTATTATGTAAGAGGATTATATGACAGTGTATGGATGAATCCTTCTCTCCATCTTCCCTTTCTGACAAGTACAGACAATGGGATTTTCAAATAAATAACGGCGCATTGTGAACTGGGCACAGTTGAGGAAATATACCCCGAAGGAATGATTACTTAAAGCTTTTTGTCTTTGTCTAAAACATTCTCTCTTTCCTTATGTCGCAGAACAGTGTTCAGAAAAAGGCCTTTCATCTGAGCTCAGCCATCAAAGTGCCATAACTGAATGCTTTGATAGCTTGGAAACGCTGTTCAGAAACCACAGCAAAATGGCACAACTGGGAGATAATATCAACAATGCAACATGCACAATTTATCCTACTTTAAAAAAAAAAAAAAAATCTCTGATGACAAGAAGGTTTCAAAGTGCCACGGGGCCTATAGCGGGGGGTCGTGTTCTGACCGTTGAGGCGTGACTGCAGGGAATTTCAATTAAAGTGAATACAATTTATTCATTTATATTCCCTCAAACTCTGTGCATGTGGATTGTGGGAGATCTGAAGGCTGTCCAGACGGTTGATACACTATTTTAGTCATTCTGGGGTTGGCGCTATATGTGGGGCCTGTGGGAGCCGGGAGACTTCTGCTAGACCACTGTGGCCCCCCAGCAGTGGTGGACAGTAACAAAGTATTTTAAAGTATAGGCTAGTTCACCCAAAAATGAAAATCCTGTCATCATTTACTCACTCTCAATTTGTTCCAAACTTGTATAAATCTCTTTCTTCTGCTAAACACAAAAGAAGATGTATTGAAGAATATGGGTAACCAAACGGTTGATGGGCCCCATTGACTTCTATAGTACAAGGGGGAAAATACTATGGAAGCCAATGGGGCCCATCAACTGTTTGGTTACTTTCTTTATAAGAGTATTTTTATTTTGGGAAACTTTTATTTCACTACATTACAAAGCATAGTATTGTATTTTTTCACTCAACTAGCCTACATTTAATAAAAACATGTCGCTTCTTGTTATTTTGAACTAAAGAATTTGTCACCCGCTCAGAGAGGCGAATCACGCGATAGCTGTGTCCGATTCGTGAACGAGCTTATTCTTTTCAATTAACCTGTTAAATCGCATTGCAAATCGCATTGAACCATTCATTTGTGAACTGGACCAATATGATCGTATTCTGTTCTCAAATCAACAACTCACTGATACAAATGATCCGGTCAGAGCAAGTCTCCAGTTTACAATTCACTGAATTCACAAGTCTGATTCAAAGTGAGCCAAGAATGGGAGATCCTCTGAGCCTGAGTGAACACGAGACTGATGGCGCGAAAAGTAAGTTACTAATGCTGATGGCTGTCAGTGGTTTATGAACTAAATCTGCTGTAAAAGGCGAGCTGTTTAAGCCCATTGTATGAAATGCTTGAATGTGTACATGTCTACATTTGTGTATTACCATCTGAACAGGATAGGACATAAAAACATAACTTTAAATAAAGCAAATGAATGGATCTTCCCCTCTACTGTAGACATTTCAAATTATGTAAAACAGTTGTGCTGCTTCATATTTTTTTTTGTGGAAACTGATTTTTTTTTTTTTAGAATTTGTTGATGGTTTAAAAGTTAAAAAGATCATCATTTATATATATATATATATATATATTTACAGACGGTCACTTCTGAACAATCTAATGCATCGCTTCTGGACTAAAGTATTTATTTTATTTTATTTTTAAAGAAAAAAGAACAAAAGAACAGTTCTTAAAGGTAAAAAAAAAGCATTGAAATATGAAAATAATAATCAAACATCCATTTTTACTATTGTATGACTTAATTTATAAAAGGAATAATTGAAAATATTGATTGCTATTAAGTTTAAATTGAATTATTCCATATATAGGCCTAGATCAAAAGAAAAAAAACAATGTAAAGTAATATTAATTTTACTTTAATTTACTAGTGTTAAATATTAAATATGAATTTCAACATTACATCTAAAACTAGAGCTAAATATAGCTTATGCAAACATTAAACACTTAAACACAGTATAAGCTATTGGCAACACATTTGCAGTAGTATGTGTTTATATGCTTTCAGCTTGAATCAGTGTGGATACAACTGAAGTTCAGCTGTGTCAGACAGCTTTAGAGTAAATATGTACATGTAAGGCCTATTGTGTTTTATCCATTTATTCCGGGGATCTGTAGAGTGTTTTAAGATGCATGAACCTGTGCATGGATTCGTGTACATTCAGAGGGATTTTGAGAGGGTCCTTGTTATACAGCAACACAGATTAAGCCTGGCCTTGAACCCTCTCAGCTGGACAGCATCCAAGGGTTAGTTCAGTTCATGCTGACAACAACAGCCCTTGTGAGTATTAGTGCTCATGGCTGCTTCAGCATTTAGCACACATTACCCCAATCCAGGAGTAGCAATAAAAATAGAGCAAATCACTGTTTTGAAAGTAACTTGGCGCTTCAATTAACGATTGTATTGATTAGGCTACATCTTTACACAACTAGGTGACGACAAGTGACTTAAAAGTGACTCATTCATTCAAGAGATTTGTTCATTCAAGTATTTATGAGTGAGTAACTGAATCATTCAAACATGTTTATATATATATATATATATATATATATATATATATATATATATATATAAATGAATTAAACATTTTTAAATAGACAGCAGCAATTAATATTTTGTCAGAACTGCAAGTAAATTACATGTTTAGTTCACTGTTCAGAATCGTGATCTCTATTTGAAACCAAATAATTGTGATTGTCAAATTATCCTGAATGTGTAGCTCTACCTGAGACCTAAACTGACCTGACGGAATAACAACATTATTGAGAGGTGTTTCTTGCTAGATGTTGTGATGAGAAAGTATCTGGTCAGAATCTTAAGGTATAATTTTGCCGATTTTCAACTCGCTTTGTATTGTGACAATGTCGGTAGTAAATGAACAATGGTCACTGTGTTATCTGGACCGAGAAATTCGCGTTTGTTTTGAGCGCTCCAGAGCTCCATGACAGTCGGATCGACAGAGGGTTAAACAGAACAGTTATTGTAAGGGTATGTTTATCACTGAAATCATATCGTAGGCTACTTTGTCTAATCTTTAAATCAACATTGGTAAAAACGGAACACTATGGCAACATCTTTCTTACCTGTAACGTTACTCGACGGCGTTTTGCTTGGATGATGAAATCTTCTTCTTCGACTGGTAACGTTATGGAGTGAGGATCAGAATGACATATTTCCCCTCCCTTTTAATAACCTCTCCCACAAATAAGTTATTTTAAGTTACTGAAGAAGAAAACTATAACATTAATTTACTGCGTTATTTTATGGAATAACGTTAGCCTACCTAGTTTAAAATTTTGACTACAACTAACGTTACTGTGCTGGATCTGTACTGGAAACTGAAAGTAACTCACACGCGCTAAACGTTTACTCTTTGAATTCTTGCACCCGGGATGGAACAATCCAAGGCGACAACATTATAACTAAAAGTTTGCTAAGAAGTATTTCCTATTAAAGCAAGGTGGTGTTTGACTCTGGTCAAGCGTATCCATAGCAGACTGGTGGGCGTGGCCTTGGACGGCAACATGCCCAGTGCATTATGGGTGTTACAGTTTTACTAATTATTTGGCAAAAGAAAAAGCAACAGCCTCTCTCTCTCTCTCTCTCTCTCTCTCTCTCTCTCTCTCTCTCTCTCTCTCTCTCTCTCTCTCTCTCTCTCTCTCTCTCTCTCTCTCTCTCTCTCTCTCTCTCTCTCTCTCTCTCTCTCTCTCTCTCTCTCTCTCTCTCTCTCTCTCTTTTCTCTAGTTAGGTAGTACTGATTTTTTTCTACTGTAGCCTATCAACCGTCTGGACAGCCTTCAGATCTCCCACAATCCACATGCACAGAGTTTGAGGGAATATAAATGAATAAATTATATTCACTTTTTTTTTTTTTTTAACAAGTGTTAAAATGATCAAAAGTGTCAGTAAAGACATTTAGCCTATAATACTACAAAATATTTATCCTTCACATAAATGCTTTCTATTCATCAATGTGTCCTGAAAATGTAGTAAAAATATCTATAAAAAATATTATATTTACTATTTTCTACATAAATGATAATAAGAAATGTTTGAGCAGCAAATCATTCGACTGATTTCTGAAGAATCATGTGACACTGAAGACTGGAGGAATGATGCTGAAAATTCAGCTTTGCCATCGCAGGAATGAATTATATTTGAACAGTTCTTTAAAATTGTAATATTTCACAGTATTGCTGTTTTTACTGTGTTTTTTTATCAAATAAGAGCAGCCAGTGACTTCTTTCAAAAACTTTTCAAAAACAATGTCTTCCTAAAACAGTGGTTCTTTTCATTAAACAAACTAACTAATAAAAAAGCCTTAATTAAACATTTTAGACCACCTAAAACAACAATTATGGTTTCATTTGAAATCTGGCCTTGAGCTACACTAAGCAATATTATTTCTAGACTGTGTTTGTTCTAATTATATTGAAATGAACAACTGCTAATTATACGAAGTTGGACTGAACACTTATACAGTAACAGTTACATTATATAAGTGAAACAAAAACACTTTATCGTAGAATTAATGTTAGCACAATCAGTTAATTCGTTGTTATGAGGCGATTGATTAGTCAATTACATTTTTTTTTTTCACTTGCAATTACTTTGCATTTAGTTCAATCACTGTTCAAGAAAAAAGAAGAGGATGAATCTTGGCCAGCATACAAGTTTGCTCCAGATAGCACATTTGAAGACCAGCGCAATGTAGATTATATGTGCAAAACAGAAGAGGTACTGACAAGATGTTCACCCTCAGGGTTGAGACTGTTTAAACAGATTACTTACATGGCAGCAGACACCTTACACAAACCTGTCCTCTCTTGCTGATTCATGTGTACACATATGATTGATATTTAGAATCCCTTAAGGCCATGTTGCAGTGTCACTTTTGGTCTGAGTGATTTGCAGTGACTGCCCTGCTCTGTGAACTCTATGATATCAGAAACTTTCTTCAACTGTTTGCATAAGTCATACATCTTAATATAAGAAAACGTGTAAGTGTAGTGTAGAAATACATAAATAATATTTAAATATTTGGAAGATCCAAATATTTTTTTTAAACGAATAATAAATTATATTAATTACAGTGCATTAATGCCCAATTTCAATATTAGTTGCAAAAGTAATCTCAAACCTCCTCATTCTTCATTTAACTGTGTATTATTTATGTGATTAAATCATTTATTATTCATTGTCTGTCATCATTAAATTGGATGCTTATATTAGAACCAATAAAATAATCTAATAATGGTCACTGACTAAATAGTATTGCCAACCTAATTATGCAAAGCTGGTTATTGTAATAAAAAGAAATTGTGCTCACATTTTTTTCTTTCTTTTTTTTTAAACGTACCCTGTGTCTCAATGTCCATACTATCAAATATTCGCCTTGCATGGCTGACACTGCCGTCGGTGTATGAATGAGTGAGTGAATAGGTGAATGTGAGGCTATATGTACAACGCATTCTCATCCTAGGGCGTCGAATACTGACGCTGCTTTGGTGGCCATAGGTCTGTGAAAGTGCTATATAAATGCAGTCCATTTACCATAGTATGTTGAAAAGAGTGTGCTAGAAGTCCCAGGATGGTCTATTTTTCGGTAGATTTTCGAAGTGTGGATCCGTGCTCACTCTAAAGTCTAATATTGCCCACAACCCATTGTGCTTTGTAGGGTTCAGAACTACAAACACGAGTAAAAAACTTCAAAACATGGTGAATGTGTGCGACCGACGGTAAGAGGTTTAGATAATGGTTTGAGTGACTAATCAAATATTAATCTAAAAAAAATAAATAATAATAATAATAAAAAAAAAAAAAAAAAAAAAAAAAATATATATATATATATATATATATATATATATATATATATATATATATATATATATATATATATATATACAATGTGGTGGATTTTATCTTTGACAAGATGATTGACAGGCCTTCACAAAAAGAGTACATACTTTTAGGGCGTAGTTTAAGGAGGCGAATTGAGACGCAGCATTTAACTTTCTTCTCCTATTCTTCTGTGATCCAGAATGGCAGAATTGTTGAAAGGTTTGTTTGAGCTGCGCCCTCTACTGTACAGGTGTGAATTTGCATTTCCTCCAGCCTGAGAATTATTATTTTCACTTCTGGTGTGAAATAACTTTTTTTTTTAGAAATAACTTTTAGCCCACCCCAGATGAGGAAAAGTAACATAACGAAATCGGTTACTTTTTAAGGGAGTAACATAATATTGTAACGCATTGCTTTTAACAGTAACTTTTCCCAACACTGCTGACAACTTAAGACTTATCATGCCAAGGATGGTAAAACAAACTCCCAACTGAACAGCAAAAGCCATTGTACAAACAAACAAACAAATAAACAGGAAGAAGTTAAATGTATTTAGTCAACAGTGATGTTGGACTTTTTACACATATTGGTATGGATGCATCAAACAAAGGCAAATATTAAAATGCCATTGCAGAAATATATTATTTACAATCATTATTAACTTATTTCACAAATTAAAGTGTTTAATATAGAGAAAAAGTGAGTATTCGGCTGGCCAGCACTCTTAATTTCTTTAGGAGTAAAACATTCTTATGTGAAAAAAAAAACGACACATAAAAACATGGCCAACACAAGTTTGTATTTGTGACAAGTTACCTAAACAAGTCAAACAACCATATTTGTATGTATCTGTAACAAATGTATTTGTATTTGTTCTTAGATTAGCAAAAGTTGTCAAAATTGAAAGTCGGCATGAATTGGAATACCAACTTAACTGCTGTATTGGGAAATATTTCTAAGTGAAACTTTTATCGAACAAGAAAAAAGAAAAAGAATAAAAAATATAAGAGGGTGGATTTTATCCAACAGTTATCCATTGGACTTGAGTTTATTTGGCTGTGCTGGATTGTAAAAAAGTGGCATATTGTTCACAATAAGACCGGTTAAACAAGGCTGATATTGATTTCATGCAGATTCCAAATATGTAGTAAAAGCTGAAGGTGATCTGACACAGAATAAACGCCTGCAATGAAATGAACTTATGCAGAAGTTCTTGAAATCATTTCCATTTTCCCCACATCTGACACTCTGCAAGGTAGTTATTATCAATTATTCAGCTTTAGTCATTCCTTTCCTGTCTGTCAGCTATTTCTATTATTTCTACAGCACACACAAACCTGTTTCACTTTTCATCTTTCTTGCTTTCTTTCTGATTCAGTGATCGGCCCTTTAGACACACGCTTTGTTTCCGGAGTGTTTGTGTATTTTCACACAAACCCTTCAGCTTTTCTTTTCACTCAGTCTCCTATCGACTTTCCTACTTCTCTTTATCAGCCGCCAATTGCTTTTAATGCCTCAAATGAGTACTGCAGCAGGCATGCTGTCTCTTTCATCCATCCACCAGTCCTCCATTTTGTGGAATTTCACATCTGTTTTCCTTATTCTCTCAGGGTCTCTTGGGGTTAAGTGACATTCCCAAGGTCCCTGGGTCATATTAGTCGCATTAACCTATTCATCATGTGCCACAAGGGTGAGCATATTAAGTTTTCATAACAACATGAGACAGGCATGGTGGAAGGTATGGTGTTTTTTTCCTTTTTTTTTTTTTCTGAACAAACTCTTGTGGCAATTATTAACAACAGATACATTGAATGTTTCCTAATATTTAAACAACAATCAATCATAAAACGTATTTGTCCAAGTTTCCTGATGACCAACTTTTGCTAAATGCTAAACTGTCATGTAATTCCATTGCCACTCATGTGATCTTGTCATGTGCTTCCTTTGCTTCATGTGTTTTGATCTGATAGGTTCATTTTTTTATTATTAGTGTATCTTGTTAGTCATTAGTTTTTCATGTTCCTGTTGTCTCTTGTCTAGATTTGTTTGTGTAATCTGCTGTTGGTGAGTTCATGGTTCGTGGTTTTGTTCAAGTCAAGACTTGTTTGTTTTGTTTTTGTTTAAACACAGTGTTTGTTTGACACTTTTGTTAACATTTTTCTTATAAAACTGCATGGGTTCTCAAGTTCTCAACTCTAGGCGCCATCAGACTTTGAAATTATTTAAAATGTATGATAAGTATATTTAGAACACTTACCAAAATGAGCACAGAATATGGTATCTGACAGTAGCCTACACTCACCTTAACTTTTAATTTCAGAACTGTAAGTAATATCAGTCATAATTTTTAGCACCTTTCTTGACTCATATTATTTGACTGGACTTGCAAATGTGAAGACAATTTAGAAAACAAATAAGAATTCATAATAACAGTTGTATTTCCAAAATGATAAATGGATGCTACATGTCGAGTTAAATATGCAATGTGCTGAGGTCATGTGACAAACTCTTTGAGA
This sequence comes from Squalius cephalus, assembly GCF_949319135.1. NCBI lineage: Eukaryota > Metazoa > Chordata > Actinopteri > Cypriniformes > Leuciscidae > Squalius > Squalius cephalus. Next base: position 11,402,838 of record NC_137132.1, on the reverse strand, counting down.
TCATGTGATCACAGTGTGTGTGTGTACCATGGAAAACCCTGAATTATGGGGACCAAAAGTTATCCACTTAAGTTTGTAAATGTATTCTACAGGTTATTTAGCACATTACTGAAGAGTGTTGTAATAGAAGTTAATGGAATAGATAGATAGATAGATAGATAGATAGATAGATAGATAGATAGATAGATAGATAGATAGATAGATAGATAGATAGATAGATAGATAGATAGATAGATAGTAGTGTTGTCACGATACTGACATTTTTAACTTCCATAAGATATCTTGAGAAATATCGATATTCGATACCATATTCGATACAACAGGGAAAGCTGCCATATATACCGCCAACATACAGATAATTTTGGTGATTTTGTTGTTAGCTTTCACACAGCTAAGGGAGGGTTTATTTAAATTGTTGAACAAGATTTAAAAAAAAAAAAAAAAAAAGACATGTAAACAGTCCGACATAAACAAATTGCAAACAATAGTACAAGAGACAAGTGAAATAAACATTTATCTAAAATAAGTATTCGGGAAAGAAATACTACATAAATTAAAGTAGTCACATGTCAAATAAATAGTAAGCAAATCATTAATCATTTATGGAATCGTTAAGTGACAAAATCCCTCTCCCAGAGACACGCTTTGAGTAATGCTTTACTGTTACAAACAGTCATACAAATCACGCACAAAATCTGTTTGTAAACGAGTTCGTGTGCGCTGTCCTTGGTGCTGAACAAGCACTGACACTGGTGCTGGGCAAAGAAACCAAAGCGCGCAACGCATTTGAATCACCGCGCCTGTGCTTCTATGGTCAGATTACCGTTTATTTGCACCCGCGCTCACGTGCTAGGTAACCATTTCAGCACTATCCGTTAGTTTCAACTGAGTTCAGTTCCCCTATCGTACTCTGAGTAATAATGTGTCCTTTTTACCTCCTACCAAGCTCAAAGTCACAAGTTTCTTCCACCCGCACTGACAGAAAGCCTGTTTGTGTGCATGTAGAGGAGCAGCGCTTCAGGCGGAGGCATGCATGCTTATTGGCAGTGAGCCGTGAAGATCTACCCCAATAACGCCCACTCTCCAGCATGCTCCAAGAAGAGCAGACGCTTCGAGTGTATTTGTCTTCTAACTCACCCATCTATCAGGATGATATTGCAAGAGGGTTCCTTCTCGAGGATCTACACCTCTGACGGATTGGATTGTCCTGTATTTCAGCAGCATATGGATATGTATTCTTTATTGCAAGGTGAAACTGAAAAGGCAAGGAAACTAGATATCTGATTCGACGCACCTGGGAAAGGGTCGAGCGCGAGAATGGGAACTATTTTTGCGCGAAAGCAAAAGTAACGGCAAATTGTATCGCGTAAAGAAAATGAAAACATCTTGTTTTTTGGTGCACATTGTGAAGAACATTAAGGTACTGTGCAAACGTACCGAACCTGTCTGATCTTTTCCCCCGGCTTTAATGCCGCTTTAATTAGAGCTATCCCACCCTGTCCTCAGCAAACGACCACCGGCTGGCACTTTACACCGGAGGACAAGGAGCATCGCAGAGGAAAGGTAACCTTTTCTAATAAGACTCTCTAGATTGTTGGAATTAATTGACTGTGCAGCACAAACTATTTCTCTCTGTTCGGCTTGTCTTGGACGTTTTTGCCGATCTTTTGATTTCAGATTAATCTCAAGCACAGGCTGATGACTATAGGTTATTATTATAAGTAGTGTGATGTGCGTCCCAGTGCAAATATCTCGATGTGTTTCGATGCTGAGTAATGGTCAGCAATGCACCAGAGCCACGATTCTCCCCATCGTGAATTTGATAGCTCACTTTCTCCTCTTTATTTGCATATGCAATTACTTGAATGTTTGCATCGGTGCAAGGACTTAGTTAAAATGGTGGTATGAAATGATGCGAAATTGTGTTTAGACAAACGATATGCTATATAATAGTCCTTCTAATGTTAGGGTTAGGGTTGTGGGTTAGTTCTGCCTGACCAGATATTTTACCCATGGTGGCAGCACACCCTGATTGGGTTTTCTGCATGACAAGATGTTCTGCCCACGTTTTCAGCAGTTTTTTTCTCTCTCTCTCTCTCCTTGGCTAGATGCTTTATCATTTTAAAAATTACTAAAGGTATTAAATACACCAGACCTCTGTTACTGATTTAATTTAACAGCAAAGATGTGTCCAATTACCAGGGGGAAAACATTATGTATACAGTATTCTGAGTCACTGCAGCAGGTCATCAAATGTTATTTGTCTTCAATGTGCATATGGATTTCTTGACATTTCATTCTAATGCAAATAATGTCCTGCGAGAATCATCATGAAGCCATTAGGTGGCATGTGTCATTATTGTTTTCTGATGCATTAACAAACACTGTTCTACATTAGTTCAATAATGCATTGTAGTGTTGTTCTGCTTTAAAATGAAGATAAACCCCCATTACTTCTCTCTTCACAACCAAAGACCTGGAATTGGAGGAGTTTTGAATGTCAAGTTGCAAAGCTCATGTAATGTCTTATTCTTGTCCACAGATAGGGGGTGTAGATGCATGCGTGTTCTGTATGGGCTATAGCTCATGTAGCCTGAAAACATTTGAGTCATGTTAGGTGCAGGTGGTTATTTCATAACCGGTCTTAATTTAATCCCAATGTGCTGTTAGCAAACATACGTTTCTCTTTCCCTTTAACGTCCTTCACCGTCTAAGTTGTGTTGCTTTTTTGCCATATTTAATTTTACGATGATATGCAAAAAAAAAAAAAAAATATATATATATATTCTGACTTAATATTAATATATTAGTCAGTGGTATTTGTCCTAGTATAACCACATGCAGCCAGTTTATTTTATTCTCCCGTATAAGATATTGGATGATGGATGGTTGGTGACGTTCAAATATAACACGGCAGGACAAATGAAATTCATGCGTGTTGTACAAATCTCCAGAGCTGTATTTGGGACCAACACGTCCCGTTAATAGGCACATGGCACTGTTTTAGGAGTCGCCATTTAACTGTGAGAACTGGGCTGGCAGAACAGTCTGGTTTTGCTGCATCTGTCACAGTGAACACAGTATGGCTATTTTCTGTCTGCTGCATCATGATTCATTCCCTGTTGCGTGAAATGAAGAAGTGACTTTTGAATTAGATTGATTTGCAAGACTTTTTTTCCCAGCATTTTTGAGTTTCTGCTAGTGTCAAATGAGCAGTGTGAACACGCATGGCAGAAAAGGGCTCACTAAAAGCTGAAAATGGCACTGATTGGACTTCTACTCTCCTGGTGAAACCTTTCTGAGCTTATTGGTGTCCAAATGATCCTGTTCGAAAGGGTCTGTTTTTGAGAGTCTTTTTGAGCAAAAAATATTCTAGAGAAATAATAACCTCATCCTGAGCTGTGCAAATCTAATGGTTTTGAGGGGGAAATCACTCGTGTCGTTTTTTTAAAAATGTAATTATAAGTTATTTATGTACTTATTTAAGTTATTAGTCATTTATTTGCACATTTATCTACTTATTTAATCATTAGTTGTTTATGTGATGCTGAAGACTGGAGTAATGAAATTGAAAATCAGTATCTTAAATTGTAATAATATTTCACAATACTACTCTTTTTACTGTATTTTGATCAAATAATCACTATGATTTTAATTACCAACCATAATAAAAAATAAATAAAAAAATCTATTAAGATTATTAATAGACTATTCAAATTATTTATTCTTTTTTTTATTTATTTCCAGATACTTTGGTCACACTTACATTTAGGGATCCAAATTCTCACTATTAACTAACTATTAACTATGGCTTGTGCCTCAATAAACACCTAATTACTGCTTATTAATAGTTAGTAAGGTAGTTGTTAATTTTAGGTATTGGGTAGAATTAATGGATGTAGAATATCATGCAGAATAAGGCATTACTATGTCCTTTATAAGTACTAATCAGGCAATATCCTAGTAATATTTATGTTAATAAGCAACTAGTTAATAGTGAGAATTGGACCCTAAACTAAAATGTTACCAATACTTTTTAAAATTTGATTTCCACGTCAACTGTAAGCGTTTTACGTTAGTCAGCTTTATTGGTTTCATGGTGCCACTAAATGTAATTTAACCACCGGTTGTTGCGTAATTCCATAAGTGCCAAGTGAGTTTGAGAGGAATGTTTCAGATTTCTCCTTTTTCCCTTCCTTTCTCTGCCATCCAACACCAAATATGCAGACGAGGCCGTATTCCGAGTGTGTGCTCAAGATTGAACACTCCATCCCGGGCTTTTCAAACAGACTGTCATATTTTCAGCAGGTGGTAGGACCAGGGTGCACACTCCAATCTCCAGAGAGAAAGACAGAGAGTGGGCTCACTGTGAAGCAGAGTGGTGCTCAGGGATGATTGGAATGGAAGCGGAGAGCAGGGGCGAGGAAGAGGTAGAGGAAGAGGAAGTCCTCTCTCTCTTTCTCTCCATGTGGTGCAGAGTTCTGTATTAACTAGAGGCAGTGATGAGTGGGGTCTGCAATTACCCTCAGGCCTCCGTCACGCCACAGAAGCCTCGGCTTGCGGCTAATTGCTCCGATGTATTAGCCTGTGTGTTGCTCTTCTATTACCTATTAGTCTTCCTCCTCCCACTCTGCCGGCGACCGCGCTAAATGAACTCTTGCCACTTTTGAGTTGATGCCCGACAACAGACTTTTCACCAATGGAGCTTAAACGGCCAGACGTGTAATTTTCCAGTTGATCTGGTCTGGAAGCCAACACGGATACACAATGCGGGCAGCGAGATGGAGGCGAGGCTGTAATATGGGTGGGGAGCGAAGCGGAGTAAAGGATGGAGGAGGTCAGGACTGTTCTTCCATTATGTTGTAAGCACATCAATATTTTGCTTAAACATTTCACACCTCAGCAAAATCAATGGCTCTCTGCTAGACCTGAGGAGGCTACTAAAGCTTGTGGGCTTTAAAGGCTAGTGTGTTTATCTTTGGTATTAGCGACAACTCGCTACAAATTTTTGTCCGTCTTGTTTTATTGTAAAAATATGAGTCAGCGATCAGACTTTCCTTGAATTAATTTTCCTTTAACGTCGGATAGGAGGCCAGCAGATCCTGAACCACCAACTGTTGCTGCCTCCCAGAAAGCTGGCAAGAAGTTTGAAATCCATAATGAAGGTGCAGCAGGCAGAGCAATGAGAAATTTGACTTTAGTTACGGTTTTCGATGAAGGTCGAAATAAATGAGGAGAAGCGTATCATTCCGCAGACGTTCCTATTCGGACAGGATTACATTTCTCAGAGGACCCCTGAGTTAGAGGGGGGAAAAAGTAGGTGATTTGCTATTTTTTTGGTTGTGTGAGAAAAAAAAAACAGACGTGTTTGATTTCAGAGGATTAAAATCACAAAGTATGTCTTTGAAAATACAAATTAACCTGACCTCCTCAGGGGAAACTAGTTCTGTCCAAAAAAAGGGCTTAAGAACAGGAGCTTTCACAGTATGCAGTTACCACTGCTCTCACTGGAGTACTCACATTTGGAATAATACAAGGATTTGGCAGTTACTTTTTGTATGAAACCAGTTGTAATCAGGATCCAAAATAAGCGGTTTTTAATGCCTACCAATGGCAAGCGAATAGAGAAAATGTGTTGTACTTATTATTATTTTTACCAGCCAATTTTTTTTATGGGTTATTATTTTAAGAATTAATAATATATTTATTTAAAATAATATATATTGTAATTATTTTCATTCTAAATTATTATTATATGATATCACTGTCCAGCCGGGAGGGAACAATGCCACTTTTCAGGAAATGGAAGAAACATTGTATTTTTTAAATAGACAGACGTAAATGGTGACCAATAGTAATGATATAAGAATAAAAATAAAAAGGTTTACACCAGACAGCGATGAAATGATTAATCATAATTAAATGTATTGTTCATCTCCTTGTCCCTTTGTAATTGTTTTGCTAGGCTACATACAGTATTTTTGTACAGTAACCTCTTACAAAAACAGACTCGATTTTAATCCTCATATTTTATTACGGTTACAGCTGTGTAAATCATCGCAATTTCAATAATTTAGATGATTCACGTTTAAATTTGGTTGTCCTCCTGAAACTTTGCAGTGTGCAATTTATGAAAGTACTGATTGAGCATTTTCTTTTCAATGATTCTTTGCGCTTGACAAACGTTAATTTTGTACCCTGATTTTTGTTATTCAAGAATTTAAAGTTATATACACAACTTTATTCCAAAACCGAACTGTAAAAGGTTCCTAGTGTTTCATATATTAAAAATGCATGTTGATAGTGTTTGATCCAGTCCTTACCAACAGTTCGTCCCGCACCACAAGCAGTTTTAAATTCAGTATAATAATTATATGAAATATGACCCAGAAAATTTTGTATTTGGCTCTCTCAGTTCAAATCCAGTGTTCAGTGTATCTTCAACATTGTTTTGTTGGTATAATTAAGGTTTGCTTAAGTGCACTTTATGTATTTGTCCTGCACTCCAAAGCCCTCCATTGATCTACGGTTACAGCCAGTGAAACCACAGCCAAAGCCTTTACTAATCCATTCTGGGGTTCCTGCAGAGAAACATATCCAGCACTGTGGGAAACCATCACTTCCTATTTGGCCTTTCAAGGATGACCGATCCCTACAGTCTGTCTTTCTTCTTTCCTTGGCTCAATGAAAATCATTTTATGACAGTGTCTCGGCACATTCGTGTTCATTGCTGCCTGACTGACGCTGGGTCTACCGTTAAGTTACAGTGAACGCTCTGCCTTCTTCATTCGGGACTGATCAGCAGTTATGTGCCCTCCAATAAAGAGATTGAGTTTGGCATATAGGGAAATGGTGGAGCAGGATCACATGACCACAAAACAGAGATAATCATATGACGGCATATACTCAGATCAATCAGAATAATCAATCAGAAAATGTGCTTGTAATTATAATTGCTGAAATAGTATCTTGTTGTAAAACAACTTTTCAAGAAAAATCATTTTTGCAGTGCAGTCAAGCTCACTTTTGTCATTTTATTGGGAATTGTTGGTATTAATATTGGGAACCGTGGCACGCAAATTACATTAATCGCAGATTGTGTGGCTTATTTTGCTCTTTTACCTGTTTTGTATAATTTCATATTTGTGCCAGTGTCAGTCCTTGAAAGTTAACATTCAGAAACTTTAGCCTCTACTTTAAAGACATTTCTTGTTCTCACTATTCAGAACCAAAGAAAACTTGTCTTTTCATATCCGTATCCTTAAGAAACCCAGCCATAAAGTTGAATTCTCTAACTCTTCTTTTTATCTTCGTCTCATAATAGTAACGAATCGTACATGCCCCTGGAGCCGAGAGAGTTTAAGTGACTCAGCGGTTTGAGATAGTAGGATTTGAATGGCATTTTGTTTTGTTCAAAGTGTGACATTCTTAGCACAGAGTCACTTTCCCTTATCAGGCCAAAAGTGTGAAGGCCACTCCTTTCTTAAATATAACAAAGATATGCCTCGTGAAGTGAAGGTTGAGCATTTAAACCCTAAAATACTTTCTCCCTGTTCCGGTTTAATGTGCAAAAACAGCCAACAACCTGTGTTCATAAGTTGATTTCTCAAAGAGTGTGAAAGCTATCTCTGTGGTGTTTCTATATTGCTCTGTTTGAGTGGTCGAATAACTTGAACTTAATGTGACAATAATGTGACTTTAGAGCAGGATAAGAAGTTAAAAAGAGATTTCATTGGCAAAATACGGTCATTAGAATAGAAATCAATGCGATCAGGAGTTTCGCGTCAGGGTGAAAAAGTTCCCCATGCAGATTCCACTATAGTGCCCTTTTGACCAACAGAAAGCTGCTTGAAACAGAAGTGACTTCTCTACCCTATAGACAATGGACAGTGGATCTTGTTTTGCCCAGTTTTAGTTTTGGTGAACTATAATAACCCTCTTTATATCTCACAATGTGAATCAAAATGACGACTTTATATCTTCCAGTGCGACTTTATAATTCCAATGGGACTTTACTAAATATATCACAATGGGACTTCATATCTCATAATAGGTGATATAGCCTTAATATGAACTATATCTCACAATTATCTTTTTTATATCTCTCTGAGGCAGAAAGTAGCTTTCATTTTTGGCAGACTCTGATAGAGACAACGGTTTCCGCCTAGGGCGCCCCTCTGTCTTGATGGGCAGAAGGGGCTTTGGGAAGCATTTGGGGAAGCCTTTTTGGAAATTGCATTACTTTTTTCAGTTCCCTTTGGTGCTACTAGCTGCATGGAAAAGACCCAGTATGCTTTCACTTCATTGAGTAAGTAAAGAGGTTGCCAAAGTGAATTTGTACAGTTGTTTCTGCTTCCTGTTGATTTTTGTATTCATCATTTCCCAGCTCATTGAGATGTGTGAGTAGCTGTCATACACAGAGAGATATTGTAAACCCAAAAAACAGAGCATCCTGAAATGGATTTTTATCTCCGCTGTGTTTTACCGGTTGGCGTGTAACTGCGCGGAGAAGTGTGTTTATCAGCATTTTCTCTTGACGCAATTGTCTCCAGCTGCACCTCCAGTGGTGATGGAGTCAATCATCCATGACCTTCGACTACACCTTTCTCTGTCTCTCTCTTTCTGTCTCCGGAGTTATCTTTCAGTCTCTCTGTACAGCTAAGCTCAGCTTTGCTTCTTTCTATGCCATACAGAAGAAAATAGAAATGTTTTCAGTGACCATCTGCCTGTTCTCATTGATGGGTGAGGCGGGTCAGATTATGGGATTCGTATAGACATCCGGCGGGATGGCTTTTGCTTCTGTTCCAGTCCTTCCTCTGTCCAAATGCATACAGATGTGCTGCTCAGGGTTACATAGCAGGGGCTTCTCTCTTGAGCTGTGGATTTATTGAAAGTGATACAGCTGATATGTTGCAAGGGATGGTTTGTATGTGTGTTTTGTGGGTATTCGTCGGTAGGATTACAATCTGGGGCGGATCAACGTTCCCAAAAGGGGTCGATGGCAGATTACTGCCGTAATCTAGGAAAAACAACGACACGTTCCAGGGGTACGATTTCTAGAATCTTGGTCTTATGGCTCGTTTCCACTGAGCGGTACGGTACGGTACGGTACGGAACGGTACGCATTTATTTGCGTTTCCACTATCAAAAGTTGTGAATGGTACCAAAATGCCGAACCGTACCGTACCACTTTTTAGGTACCCTTCCATTGGGGTACCTAGCACAGTGGAACGGTACTAAAAGGTGGAGCTAGACTCACTGCAGGACGTTGATTGGTTGACAGAGAATCGTCACTTGCGCGTGCTACAAGAGGAATGACAACATAAGAAGCGCCATTTTTTAATATAAAGTTTAATATAATACTACTGTTACTGTATCACGAAATGTAATTTTAAGAGTTTTTCAGGCGAGAATGTAGTTGTTTAAAGCTCAAATCTGTGGTTATTTATAAAGATGATTATTTTTTTCCCCGGTTGTGAGATCCATGCGTTCAGCGGGCGCTCGGCGCTCATGTTTCCCGGCTGGATGAGCCTTTCCTCGGCTAGTCCTCGGCGTTCGTCGCTGACTCCGACGGTAGTGGTTAAACATAAGATATAATTCGTTTTGTGTAGACCTAACGGGCGATCTTTGGTCCCGTGAATATATAATGAGTTCCCTGTCAATCGTTTTGGCTGAGGGCTAAGTTATTTGTGTTTAACTTTACTTGTAATGTTAGACTATCTAGCGCGCTGCATTTGGATATTTGACTGAATTGTTTGCTTTATTTCTTATTGTATAGCTTCTTGTACTTTACTTAAACTTTTATATAGGCTATTATTGATAAAACTGAAATTTTACAAAAATAAATATGGTTTCTTGTCATTTTTATTACAAGATTATCACTGATGTTTATTGCAACATTTGTACAAATGCTTATATTGCCTGGAATATGTTTATTTTATTTATTTTTTTAAACGAAAAGAGGTAACGTTAGGGTTGTGTTTTAAATTTCGTTTTGTTATAAATAGAATAACGTATAACGTGCAGTGAATAATCAATAGGCTATGCGTTGCGCATGAACCACATTTGTGTCCCTATAATGTTTAATTTATTTAAATGAAAACGAAAAGAGGCAGAGTGGTGTTTTATAACATATTTCGTTTTATTGTTGCTTAAAATGTACATACAGAGTAAGTTAACAGAGATATCCGGAGTAGCAGAGCGAGCTGAGTGACGCTTTTAAGAACGCGCTGTAGGAGTCGCACATGGCAAGTACAAACTTTGCGTACTTGATAATGAGAAAAGCCTAATGTCGGCGCTTGTCTTCTTGTGACAAACATGTCGAGAAGCAAGAACAAGATCTGCTGTATGTCATCCATTGTAGTTTACTATGTTCTTCTTCGCGCGAAAATGACGTCGATCGAAACTCCACGCCTATCAAGTAAGGGTACTGTTGGCAGTGGAAACGCTAGCCAGATCATGGTTAACAGACCCGTACCGTACCGTACTGTCCCGTACCGTACCGTACTGCTCAGTGGAAACGAGGCATTAGAAGGGCTCTACCCCCTATACCTGAGCATGAGCTGATGTGGCTGAGGGGGTATTTCTTGCCTGATGTTACGAGTTAGAATCTTGCTCTGACTATTTTTAAATAGACTAGAGGAATTAAAACAGCATGTACAGTAGTAGTTATGTTTGCATTGAAAGTTTTCCTGTAGCTCAAACAGTAGAGCGTAAGCGCTTGCACTGCCAAGGTCATGGGTTTGATTCCCAGGGAAAGCAAGAACTGATAAGGATGTTAATGTGCACCTTGAAATGCAACGTAAGTCGCTTTGGATAAAAGCGTCTGCCAAATGCATAAATGTAAATGTCAGTTGCGAATTTAACTTAAATTGGAATTTTGCAGAGAGCAACGTTTCCATCCCATGGGCGATATTTACTAAACAGGGCAAATTAGCATGAGAACGCAAAAAAAATTCAAATAACAAAATGTTCTGTATCTGTACGTGATCTACTGACGATGCGCAAAGTAAAGAACACAGACGCAGCCGGATCATTTCCATAATGACCAACGCGATCTACCAAGAGCAGTAAACTGATCTTATTGCATATGCATTAAGGTCAGGCACAAATTAGCATCTGGTTTAAGACATGGCGCAAATACCAGTAAATCGACTAGAGCAAACCTTAGTAAATCAACTTTCATGATTCATTTAAATCCTCTCCTCCCATAAATTTTGAGTCTGAAACTCTTACAAATGCATAATAACTGTGTGCACACCTTTTCAGCGCTAATTTTTCACTGCGTGTCTTTAGTAAATTCTGACAGTAGTTTTTAGTGCAATTTTCCACTGGACAAATTGCGATTGTTAACTCATGATTTCTGTTCTGTCTGTGCGCACCAATCTTGCACTTCTATCTACTCCTCAACCAGACCACCTAGAGACTTCGGGTTTTCGGTATTATGTTAAGGAAGGTCTAATCTCGGGAACGCACAAAAAAAATCCAGGAAAAGATTTACTATCTCTTAGTGTTGTGATCCCATGAGGTGAGAAAATTGCGCTAAAACACTCACTGAGTTTTTATTACTTGTTTAACTCCAAAACAGGGTTTGCTTTGTTAGTAAATCTGGCCCTATATGATCAAGATGAAAATCCCTAATTATTTGATATTTTAAGGGACTTATTGATATTGACATACATTCATTAAGATCTGCAGGGTTCTTTCTCTATGATATAATTTCCTGATATTTATTTATTTATTTTTCTGAATTTTTGTGCATCACAGGACTTTGCTGATCACACCGCATGACTTGAATTTGAGTGTTGTAATTTATAAATATGTGTATTAAATAAACATGCTGTAATTAGTAATTAATATATTAAATTTCAAAAATTTCATAATCAATTTCAGGGCAGTTTTATTACTCTAATTTGTATTATATATTTGTTCTAAAGAAGTAATTGTGATTTTTTGTTTTCTCATAATTGTGAGTTTATATGTTACAATGTGAAGTTATATATTACAATTATGACTTTCTCATAGGACTTGTAATGTGACTATATCTCGCAATGTAACTTTATCTCACAATGTAATCTTACAATTGTGAATTTATTTCTGATTTAAATCTGTCACAGTGTGACTTTGTTGTTGTGACTCATGTTAGTGACCCATATAACGGTTGCACGTTTTCTTGCAATTTTATATAGCGATTTCATTGGAAAGGAGAAATGGAGCGTGCTTGTCTGACAGCTGTGTCACGAACAGTGTTGGTCCACCTACAGTATGATCGAGAATGTCACTGTTTAGTGATCAGACTTTTTAATGGTGGTAAAGTGAGTATTCAGAGTGAAAGCATGTTTAAATAGGGTCTAGCTACTTGTATGGACACTGTACATGAGGACTAATGTCAAAGGAACAATAATGGCGTGGGAACAGGATTGAGAGAGGTAAAGAGAGAGAGGCTGCCCCAGCTGCTCTTCAATCAGATCCTGTCTGGCCTGGATACTTAATGCCGATCATATGATTTAATGCTAGATTAAGCACATGCTTGACAGCTAAAATGCCCCCTCTCTTAGCTAAGAGTCACTCAGGGTTTATTTGCCTCAAACAACTCTTAATCTGCCCCCTCTGCTGAATTATCACAAAAGCTTTTCACCAAAACACAATCCAGAGTGCTGCAGGAGATGTTTTTTTTTTTTTTTCACCCATTTGTGTTTTTGACCTTGGATCCGTAAATGCAATGTTACCAGTTCAGCCTGTAATGCATATTGGGCAGGATCTAGAAATGACTTGAAAGCCATTAAATGGCTTCTCTGTGTTTCAAACAGTGCAAACAAGAAGCCTTTTTAGAGTAAAGTAAAAACTAATCCTACCCGCCTCCCCTTATGTAGCAGTGACTTGATTGCTACTATGCAGAGCACACAATGTGTAATCGACCACATGATCTAACACTGATGAGTCAACAAACATCGTTATGCAATACAAGTGCCTGAGTCATGTGATGCTTCCACTTTTCAGATGCTGTGTCTGTATTAATCTATAGCCCATTATCTATCAGAGCAAAACAACTAATTTAGCATTTAGCATTGTTGTACTAAATTGTGGACGCTCATTTCTGCCTCAGTGTAAAAAAGTACAAAGGTGACTGTGACTTTATTTCTCATAATTGTGACTGCATATCTCACACAGGGCTTGACATTAACACCCGCATAACGTAGTCACTCCTACTAGCCACTTTGGTTGAATTTTATATGTACATTTTTCAATTGTAGACTTTTAAAAAGGCATTTGAAATTATAAGTGCAATGTAGTGTTGTCAAAAATATAGATTTTTCAATCATTACTGAAATATCTGAAATGCTTCTGATACTCATTTCCACAGAATAGATGCACGATACCAGCTGCACTTTCTCCCTCTTTAATCTCTCCGACAGCGAGTTGACACACAAACCTGCCTCCCCTCACTCACTCGTTTCTTTTTCTCCGGATCAATATTGTTGGTGTTACAGGGCTTAAATTTGCGTGATTGCGTAAGATTGCGTGTATTGCACATATTTGACTAATTTCTGCAGATTTTGTGCTTACACCCAAAGTGTGCGCAGATAAAGCCTCTCAGTACCAAATTTTTCACTGCTTTTCACACTCGAACAGTCAAATACACACAAAATAATGTAAAAATGCCGGTCTTGGTGAGAATTTACGTCAGGTGAACGTAAACAGTTGAGAAAGAAAACACATGTGTAACAGTCTGGCCTGGATCTACCATACGGGCAATCTGGGCACGTGCTCAGGGGCCCTTGCGCAGAGAGGGGCCCTCCGTGATGGGAGTTTTTTTTTTTATATATAAAAATATCAAGGTGAATGAAAATACCTTATATTTATAAAGGTATATCTCGAGATCCCCTCGCTCAGTATTCCCCAAACTCTAATCGATCGTAGTGCTGGAAGAGGCCTTTCGAACGAGCCCACCCACGAGGTCCAGGGTCCCGGGTCCCCGAGTTAAAGCCATTCAAATTTGGGGGTCCCAGCCAACGGCGATCAGGTAGGGGGCGTCCTCGAGGCCCGTCACTCTCGCATTCGAGCAAGGGTGACCTCCTCACCCGAATTTGAGCTCTCTGGCGGCCGCCATTTTGAAGCTCGCCCGGTGGTTTTAGGCTAATATCTCAGCGAAAACACCACCAAAAATTCTGATTCAAAATTCTGAAATTCTGGTGCCTCCATTGGAGGGTGTGGTTGTCAGGTAGGGGAGAGGGGGCCATGAGCTTCAGTGCCCAGGGGCCCCTGGGGGTACTAATCCAGCCTTGGTAACAGTATAATGTATTTGTCAGGTCTTAAAGTGACAGCAAATTATTAATCAAATTATTATTATTAAGATTTGTACAAAAAATATCTATATGACATTTTTTTCCCCCATGTTATTGATGTCAAAATTGTGGCCAGTTAAAATCCTACGTGGCTAGTAACTTTGGAAAACCACTAGCCACAGTGGCTGGTGAGCAAAAAAGGTTAATGTCAAGCCCTGATCTCACAATGTGACTATATCTAATATAACTATTGCGACTTTTTCTCTTTTTTTTTTTTTTCTCTCAATCTGACTTTATATCTTACAATTTCGATTTTACTTACAATTGCGACTATTTCTCATATATATTGAGGGCTTATCATATTACATTTTGTTTAGTGTAATGACAAAAACACCTTTTTGCTATAGAAATATATCTACCTCTAACAATAGCAGCTAGAAAATCAAAGATCGTCGTTTTTAGTTGTGATACTGCTTACATATTTTGCAACCATTAATTTGTGGAAAAGGGATTGACTTAATTATATGTATGTGTCTTAATTTGCTTTTGCCAATGATACAAACTCTCAGGCAGTGTACTGCTTCTGCGCTAGCCGAGCAACTGCTTTTGAGATGAATGGCAATGCAAACAGATAACTTCATCCAGGTATAGATCTCCTTCAGTATACTGTAAAACTGCACTAATCAAACCATTTCAATGGGTCTTTAAATTCGAAGGCATAACTACTAACAGTAGCTCACTTCTCAATTCATCGTGGAGTCCGACCTGTTGTTCTCTTGCCAGTAACATTAGTTTTTATGGAACTATATAATAGGCCTACTGCATACTCAAAGTGCCTTGTTGAATATGTGCTGCTAGTCAGACATGGCATTTACAATGCAGGGGAGTTACAGCTGCGTCACTTTGATAGCGATAAGAACAACAGAGGCAACGAATCACACATTGAGGTGAGAGGTGACTTTGGAGAATGGAGAGGGCAGAGAAGGGTTTCTGAATCCACATGTGTTTACTGGTGCGTACAAAGGGCGACTACGTTTGAGTTGGAAAACTAACCTAAGGTATAATTTTCTCACTCTAAGCGTGCTTTGTTTTCATTCAACATCCAGATCTGTCGGGTCGCATCTGCTGTGATGATCACAAATCTAAAAAAAGGGGAAGAAAAAAAGCATTGTGAACATTCATTTGGTATAATGATTTATTTTTAAATGCAATCACTGCCACAGCGTTTCAATGGCGGAGGAGTAGTTTGAAGTAATGTGTTAATGAATATAGGCCTGCAAATGTAATTCTGCTTTGATTCGCACGTTCCTTAAACATAAACAATTTTTTTTTTATGTAATAATATAGCTAGTTTATAGCCTAATTATTATGCCATTTCCAGGTAACCACTCTAAGTGAAACCATGAGCACTTCAGATCTCTGAGCAGATATTATGTGCGTACCTGTTGAACAACAATTTGCATGTGCCATTTTCCTTCAATATGCAACTATCCAAAAGCACTTCTGCATAAATTTGAGAAGTATACTTAGATCTCATGGCTTTGCTATGGAAGCTTGTTTCCTGCCACAGAATAAAACATTTTAAAAGAGAATTGTGACTTTACATCTCTCATTTCTTAGAATTGTGAGTTCCCTTTCAGTCGCTCACGTTCCACGTAATGTAAACGTGATGAAGTAATTAGGATCCCAATTACATCGTCACGTCGACGTTACGTCTCCCGTTCCCTCCTTCAGGAACATTAGTAACCGAGACGTTATAAAGTCAGAATTGCGTTATATAAAGTCGCAACTGAGTGTTATAAAGTCAGAATTGCGAGATATAAACTCACAATTGCGTGTTGGAAAGTCAGAATTGCAAGATATTAAACTCGCAATTGCGAGAAAAAAAGTCAGAATTGCGAATATATATATTCAGAATATATCTCACAATTCTGACTTTTTAACACGTAAATTTGACTTTATGACACAATCGTGACTTTATATCTCACAAATTTGACTTTATAACTCGCAATTGCGACTTTGTATCACACAATTCTGAGATAAAAAGATGTAAAAGATTCTGAGATGTAAACTCACAATTGTGAGAAAAAAAGTCAGAATTGTGAGATAAAAAGTCGCAATTACGTTTTTTTATTTATTTTTTACCATACTTTACCTTCTTCCCAAATTGTAAAATCAATGAAGCAATGCATTGTTCTTCTCACATATACATGTTTGTCAGTATGCTAGGTTCATCTCTTCCATTCTCTTAATTCAGTCACTGCAATTGGATGGATGATAATGAGTGGGTTGCTTGGTAACTACAATTTGTGTGGCATCTCCCAAAGAACACCTCACAGTCATTAAGTCATTTATTCTGAGCACAAACAGTTTGGATTCCCTGTTCTCTCTCTCTCTCTCTCTCTCTCTCTCTCTCTCTCTCTCTCTCTCTCTCTCTCTCTCTCTCTCTCTCTCTCTCTCTCTCTCTCTCTCTCTCTCTCTCTCTCTCTCTCTCTCTCTCTCTCTCTCTCTCTCTCTTTCGCACATAGCTCAAATGCTGCAGAGTGTGAGAGGCTGGTCATGTGACTGTTTTGGGCACACACTGACTGAGAAGGGCCTGTGCATACAGTGACACGTCTATGTGGGGGAATGATGGGAATGGCTGGAATTAAAGAAAACAAGAAAAAAACACAACTAGGTCTGCTGCAAGCTGTCAATATAGTACATGGATAATAATCATAATAATAATAATTTAAAAAAAACATTCAATCATATTAATATTAAACCATAATTAAGAAATATCATATGAGCAATAGTGATGTTGTGTTTATTTATTTATCATAATTTATTTTGTATATATTTTTATGTATTTATTTAATTTCATTTCATTCATTGTATTATTATTATTACTATTAACATTATTATTTAACCAGATACATTTGAATGATTTTAGACAAAAAAGAAGAAAATTCAAAATCATAAAATCTCAATAAGATTTATTTATTTATTTATGGAACTATCTCATACATACACTTTCATTTGCACTTTTAGAGGTAATACAACATCAACAATAATAATCTTCTGGTTTACATTTTGTAGTTGAAATTAATGAGATTTTGGAATAAATTATTTACTCAAGCACTATTCCGGTTTTGAATTCGTCACTGTGTTGTGGGAAAACCGAGCGGTTCTGTCAGATCTTCTGCAGTATTCAGCAGCAATGATGAATAATAATGTCCAGAGGAAGAACAATGTTTACTGCAGCTAAAGTAATAAAAATATATTTCGTGTTATGAAACTATTGCTCACACAGCACACCTGTCTAGTACATTACAACCACTCTAAGAGGAGGTTTTGTGAGTATGTGCAAAATACATTTTATACACTGCCAGTACTCCTTCACAATTTCCTTTTAAGATGGATAGTTGGCATGAGTCCTTGTATGTAGGAGGTGTTGAGTTTTCTAACACCACTTTGCTACTACAATCTGGGTGTTACTAGCTCTACCACACATACAGACCATGCAACTAGTGTATGGTTTAAGAAATGTGCTATTCCAGAAGTGTTTTGGCCAAAGGTGGTAATTTACTTAAAAGCATAATTGACTTGCTTTCAAACTTCAGCAGGTTTGTGCAGAATGTGCAATTTAAAGGGTACAACAATGACAAATCCCTTTGATTTGAAGTCATGTGGTGCAACCAACATGCTGAGCAAAAGAAAATCAGAAGATGTTTTTAGGACAAGGCAAGGTTAGTTCAGGTTGTGAAATGTCATTTTTGTATGATGGCTACACCACATGACAGTTTATAGTCATTAAGGGTTCGTTTACATGAGAACATAAGTTTTTCTTTTGCGTTTTTTGCCTACAGACAACAATGTTGTCAAAACGATCCCGTTCACACGGATCTGCGAAAACGACTAAAAACGTTGTATTCTGCTGCCAGGCCAGTAGTTGGCGATGTCATTCTGTAAAGAAACACTACGCGCCTTTAGACTGAACACTTAATATGCATGCACATGACGTCACCTGTTTTCACAAATTCACGTTTTTGGAGTTTACATTTTCAATTTGTGGTTGAAAACGGTGTTGTGTAAACGGCTCCTTAGTTAGGCTAATTTAAACTTTTCTTGAGACTGGTATAAAAGTTTTTCACCAAATTTTCACTAGTTCATTTCTAAGAACTTGTATGTGTTTTTTAGCTGTTTGTTTTTATTCTTCATAATGGATACCCTAAATAAAAATATACCAACATTTAAAAGACATTAATTTCATACTAAGATTACTACAAACCTATTAACATTTTTATTGACATATCACTTAAGACTTATTGATATAAAATTATAATTAAACTTTATTTGGAGTATATCTTTATTGCACAATGCACATTTCTTAACATTAAGCCTAACATGTGTTTTAATATTATTATTAAAAAGGACTGCATGATCTCTGTATAAAATCAGTCTTTAAATGCAAGATATTTAAAGTGTCTATACTTGCAATTTCCACTTTGGCACAATCAGGTAGAAACTCTGAACTCTATATAAAGATATACTTAAGACTTCAGCACTATTTCTGCACAATTAAAGTGCATTTAGTACAAAATTAGTTGTTCCAATTTAGAAGACTTTAAGTATACCAGTTTAGTATGCCAAAAGTCCAATTGAAAGGTATTTTTTATTAAGTACATAAATATGTAAATGTATTTGTAGTATACTTAGCACAAAATGTATGTATTCCAAATACATTTTAGTATATATTATTTTTTTCACTAGGGTTCTTTGGACCAACTCTTCCTTCTCACGTTCTTCAATCTAAAAAACGTTCACAAGGCAGAATAAATCTTTCAGATACTCTTTTATCGTTTGTCGTATCTCACGTGGGAGTCAAAGCATCTTGAGTGTTTGTCCCTTTCAAACTTTCCAGAGTTTCTAACCGTTTCACCGTCACACTGCATGCTTGCTATTGTTGTCACGGTTGCATTTCAAAGGTTCCAGTGGGTTTGGTTGTTTCCAATGGCTGATCAAAGGGTTAGGGTTGTTGTGACAAGAACGCGACAGCTCCTGAATCACAGGCCCTCAAGACCTGGATTCCCTCAATACCACAGCAATCACAAGTTGTCACTGTTACTGGAATGTCTGACACCATCTGATGTATGACATCTTATCAAGGGGGTGAGAGGGGTGTCTGCTGTAACATCTCTCCTCTTGCTTTCTGCTGCTCATCCTCACACTTCCTCCACGGAAGCTGACTGTGGCCCATCGTACCTCGTGAAGCTTCCACATGTCTGTCTATTCTTGAAAAACAACCAACAAACAGATTCTCACCTGAGGTGTGATGCTCCAAAAAGATCTACCTTTTATTGTATACATTATTAAACACAGACAACATATTGTCTGTGAAGTTTCGCCGTATGTATGTCGTTCTCGTTGCACCAAAGCGTCTAACCTCTGAGGATTTTGCACTGGAAACAGTGACAGCTGCTCTGGATTTTTGGGTGGAGATGGTGAAATTACAGATGAGGAGGAAACAAGACTTCTCACTGAGAACAAAGAGGAACACATGGAGATTTGCTGCTGCTTAGTACTTCCCAGTTTCAAGGCGCACATCATTGTGCATAATGCAGCGGAAGAGGCTCCCCGCAGTGGGCAACTGCTGAAGCGCTGGAAGTGGGGGGTATGCTGGGAGGGAAAAGAGCCCCACTGACTGCATATCTGGTGTTATGTTGGACTTACCAGATGAAAGATGGCTTCTGTAGAACAAGATACAAAGAAGTGCTTGCTGCATGGACCAATGTAGTTCATTACCGACCGAGACTAGAAAAACACAAAGAAAAGCCTTGCATGCCTATATAGGCAAACTAGGCTTTTTTGTGTTTTTCTTGTAATTGCTTGACAGCTCAATTTGAATGTTATATATATATATATATATATATATATATATATATATATATATATATATATATATATATAAATACCGGTAGTTTTTTATTCAACATAGAATGTATTACAAATAAATTTTCAATGGCCATTCAGGTTGAGTAAATGATGACAGGATTTTCATTTTTGGGTGAACTATGCCTTTAATGGGTTTTTTATTAATATGCAAAAATGACTTCTTTTTTTAATGAAATTATACTCTAGAAACTAAAACTGCGAGTAGGTGGAGGTAAATGTCTAAATGAGTAAGTCTCTGGCTGTATCTGAAATGGCATACTGTCTTGGGTAGGTACTTATTTTGAAGTAATAACTTCACGACCGCTAAAAAAGTATGTTTTCTATAGTATGAATGTAATCTGGACGTACTATATTTGCCATGTTGTCATTATCATGTGACCTACAAGAGTCAAGTTATGTCACTTCACTGCCATTCATAAATCCTCTCCAGTGTCCATCGTATGCACCCTTCTGAATCTCGCTGAATGTCGTTGGTCATTCGGGTAATTTTGCCTACGCTTTTATGAGTACTGTGAATTCGGACATACTTCTTTTGTCACATGCTGTTTTTCACCTACTATATAGTAGGGAAGTATGCGATTTCGGATGCAGCCATTGAGTCATTCATTGATTTGAATCGTTCAAACGGCTGATTCATTCAGGAATGAAGGAAATGGCTCTCTTTATAAATGGGCCATTGAATCATTGGTTCACCCGATTGATTCACTCAAAACGCGGATTCATTCAGAAACACAACACACAACAGACGCACAACAGTTCTGCTCTTGCTTTATACGTAATATTTTTGTTCGCAAAATTAAGCAAAAGCGGACAATATTGTGTCTAAAATATAGCAATATTAACTAATTTATTTTTATTTATAGCCCCTAAAGGGACATGATTGTGGATCATATTTTTTGAAAAAAAAATATTTTCAAATATTTTGCATTCTCTCGCAGAACTTTTGCATTCTCCCGAGAAACTTTGTGTTCCCTTGCAAAACTTTAGCGTTCTCTTGAGAATTTTTTCCACCACCATGTCCCTTTAAGGGCTCCGTACATTTGCACTCGTGCTACAGTAGTTGGGACAAAAACAGCATTTTTGTGATATTGCGATCGTTGCTTGAGTGATATTGCTGAACTATATTATGATATAAATATGAGACAATAACTTGTACAAAGGCACTTTTGCCTGATATTTAGAATTTTAGGGGCATTCTAACTGTGTTCTATATACAGGCTCCATCACGCAGTGAGCTGTTGCCCTGCTTCATGTTCGTCACCAATCAACTGTTTAAAATGTAAGATGACCTTCGTAAGTCTGGAGCAGGTTGGGTGCGTTAAATTTTAACGAGTTAATTTTTATTAACTAATTAATTAAATGAATGCATTAAATTGACAACCCTAATGTATACAGTATATGTTATAATTGAGTTTCGAAATTTGCTCACATTTGTAATTATTTTCAGAATGTGTTTAAATTTGTTATTTAATCCATTTGCATTGAGGTTTGATGTTTAGGAACACTCCTGGGAGACCCAGATACACAGACAAGACTATTGTGCTCACCTGAAAGACACAATTATCAGAACACTATGTACACTACTGTATGTATACAATAGTAGATCAGCTCAGACATTTTTTTTTCCTCTGTGCTATCAAGATTTCACGTTTTATACAACCAGAGTTTACGACTAAAATGGCTTCTTCATACTTCAATAGCAGAGTTTTCTGGCTACACTGTATACAGTGGTTTCCATTTATTTTTCATTCAATATATTCCTAAAGCACCTTGTCCCTGAGGGCCATCTATGCAAGGCCAGGAACAGGACAAGAATCACACTCAGTTAAAGCCCTTGTGATGGCAGTAAGGGCGAGATGTGGGCGGCATTTCCCCAGAGACCCGCTACCCAATGAAAAAAAAAAAAACACACACACACACACACACACATACACACACACACACACACACACACACACACACACACACACACACAAACACTCTAGCTATACCAAGCCTATAAATTGCTAGAAAAGCAATTCACATTTTTCTGTTTGTTTCTCTATTGTTTGGACTCTCTTTGTGCAAGCAGTAAATTGATAATTAGCGTGATTTGTTTAAAAGCGTAATTGACTTGCTTTCAAGCTCCATCAGTGTGTTTCGTTGAAAGGTTTTTTTCCCCACAACGTGAGAGGCCCTTATTGCCCTTACAAGGGCACAACAATGACAAAATCCCCATTTAGGAAGTTTCCCAGAGGGAAACAACTGCGAATGTGTGCTTTTCATGCCTTCTCTCATTGGAGATTCTCATCTAAGCGTCATCCCACACCTTTCACGGTTACATAATTATATCCAGAGGCCAATCTGTCCATCACATCTACCCTAGTGTCCTTGAGATCCGCTCCATTTTCCTCTGAATCTGTGTAACTTGCCAATGACATCTGTGCCAGTCTTTGAGAAGCTGCATTGACTGTTCCCAACATGTAAATGTGAAAGATATACCGTTCCAACCAATCTTGCTTCACCTTCGTCTCCTTCTGTCTGAATATTAACAAGAGCACATGTCAGTTTAGTACATTAACGCCCCGTGGGTAATTTCCTGTTGTTTTACAAGGACGTACAGGGTCAGTTACTGTTAAATGCTAACCGGTAATCTTCCCCTAGAGGATCTGAGATGATTCACTGATGATTTATTGTGCAGAATAGAGTCTTGAATATGACAGAAACATTTAGCTTAAAGAGATAGTTCACCCAAAAAAAACTCTGGCGCCATTTTCTCATCCTGTCATTCCGAAACCGTATGACTTTCTTTCTTATTTGGAGCACAAACTGAGAAATTTTGAAGAATGTGCTGGACGCTCTTTTCCATGAAGTAGTAGGTCATTTATGCCTACACTTTTATAAGTACTGTGAATTCGGACATACTTCTTTTGTCACATACTGTTTTTCGCCTACTACTAGGGAAATATGCGATTTCGGATGTAGCCATTGTCTCTTCCATTTCTTTTTTGACTGTTAAATAACAGCTTCGTCCAGCATTGCTACCTTGTGGACAAACTAATTTATGCAACACAAAAAATAAATATGTATATATATATATATATATATATATATATATATATATATATATATATATATATATATATATATATATATATATATGTGTGTGTGTAATAATCAAGGCACACATGCACAATCGTACAGAATACGGGCTGCTTGTGTACAGTATGCATACTATGCTGATGATGAAATTTACATCACACACACTGTAAGCGTTTGGGCTTTGGGCTTTGGGCTTAAAGGGGTGGTATAATGCACTTTTCATAAGATGTAAAATAAGTATTTGATGTGAGTGTGTATGTGAAGTTTTAGCTCAAAATACCCCACAGATATTTTTATATAGCATGTTAAAGTTGTCACTTTTTGAGGGTGAGCAAAAACGCACCGTTTTGTGTCTGTTCCTTTAAATGCAAATGAGCTGCTGCTCCAGGCACAGAGGGCGGAGCTTCAACAGCTTGCACTCACACAGACATGCACTGAAAATTTCTAAAACTTTTAGCCTTTTATGTTCAAACCGGATTCAGACAATGATGGAGAGACCCAAGAAGAGTTGACAAGATGTAGAAGCAGCAGGACATTTCTGAATGGTTAGACTCTGAATTTATGTAGCTTATGTGCAGTTATCTTCTAGTCATTGATTGGCATATTCTGTCATGATAATCTATAAATCACATTCCCGGGGGCGGGGTTTGTGTAAATTTTAGGGTTAGTGATGTCACTAACCTAGGAGGAAGCTTGTGTAGTCCCTACCAGCCGTTTGTTGTAGTCCTTAAAAAGCAATTTCTTTAAAAGCAAACATCTCCCTTTGCTTTGAACTTTGAGCGTTGTAACTTTGCAGATGTTGTTTATGCTCAAACAGCAACATTACACACTAACTAAAGTTAGAAAAGTGAAATCATAATCAACCACCCCTTTAACCTGTTAACAAAGGGTTCATGAACTGTATCTGTTTCAGTTTGGGTATGTCATTTCTGGGGATTTTTCAAAAGTGGGGTTACAGCTTAACAGGTTAAAGTCCATTTAGTTTGCTGTTCACTGATCATCTTCACCTCCAGTGAGCTGTTAACTATTGCAGACGCAATCAATCCGATTCATGAACAAATCATTCAGACCAATTCTGTGCACTGGTCAACTGGATAAAGCAATTCATTGAACACATCTGACTCAGTTATACTGACATGCACTGATCCATGTAATTCAAATTCTAAAAGTTATGTTTATATGAACCCTAGACTTTGCCATTCAGTTCACCTTTTCATTTACATGTCTATAGCTATCGAAAACATCTGAAACAATCTGAGCACAGATCTTATTTTATTGTGAATGTCAAGATTTTCAGTGAATAGCGATTCAAATTTCTGTCTGTTTCTTCCACAAATACTGTATTACTTCAGAAGACTTTAAATACTGTATGAGTCAAATGGACCACTTTTATGATGCATTTATATATATATATATATATATATATATATATATATATATATATATATATATATATATATATATATATATATATATTTCGAAGTTTGAAAGCCCCAGTCCTTAAAAAAAAAAAAAAAAAAAAAAAAACATTCAGTGTTGCCTTTTTTTGAAACATGCTGCTCTCCCTGGAATATGTTGCTTTAGATAAAGAGACTGTATGGTGGCGTAAGAAAGCAGAAAGGAGAATCATGGGTCTGCTGCACAGGAACATGTGAAGAGGCTTCTAACCCGCCGGCGCACATCTGTCAGGGTTGCTTTTACCTCTGCTTCATCTCTTCCTCCTCGTCTTCCTCGAATGTAATGTCAAATCATGAACCCGTTAACCTTTTTTACAGCAAAAATCGACCAACGAGCTTGTTTTCACCTTATGTTTATTGTGCTTGCCTGAATACGAAAATACAAAAATTGGTTATGCAGGCTTCAGTGTCCTTGAAAAGCAGCTTGTGAGCCTTTACTAAAGGCGCCGTGTTTCCAAGGTCTCTCTTCATGATTGGATAATCCTACTGAGAATGAAAATATCATTAATATTTGTTGGATGTGAATAACTGGTATATCTCGATTTGCGGAGGCGTTTTTTTTTTCTTCTTCTTTTCTTTTTGTGTTCAGGAATCTTCTGTAATCATTGCAGCCAAATCCCAAATCTCTTGTCATGAAGCGTTGAAGTCATTTTAAGAAACCGGTTAAGACACATTTTGAGAAGCAAGGCAATCTGGGGCACTTGCGTATGTGTGCGTGCTAGGAGTCGGGCTAACAAAAAGACTAAGAGATCATGAAATATATAGGATCCGGTGGCTCATGGTTTACACGAAACCGGAAGACAGCACAATTCCATTGCATAAGCTTTTTGTGCATTGGGTATGTTTTGTAATCTGCTTAAAAGGGGAAATTTGGTCAGCGTTACTCATCAGATGATGCACAATAAAAGCTAGTTTCTTTGGTGAGACATCTTTAATGTACCCACAACTACACATTTCTTAAAGAGACTCTAGAGGGATTCTAGAGGGATTCTCGACATCATCAGTCGTACAAAGAAGAAAACTGACATTGAAATTGGTGACAATAAATGATGGAAAAGTGGGAATGTAGAAGAGCATTATGTGCAGTTACTTTGCAAATAGTCAAAGCTAATTTCTGATGCATTAAAAGCAGACAGGGAAATTAGTAATACAATTGCCCTTCAACTGGGAGACAAAAACAAACACCACAAAATAATTAACCACTTAGAGAAAAACAGCACTTTTAACTTTTAATGTCTCTCATATACAAGCCCGATCTCATGAAAGCGCGCATCTATAGCACAAATGATATTTCTCGTATCATTTATACGCCCAAAACGAGTTTTTGCGTACATATGATACGCAGTTTTCGCTTGCATATGATACACACTTTATGGCGTGTAATATGCACGCCCTCCTCACCCCTAATCCTACCCAAGGGGTTTACAGTGCAACGTGATCTCATGAGAATACGTGTGTATTTTTACGTAAAGCATAGTTCTACCATACGTACATTTATTTACGTTTTATACACACAGAAACGTATAATACTGACGTATTTACAGCACTAAAACGTATAATATTTACGTATTGACAGCACAAAAACGTAATTTATTTACGTATAAACAACTTTACCGACGTACACATTTGTACGTATTCCTATTTAACTTATGCATATTAAAATCGTGGGATTAATGTTTTGACTCTATTGCATTCAATTGTCTTATCAATTAAATTTTAAGTCGCATTTATTAATACAGTTTAACGTTACTCTTAAATAATAACATTTCGCTCTGTTCGTGCCTTCTGCTGCAAACTCGTTTTGGAGGATTAGCCTACATGGTGTTAAACAAGAATACATTTTAAAACCTTAAAAATACCTTATTTAATCATTTAACCATTTTGTAATATTTGGTTTATTTAACATAAATTCACAAAATATTATTACGTTTTATCATTTTAATATTGTCTATAAAATGGGTATGTTTAGGTGTGGGAGTAGGGTTAAGGGATCTTACATTTATCTATAAAATGGTAAAAGGGAAATTATACAGATATCTTTATGATATGAAAAATTCGTAAATAGTTTACGTTTTTTAGCTGTAAAAACGTAATAATGTTACGTTTAAACGTTGCAGATACGTCCATATTATAAGTTTCAGCATCTATCCAAACGTACAAAAAAGTACGTTTTCTATCTTTGAAAATTACGTATTAATACCTACGTATTAACAATGAGACCAGGCTGTACAGTGCGTATCATTTGAACACAAAAACTCTTTTTGGCATATAAATTATATGAGAAATATCATTCGTGCTATAGATGAGCACTTTCATGAGATCATGTTGCATATACATCATGCTCTTTGCTGCTGTCAAACATTCAGACTCAAGAGATATATTACAGAATCTATTCATTTTGAGAATATATATTAGCATTTTTTTAGCAAGTTGCTGAAGTTTACATTTTTTTTTGTCTGTCTGTTGTTGTCGATTATGAATGAAGTAATCTGTTTAAAAATGCACTTACGGCATACAATCATATTTTATTATTATTTTCCAGTAAAAATATTTATAGATATAAAGACTTTTTAGAGAATGTGTCTTTAATAAAAGTGTCTTTTGTTTTTTAAACTATAACCACAAAAAGAAAAAAAACATGAGAAACATCTGAAAGGTTTTGGTGTGTGTGTGTGTGTGTGTGTGTGTGTGTGTGTGTGTGTGTGTGTGTGTGTGTGTGTGTGTGTGTGTGTGTGTGTGTGTGTGTGTGTGTGTGTGTGTGTGTGTGTGTGTGTGTGTGTGTGAACTAGAGCAAAGTAACTCAGTGTTAATGTGGTTGGATGAACAACTCAGGCAGTTTTCAGTTTCACAGACAGATGTTAGAGGTCACAGGGGAAGACGAGTTTGCATGTTGAAATCTTAGGTGTTCAAGTGCAATCCAGAAAGACACTGGTTGACGTTTTATTTTACCCATCCATAAAAGCCCAGGTTAAATCCCCTATGGGCCAGCACTTAAGAAGCATTAACTGGCAGTTAAACAAATAAGTGGTCAAGTTGATTAAATGTCTTTTGGCCGAGTCTGACTCATTGCCTTTGTACTGATCCTATAAGACTTAGGAACAGTTTTCTATCTTCAAGTCCTGATCAATTAAATTATTTGGGAGGGAGATGAAGTACGGAATCAGATTTGACTTATAAACACACAAAACATTTTGGAGGAAAAGAGTATTCATTTATTAAAATATAATACAATGGAATGTACTGTATAATGTGACATTTCACATGTTTTGGATGAGTAAATCAAAAGTATAGAGATGTACACAAAATTATTAAAACTTCAAGGAATAATCAAACAATTGTTTTAAAAGTAAACATCTGTTGTGGAGGAATTGTTTAAATTTCATTTGATCACATTTTAATAGATTAAATAAATTGTTCACGTTTTAGTCCTTATTATCTTGATCATATGATCAACATTTTTTATTAAATCATAAATCCCAAAAAGATTAAAACACACACACACACACAACTAAACTAATAAATGAACGAATAAACAAACAAACATATACATAAAATATTTCATAGGGTCATATTATGTAATAATCATAATAATAATAATAATAAAGTAAATACGTAATAAATAAAATAAATTATGCCGTTTTTAAAGTTTTATGAATTCACTATGTTAGACATGCTTTTTGATTATTAAAAAGTAATTAAACCATTCAAATGGAATCCAGAAAAATTATAACAAAAAAACATGGCATTTGGGTAAAAATAAAATGGAATTTGAGAAAAAATAAAACGTATTTCACAGGGCCCTAAAAAATGTTATTTGTTAAACTATTAAAACATTTTTGTCAAATTGTGTAAGTTTCATGATTTTAATTAATAAGACATGCTATTTGATTACTAACATTTAATTTAATTATTAAATCTGAGTCCAGAAGAAAAATAAAAAAAAATAAAAAATTGTTATGGATATAATTCAATTAAAAATAAGAAACATATATTAAGCATATGGCAGACCGTATCTCATGCAGTTCTGAGGGGAAGTTCAGTTAAACTCCAACTGTGAATGTTTCTGGTGAATATGATATTGAACTTATAGCTAAGTTTAGTTTTGATGTGAATATTTAATGCTCTTCAGCAGAAAAAAAAAAAAAAAAAAAGAAAAAGAAAAACATCCTGAGGCATCTGTTTACTCCTACTTCAAACATTTTGCTGAATGTTTCATAAGATACGACAGGTAAATCACAGACTCCGGAAACAGCATCCCTAAATATGTCTCTGCCCGAGTCGGGTCTGTCATTTCTGATGATGAACTCAATTAAATATTCACCTTTGACTGGAAAAGTGACACAACAGAATGAAAATTTAAAATTGAAATGAAATGAATATGTGGTTTAGTTAGTTAGTTAGTTATTGTTATGTGAGCATCAGTGTGTAAACCTGAGAGTAAAATAATCAAGGTTTAAAAAATGTGTGCATATATTTTGTATTATTGTTTAATGTGTGTAAATGCAATATATAAATGAAAAAAAAAATAGCTTTTGTATGTAAAGTTGAGTTCTAGCACTGATTCATCTGTCTATTTAAATTCCTCCATATGCTCTATTCTAACCTGTATAGTGCATATGGGATCCTGTAGAATCAGTGACACATCTTCACAGTTCTAGTTAAGTCAGAGCTTAAAGCAGGCAGTATACAGCACAAAACTGACTGCAACAGACTAAAAATAGCGCCGGAAGACTGCAGAAACTGTTATAAAGGGCAAACAGAGGAAAAAGCAATCGCAGGGTGATGAGATATGTGGTGTAAACTTTGTTGTGT
This sequence comes from Squalius cephalus, assembly GCF_949319135.1. Taxonomy (NCBI): domain Eukaryota; kingdom Metazoa; phylum Chordata; class Actinopteri; order Cypriniformes; family Leuciscidae; genus Squalius; species Squalius cephalus. Next base: position 11,373,269 of record NC_137132.1, on the reverse strand, counting down.
TAAATTCCCTTTGGAGTTTGGCGTCATTCAGGGGAGATTAGGACGTTTTGCCACTGTTGCCTTATTCCCCAAAGCATTCAGGAAAAACTGTTTACCCTTCTATCCAAACGGAAGCAAGGTTTTTGTTGTTATATACAACAAAAATTAATAATTAAAATGAAAAATTATAAATTAACAGGACTGGTCCTCGAATCTGATTGGCATGCAATATTCTAGAACAGGAACCGTCTCACCATTGGTATCACTCCGCTTGCAGCATTTCTCACTCTGATTTTCATGGCGGAGGAGCAAACCCACCATCATTTTACAAATACTGTGTAATAGTTTTAAGAGCTTTTAGGAGATAATGTAATAGTAAATGTACTTCAAATATGTGGTTTATTAATGAAGATAGCGCCCTTTTGAAAATTTGCTTGGACGTTTTCGGAGATGTGAGCTCCAGGTCATCAGCAACCGTTCAGCGCTCATGGACTCGCTGAGAACAGCCTTACCTCGACCAGTTCTTCTGGAATTCGAAGTTGGCTCTGATATGCCTCTATATCGTCTCAATCTTTGGTCTCATTAATCCAACGCTATCTCACGACCAATTCGTATGAATTCGTACGAGTGCTAAAAAAGTGGCTAATTCGTACGAATTCGTACGACCTCACTCGTACGAATTTGTACGATTTGTCTAAACCCACGTGATGGGTAGGTTTAGGGGCGGGGTCAGGGGTAGGTCATTCGTATGAATTCATACGAATTGGGCAATTCGTAAAATATGTCCGATTTAGCAAAAATCGTACGAATTCGTACGAGTGAGGTCATATGAATTCGTACGAATTAGCCACCTCGTAGAATTCGTACAAATTGCCGTGAGATCAGGCTGATTAATCTATTATTTGTTCTGTTGCTGAGGGCAAAGTTTCATAACTTTTATTTTTATATAATGTTAATGCTGAATCAGAGTGCTGCCTTTGTACTTTTGACTGAATAGTTTAGCAACTTTTATAATGGCTATTGTTGTTTATTCAATATTATTATTCAACAAATAATATTTTATATAATAAAAGTATAGGCTAGTATTTAATAGTATTATTCGGTATTGAGAAACGGTCTGTGTTAGTGATTTTGAGTGCAGGTTAAATTGTTACGCCATTAGATGGTGACAAGAGACTTTATAGATGAGTCAATAACAAAGACTTTTATATTGAAAGGGACTGAAACAAGGATATAAAAGACACAACCAAATTGACCAGAGTTGTCATGGGAAATCCCCATAATCGTTGAAACGATACTACGACAAATAAGCGTATTATGAATATGAGATTGACCTGAAGAATGAATGCTGAATCAGATGCAGGTAATGTTCATTCAATCTCTTTCTCTACTCTACATACTAATTTTAGCATAGAGCTTATAGCATATAACTTTAAAGTGTGTTACACAACAATACACCAGCTTTTAACTTCAATAAAGCAACTCAGCGTTCCTTCATTACTAGTTCTAAAGTTCAGTTAAACTGCATGTTAACTTGAGATCTGAATCTGTGGTGGAAGGAAGTAGTTCCCCATTGTCATTTCTTATTTATTTATTGTGCCGTCGAACTGTTGGATAAACGCGATCACACTCGAAGTCATGCGACATGGCTCTATATCAGCGAGGCTGCTATCGGCCGAATCACAGCCATGCTGATAAGGAGCCATGTCACACTCCCACTTGTGTGATATTGCTCATATATACTGTATGTGTTTTCTTATTTATTCTTAATTCATTAGATGTTAAAGCTGGGATAATCAAATAGGTATTTGGGTTAATGAAGGTTTAGTGAAGGTTTCCTCTATCTGCAGGCTGAAACTGTAGGGGGTTGTTAAGAACACCATGGCTAAGTGGTGTCTTGGGTACTCCGGCTATGAAGAGTATTAGGTTAGAGTAAAGGGTTTTAACACAGCACAGCAAACATGAAGATGCCTTAGTGAAAGCAAAGGCAAAATCCATTAAGTTAAAAGTAAGTTGGCACCGAAGTCATTTTCCTCTGTGGGGAATAAGCCTCAGCTGTTAAATTGCTTTGCGCTGCCACCTTCATCCCTAATGCTGAGCCAGATATTGGCATGGTATTGATGTCATGTCTCTTTGTAGATTTTAGTTCAAAAGCATGCTGTGGAGAGGGGCTATAATCTTCCTATTTGGTCTCAATAGTCAAAGATTCAATGTGAGTTGAAAGATTCAGGAAGAGACACGTTTGACCACGTGAAAGGGATGATGTATTTTGAAGGATGGAAGAGGGTGGCACTTGCGGGTGGGATGTATTCTGAGTTAAAAGAGAAACCAGTAGAGATTGTCTGCTAGTTAAAAATAACATTCGGTGGTGTTACCTAGTCCGATTTAAGAGTAATATTAAATCATATTTTTTGACATATTTTGATTTTTAAAATATGAAATGTTACCACATGAAGCACTTTTTGGTTACCTAATAAATAATTGTTAGTGTAGGCAAAAACACGTGTATCAGTATATTGGATCCGTGCATTTGTTCTTAAAGTGATAGCAGCCTAATATTCCTGATGCTGTCTGTCACTAATGTTAAAAAGAAAATCACCCTCAACTCTGAATACTACACTGTTAGACCTACCTGAAAAACTTAAAGCACTGTTTATATCATTTGTATCTTTATTTTATTCTATGAATTTGTAAATTCAATTCAAAGTTTGAAATAAAGCTTTCGTGTGCTGTGTGTAACAAAATTACCCCATTGTAAACACACAGATACATTGAGTGAGCAAACATTTAGATGAGATCATTGTTATGGTAAATTATCAATGTTTATATGTAAATAAAAGACTAAATTAAAATCTGTTCATCATATTAAGATATCATGTCTCTTTAGATGGGCTTGGATTAAACCGCTCGTTTAATATTATTGTATTACTAGGATGTTTATTAGTACTTATAAAGCACATATTAATGCCTTATTCTGCAAGGATCATGTGACAGTGAAGACTGAAGTATTATTTTCAGATATATTCAAATAGAAAGCAGTTATTTTGGTAATATTTCACAGTATTTCTTTTTGTACTGTATTTTCGATCAAATATTTGCAGCCTTGGTTGTTTTTAAAGATACTTCTTTGTGATTATTATCATCAAATACATTTAAATGGTCACCCATCCCCATGGTAAATATCAAATAAGCAACTACACAACTACTTATGCCTGTGTGTGATTGTCAGTTGCATGCACAATAAATATCGTCAAAAAAGATCCCAGGTCCAAGCTACACTGCAAAGGGAATGCCATTCAAATCAGTGTGCAGTGTTGTTTCTCTTAATCAAGTGATTTGGGACCATTTAAAAGATTTGTAACCCAAATAAAAAGTGTTCTTTTTGATGAACCTATCAAAAAAGACATTTTGAATCAAAGAACAATGGTGCAGATCCCACCCAACTGAACTATCGGGATAATTGTAGTGCAACACAGTTAAACATGTAATTTTGGTGTGTCTAACAATTACAATAATAAGCATTTCCTAATCTTAAATTTATCACTCTCTTCCCTTGATGCAGACATTATTAACAGTTTAAGTCACATCATATGGCTTTATTTTAAATAAAAAGTAGTCCGTTTTTCTCATGCATTTTGTAGCCTGAAGCTGAGATTGCTTTTCCCGAAGTGCCTCGGATCACATTCTCCCCTCTTTCTCTCTATTTCAGCGATGTTGAAATAATGAAATAAATTAGCAACAAGATCCCGTGCGGCAAAGCCTCAGGAATAGGTATGTGGATAATGTGTTTCATGTCTTTTGGTTTCTCTTACTCCCTGTATGCTTCTTCTCATTGGGAAAACACTAAAGCCGAGAATGAGGTTAGACTGGTTTATAGTAGATCCATGACTCCTCAGAGAGATATTTTACTCCCCTCTCTGTCTGCTTCAATCTTTCCTCACCTCTAAATGAAAAAAAAAAAAAGTGTGATTATTTCTGTGGCATGTTGCTGAGGGGATACATTTATAATTCAAGCTGCACTCTCGCAGCCGACACAACAAGTTGAGAATGTCGTTTTGGTTTCCTCATTGAAAACTGAGCTAGGGCAACATGTTATTTCCATCAGTGGGTCAGTGACAGATCAAAATGTACATGATAATGAAAAGGAAAATTGTATTCTTGGTTTTCATGTTGGGTTCATTTGGTTTTGAAATAACGTTTTGGTAATACAACTTTGTACACATTGGTTATTACTGAATGTAGATATACCAATGTGGAGAAAGAGAACACATCTTAGTTAATGTAATTTCAACATTTGCTAATACATAAATAAAATCAAAAGTTGAATCCGTTAATATTATTGGACCTGAGTTAACATGAACTAACAATAAACAGTTGTAATATAATTAACTATCAATTACCAAGATTAATAACTACTGGAACAAATTTAGCTATTGCTCATTGTTAGTTAATGTTAGTTCATGCATTAACTAAAGGTAACTAATGGAACCTTGTTGTAGTGTTAAATTTTAATGAGTGTTTCAATTTAGTGACTCTAAAGGTGTCATGTGGTGTAACCATCAAGTAAAAAAAAAAAAAAAAAAAAATCATAAACTTTTCATACATAAGTGTACTGTACATACTGTACACATCATTATTTTCAAGAAAGTTTATATATATATATTAGTGGTGGGCATAGATTAATTTTTTTAATCTAGATTAATCTCACTGTAATCTTGAAATTAATCTAGATTAATCTAGATTAAAATGGCTCATTTGAATTCTGCCGAAGGCATTCAGAATATGTGTGCTACCCAAATAATGACTAAAGGGCACGTGTTTCTTAAATACAAAGTGACATTTAAATGAACTTGTGGAGAAATGCCAGAGATTTTTATTTTATTTTATTAAAACTAGCATAATAAAGTATGATTTTTTTTTTTTTTTTTTTTTTTTTTTACTTTGAGCAATGATGGAGTTATAATAGACTCTCCTTATGAGCATATAAAACAAAACAGCTCCTTGGAAAAAATGAAATGTAGCCTAATATTGTAGTAGTATAGTTTAAATATAGTTTATAGTAGTATAAATATAGTTTATAACAAAGATATAGTAGTATATATATATATAAATATAGTAGTATAAATATAGTTTATAACAAAGGTCTATTTTTAGTTCAGATTAACTATTGAAGGCAGCAATTTTATTCATAATGTCAAAATAAAACCAACGTAATGTTACTTGAAAGCATTATAGCCTATTCCTGCCAAACTTCCATGGTTGCAGTTAGTGTCACTACAGTAAATCCATGGTAAATGTTGCAGATCTGTGGACACTGGATAGTTTATTCATGGCACAATGTTTCTTCCTGGCTTCCACGCACTTGTTTGATCCGTTAATAACGGAGACATGTGAATGTTTCTCACTAGATCTCGCAGCAATGTTATTACTTAAGTAGCGAATTCAAATGATTTATTTACTGGATACTTATTTACTGAACTCTTAGCGCTGTGTAGTAACAGTGTCGCTTGATCAAGATCGGCTCGCGCTGCTTTGGTCCAAACTTATAAACAAGGGTCTGTCAACCACACAATAACGAGTAGCTCAGTTTCGTTCCGCTTACATTACGTTTAATTGCCATTTGATGTCGGACAATGTTATGGTCGCGCCAGCGTCTCTTACATTATGAGTGCGCTTGCCACGCGCGACCTGCCTACATTTGAAATAACGAAATTTTGGTCGGCAGGAAAAATGGTCCAACGAACCGTTCGGTTTGAAAATGCGTACCGAACACCGAACCGAATTCGGCTAGGTATACATCCGCGCTAAAATATCAAGGTGAAAGTCACCATAGCTTGCTTGCGTAGTACAGACCCAGCTCCCAACCCAACTTTGAGAATAGATTTACGGCGATATTTTTTTTATCGCCCGATAAGAGTCTCACTTTAACGCAGCATGTTAACGCCGATAACGGCCCACCACTAATATATATATACACATACAGAATACAAAATAGCACTAAAATGTAATTTTATTCTTTTAATGAAGCATCATCATGGTTCTTTTCTTTCTCCTTTATGTTAAAGGGACCTTATATGTGTTATGATCAACATAAGAGTAAGTAAATGATGACCGAATATTCAAATATTTCCCTTTAATAAATGTACTGTATATGGGAGGTGGATGCTTTAAAAATTAGATATGAAGCTCAATATCCGAGTACCATGTAGAACACGTGTTTCATGATGCATAATAGTTGAAGCTGAGCCATTTAAGATGGAGTGGGTTTAATTTTTAAACACTCTCTCGGCCAGCTCCTCTGACTCCAGGCTGGATCACATTTGTCAGAGAAGTGTATGTGGAAGGAGAGGTCTATTTTCTTTTCATCTGCCTTGAAGGTCACCTTTCTGGTGACCTTTAATATATCCCTCGAGTGACAAAAGCACAACTCTTTTACCCTCAGAGTTCATTCATGTTTGTGGGACTCTCTGGAAGCTGTTCCCACCAACGTCTCATCTTTCAGAAGTGTCATGTAAAATGAGACATGGGCCAGATGCTGGGAATGTTCAGAAGCCTTCTTGAAATCTACACTCTATAAAAATGTCATGTCAGTTTAAAAAAAAAAAAAAATGCTTAATTTAGTGTGTAACACTAAGTTGACTACTTGAAGATGTAGTTGTTGAAAGTGTTCCTCGTCTGCAGTGCTTAACTCTTTCCCTGCCATTAATGTCATTTTCCGTAATTTATGACACAACGCTTCCCTGACATTGACAGAATTTTCCAACAATCCATGTTTTCACTGTTATACGGTTGAGGGCGCTATTATAATAGATAATGCGTACACGCATCTTCTGAAAGAGTGCTGAATCTCCAGATCGAGAAACGGGCGAAGAAGAAGCAGATAAAAGCGATAGAAGCATTGCTTATGCACATGTAAAATAATACGATCATCAATATTAAACAGCATATGAATCAAAACTGCCAATGTTGCTGAATGAAATGTCGACCCAGGAAGAGGTACAGGACTGTGAAGCTTTGTGGGTGTTGATGGATTCAATCTATTCCATATATGTATTGATCATCGTTCTGAATCTGATCCGGACGTGAAATTGATCCTTGGACAAAAACACAATTTTCTCCGCTTTTTGTTCAAAATGTTTTTTTTTTTTTTTTATGAATCGAACCCACATTCAAATGTGTTGATTAAAAAAGAAAGTATGAAGCTAGAATAAAAGTTTGTATTTTTTTTTTCTAAGCAGAGGCTCTGTTCTTTCTTTTGATATATTGCATGTTCAGATATTAAAACAAAAACAAAAAAATATTCTGGGGGCCATGAAAGTTTAATGAAAACGATCAGTTAAAACTCTAAAGTACACTTTTATGCCCTTTAGTTCATTAATATTATATTCTCTGCAACCATTAAAACAATACTTAAAAGATTTGAAGTACAAGTGCACATTCAATCAACACAGCACTTCTTTTTTGTTGTTCTTTTTTTGTGACTAGATCAACTTAAACTATATTTTTAGTGTCAGATAAAGTAGAAAAACAGACAGTGGTTTGTTAAGCTTGACTAACTACTAAGCATTGTTTGCTCTGCCTCTAGTGTTTTATTTTGTATAGTGCTTCATAAAGAGTGTTTTCACCTGACACAGCACTGTAATTAACAATAACATTAATTACAACATCTATCATGTCTTCTAAAGCACATGGCCTGTTTCTCGTCGAGTTGCACTCCTTGCCCTTTTCTGCTATTATATTCTTTTCTCTGTTTTCACAGGAGTTAAACTGGAACTGACAGTCTGACAAGAACTGCTGTCCAATTGTCCATGTACAGCAGAGACTGGGGATGTCTTTTTTTTTTTTTTTTTTTGGCAGTTTCTCAGTCTTTTTTGTCTTGTCATCTTTAAGTCTTGGTTTGGGATTACGGATTTTTGACTTTCCTAGCAGAGCGCTTTAGCTTTAACCGGATACTGGTGCATATAGGCTAGTTTCACAGAGCCAGACTTTTCGTCAGCATAAAGTCTGATCCACTTTGCAGCTTATTCTGCTCAACAACCAGTCTATTCCAGACTGAAATGCACTGTCTGAACGAATGACTGATCATAGTTTTTTCCTTAGTTTGTTGTTGTTTCAGACCCTGATGAGCAATTACATTTATGTCTATTCATTTAGCTTTTATTCAAAGCAACTCACAAATGTGAAGTATATACACAGCCGATGTAATGTTACCATACCACGTTTTCTTCAAACTACAAGTTGCTGTAAAATTGTTTGTTTGTTTGTTTGTTTACATGGTGCAAAAAAAGCTAGTTACTTTGTATAAGATTTTTTAAGTGCATTCATTTATTCATTTACAGTGCAAAAAAAAGCTAGTTACTGTAGTTTGTATATGGGTTTACATGTATTTGTGTTTGTTTGTTAGCATGTATTTATTTTATTGTTTGCATGTTAATTAATTTATATGCTATTGTTTGTTTACTTTTTTAAGTGCAAAAAAGCTTGGTTTGTATAGGCGTTTTATGTAAGGCAAAGCGTGTTAGTTAGTATGGGGATTCATTAATTTAGTCATTCATTCATTCATTCATTCATTCATTCATTCATTCATTCATTCATTCTGTCATTTGTTCATTCATTCTATAATTCATTCATTCGTTTATGCATTCATTGTCATTTTTTTTGTTATTTATTCATTTACTTCAGATCAGTGCGTGCATTTTTCCAGAAAGTGCTTATGCGCAAACGAGTCTGATACTACACTCAGGCATGCTTTATATCTCATAGACCAATGATCATATTTCTGTCTCTTTCCTTTTCTTCATAAAGCCACAACCAATACTGGAGATCTGAGTGCTTTCCAGCATGAATAGTATAATTTTGTGGATTTTTCAACCCCATCTCTGCAGTATTACACTATTATGGACTTCTCAAGTGACTATTTAACTATTATCACACAGACGTCTCTGTGTGGCCACATGCTGCCTCATTAGCATGAACATGTTGATCTCAGCCCCTTTAAGCACTCGTGTTGGATCTCTATGCGAATGAGCAGCGCTACAGTGGTACGTGACAAAGGGATTTGTGAATGATGGCTTCTAATAGGGGAGCCCATTAGGCGTGTACTGTGGTCTCCTCACAGTAATGATGAGAGGGCTTGCTGGGGGGTCCCGTCTCACGATCCCTCTTAGCCTCCATTTGCATGACGGCTCACATCCCGTCTTAACACTAAGTCTACACTGAGTTCCTAACATTGACGCTCATTGAGCACTGGCCTTTTCCCGTGGCTCTGTATAGAGAGGTTTTGCATACAGAGATGTGGCGGTACTTGCCACGTATATGTTATTATGCAGCATAAACAATACACAGAGTTGCATTTTTTATTTTTATTTTTGGATGCCATGGGAAAGATGTGCACTTTTAAGGTAGATGTTTGAAAGATTTTGCAAGAATGTATTTCATGAATGTTGTGCTCTCTTCTCTGTTTATCGTATGGAGGCCTTTAAGAGCATGATGCCTTTTTGAGTCTATTTTTTAAAAATATATATATTTTTTTTTTATATCTAGTTTATTATTTATTTTTCTGCTGAGTATAACAGCGCAGAAACACCAGAAGACAAAAATACACATATCCATTGGTGTCACTCTAAAAAGTCAAACAGTTGATGTAACCCATAGTAGGGCAACACAAATACTATGGAAGTCAATGGGGTACATCAACTGTTACTGACATTCTTCAAAATATCTTCTTTTGTGTTCAGACAGGTTTGGAACAATTTGAGGGAGAGTAAATGATGACAGGATTGAATGACTCTTTTTAATCCGATGGTAAATGTATGTGAATGTGATTTGTGTACATTTTGTTTGTGATTTCACTAGAACGGATGGAGAGCTGAGGATATAGATTGTGTGTGGGAAAGAACATTGCCTGCCACTTTTAGTGACTGATAACGATCACAATGAACCCTCTGCAAAATATTATAATATGCAATTTACAGTGCTCGATAGACTCTTAAAACCAGGGATTAGAAACTCAATGTTTTCATTTTGATTCATTCTTTGAGCAGATACCGTGTTTTATGCTTTGGCTCCAGCATTCCTAATGGTAATCGGTTAGAGCAAAATGTTATTTATTTTGATTATTTGATTTAGATTTTTTATTTTGTATTTTTTCCCCTAATTAACGTTACGTTACGTTACGTTACGTTACGTTACGTTACGTTACGTTACGCTACGTTACGTTACGCTACGTTACTTTACTTTATGTTATGTTACGTTACGTTACTTTTTGTTGTATTTGTTCTCCAAACCGCTTGCCCTATGTCGGATCGCTGAGATACTGGAGCCTATCCCAGCATCTCGGACCATAGTCTTTCCGTTTCGTTTAGTTTCTCTTGACTCATCATCAAACAACCATAACTAGAACAAAAGAGTAACCCAATCAGTTAAATATGCAAAATGGTGCCTTCGAGTGCAAGACTGCAAAGATGATCAATAATAAAACATGTTTTGTTTCCTGAAAGCATGCTGGAAAATGATTTGGAGTCCCCAAGTCACTTTTGTGTTTGTTTTGAATGCATTTTTAGTTCACATATACAAACATTAGGAGGAGGGGGGGGGGGGGGGGGGGGGCATTCTGGGAGATTGTGCTATCTGTTCTGAAAAGTTCTTGATTGTGGTGCAGAGAAACAGAGCCTTTGGCACTATGTGCTTAGTGAATTGGGACACAAATGCTGGTGGCATTGTTGTTTTTTTTTTTAAATATTTCGACGCACATTTTCTTTGAGTCATGCGGTAAGCCCCTCGTGGTGAGCTGAGGTGGCCTTGCACCGATTATCCCCGCGATTGCGAAACATGACCACCTGCTGGCATTTTGCCCTTAGTCAAAATCCCTACACTGCTGAAGGACTTGTTTATTTTTCCTCTGGTGGTACTGTTTTTACGAAACAAGTTTCACAATTACCGTGTGCCCAGGGATAAGGCTAAACATGAAGACATGGGCAGGCAGGCACAACTCCAGCTAAATATAGCACAAATGATTAGCTGTGCTGAGAGGGAGTTTGGGCTCGGTTAGACTTGGAGGAAGGCAGATGCTCAATTAGAGGGAGAAACTGCCTCCTCCGAGGTTACCAAAAGATAAAAACTACACAGAACACATGAAATCTTACTGATATTTAATAGCCATTCAACTCTGTATTTTAATACATCAGAGGTCAGGATTTTTTCTACCTTGGTAATTACTGACAATGTTTAAAGAGGCACTTTTTTAAAAATGTCTTGATTTTGTGTTTGGGGGTCTACTAGAATAGGATTTTATGCTTGATTTTTTTATACACACTTTTTTCAACATTTTTACTTCCAAGTCTGTCAGTAACTCTCTGGGATGAGTTTCCTGTACAAGGACGTAACTTGCTGCTTAAAGGGATAGTTTACCCAAAAATGGAAAAATCTGTCATCATTTACTCACCCTTAATTTGTTCCATATCTCTATGAATTTCTTTCTTCTGCTGAACACAAAAGAAGATATTTTGAAGAATGTCGGTAACCAACAGTTGATGGACCCCATTGACTTCCATAGTATTTTTTTTTTTCTTTTTCATACAATGGAAGTCAATGGGGCCCATCAACTGGTTTGGTTTGGTTACCCATTTTCTTCAAAATTACCCAAATTTGGAGGGCTAAACATTCCAGTGCTGTTAAACTAAATAATAGCACTCTTAAAATTTTGCTTGGCCAAACCAGATTAGGATTGTGACTGGTAAATAAATACAATATTTGATTTTGAGCAATGAGTATTGTTTTACTATTGCACTCTATTTGTCCCTACTAATCCATAAGACCCAACTAATCTGTAATTTCCATCTTTGATTATTATCATGTTTATCGATTAGTTTTTGGTCGTCCCATTTACTTTATCTAGCTGAATCTTCCACAGGTTACTAAGAAAAGCTTCTCATACCATAAGTCTTTCCCCTCCTCTGCTTAAATGCCATTAAAGCCTCTCTTTCATAAAGCTGGCTCTCTTCTCTGAACAACTTTATGCCTATTACAGGCAGCCTACATCTACTGGTTATCAACCACAGCCCATCTGCTGCCTGGAACCAAAATAAATGAGAAAGAATGGACTTTTCAAATGCTGTGCTGTTCATTATGAGTGCTTTTAGTGTGACCTATTTGAATGAATTGCTGTATAAGTTAGTGCAGAACTTTTAAGCCAAGAACAAAATCACGAGCCTTGGCAAGAGCACTACATTTATTGCGGCAATTTATGAAAAGAATTGCTCAAAATGTGCAACACAGCACTGCATAGCAAAACAGATTTACCTTTATAAATACTGCTTTGTCAAGCTATTCATCTGTCCACTTTGTCAGATGAGCTTTTTTTATGCCAGGTTCAAACTACACAATATGTGTGTGTTACGATAGGCACGATTATGTGATTTTGACTCCTAAATTTTTGTTGTGTGTGGGCAAGAAACATATTAGACTACACGTTGCTTCCCAATCAATCATCGCTAGCTGCCTTTAATGATGTGCATGATGTCATCAAGAAGGCGGAACTGGCTTCACAAGAGCATAAACAAACAATAGTTGTACTAGCCTAATGCTAATCCCAGTACTAGTGTGATGCTAATTCGGACACTGAGTGCTCCAGAAGGGCTGCCGCTTTTGTATATTTTGTGCTTGCTGTTTAATAATCATTTGAAACTTAGCAAACTGGTAGCTCCAGTAGTAATGAAAATAATATTGAAATCTGTCGTGGAAATTAGCATGTATAAACCTTAATTAAACTATTTAATCAATTTAAACTGAATTTATACCTGTATGATATTACGCTGTAGCCACATTGGATCAGCGGTTCGGAAAATGGATGGATGATTGACTCAGCTGCATTGTGGGTATTCTTTAGTCATTCAGCATCCATTGGTTGCACACTCATTATTGCGGTGCATTATGGGATTGAATGAGTGCACTTGATAACGTCCACTATGGTTTCGGACACCACTACAAATGGCTGTCCCCTCAAATAGTGCCCTATTTAAGGGTATAGGGGGTAATTTCAGACACAGCCCTAGTATTTATGTTGTGACGTTGTGAAGCGTTGCAGACATGGAGTTGTTTGTCCTCCATTATGACTCACTATACGAGATGAAATGATGAAATCAAAACGGCATCTGATGTCAAATGGATTGTGCCAAATTCGGGCTGATATTGTGTAGTCTGAAACCTTGCATTCGAGGTCTGAAGGAATATATATATATATTCCTTCTGACCTCTAGAATAGAATAGAATATATTCTATTCTATTCTATTCTATTCTATTCTATTCTATTCTATGAACTGTATTAAGAAGTCTTTGCTTCATGAATGGTTATTCATACTCATTACCATGGGTTAGTAATTAATCCTGAGAATTCTGGTTTTGAGATATCACACTGTAAATTAAGAGGTCAGAAACACTGACTGGATGAATACACAACATATTTTTAAAAACAGCTTGTTTATTTGCAAAGCTGTTGCCATGTAACTATCCACACTGGCTGTTTTCAGTTCAATGCTGGAGCTATTCAGTGTTTGAACAACTAACAAGTCCTAGTGAAGAGTGACTGAATTAACCAGGTTTATATAGGCAGAAACTAACAAGCAACAGCTGAATACAATCATGGCTGATAGTCTGGGCAGTGGGTTATGGGTAATGCAGTCTTTGGAGTGCCCTCTGGTGGTTCTCAAGGGCACTCCAGTTGGTGACTGTAAAAGTATGCATGTAAACCTATTTTAGGAGATATCCAAAACAGAATTAGGAACCTTTAAAATAACATAATAGTGGCACTTCAATCTTTTGTGCAGTGAAAGTTTATTGATTGAACAATAGATTAAACCTTATTTTTAAGAGTGCAACACCCACTTTTCACCATCCAATCAATTCCTGATTGAAAAATCAAATCTTGTCCAGTATTTTTTTTTTATAGTTGAATATCCTGAATATCCTGTTTCATCCCCCCAAGTACCCCCTTGTAAGCTGAAAAGCGACATCTATCTTTTCAATAGCAATCGACAAATCAAATTGTTCATGTACAATATGTCAGCCGTATTTGTGATTGCTTTTAAAGGCAGTGCACTGACATCGGGACACGTATGTGAACTCACACATCCAGAAACACTCTCTGAGATGACACAAGCAGAAGCACGTTCACACCCCTTCATCCTCACCCACTGTGTGGTATTGACCCAGCCTCTAATGGACTAGTTTGGAGGGAGGACCACGTCTCCACGGAACACTTAGAGAAAAACCGAACTCCATGCGCAAGTCACAGCAGAGCAGCTCAGCTGAGGCCTGAAGTGTGGGTGGGAACGATAAAGCCGGAATATCTAAGTCAAGCTGGGATCATTATCCCATCTTAATGCACTCTCTGTTTGGCTTGGTGTGCTCCCACTTTTATTTCCTTCGAGAGGCTTGAGTGCCGTGTTTACTCGCCAATTACTGCTGCTCCCTATCGTTAGAGGATGGATCCTCTCAATTATATATTTTCTCTCATTTCATAAAGAGAGAGATGTAAATGGCGTGTGCCTGGATGCATATCGTATGCTGAGTTAAGCGCAGTCTCCTCAAATCAAAGCAGTTTGGCATCTGAAATCACAAACCGAGCCCACGTTCAGTCGTACGGCAACCCCCACTGAGAGTGTTCGTGCGATTCCCAGACTATGCCGGCTGGGCGTGAGCACATGTTCCAGCATGTTAGATTTAGCATTGTCGAGTGGGTTGAACGCAGCTTATAGACTCTGTGAAATCTAAATCGGAATTTAGTCTGTGTCTCTTAGCTTTGAGGCCATTTATAAGCACTGCACATTGATAAAATTAACTTTAAGCAGATATACATATTTAACATGAACAGTCTTTCTTATATTGGAAAACAGTCCATCCATGCATGCTTGCATGCTTGCATCCATCCATCCATCCATCCATCCGTCCGTCCGTCCATCCATCCATCCATCCATCCATCCATCCATCCATCCGTCCGTCCATCCATCCAGATAACTAGTCCGGAAAATCTTAATTTCATGTTGTCTAGAATTATTTGCATCAAGTAATTAGTAAAATGATATTTATGGCTCAGATGATTGGCTCAACACATCATGGCTGCAGAACTAAGCACTTATTAACAACGATTGTAAATTTCAAATCAGGTTCTGTGGGGGAGTCTGACATTCTCATTAAAACACACAAATATGGTTTGGAGTCGTCTTGTTATATATTATTTTTTATTTTATTTATTTATTTTTTAATAAATGTGGATAAATTAGCAATTTGCAATAATTCCGTAATGCAAAATAGTGTGTTATTATAACAGGATTATAATGCATTTCCAATGTATTTTCTGTTAAGTTTATTGCTTAGTTAATATGTGTGGTGAAAATAGACTCAGTGCCTAAATTATACTAGTTGCATCTATGCTTCTGTTCCTGCTCCACAGCATCACTTATGCAGGCAATGTGGATGCTATTCCCTGTTAATATGGCCATCAAAATAAATGTGCAATGCCTACACACGATCTTGCTCTATGATGAAAGAAATCCTGAAATGTGTCCCAGTTGGCCAAATTGTGGTAAAAACTGCACAGTGTGTACTCAGCCTAAGATGCCAGGGCTTTTGTGAAAGAAACTTTCACTTCAAAGCAAAAGAGAGGAACTAACAGGAAAAAATGACCTTTGTATTGAAAAAAAAAAAAAAAAAATCTACGGCAGCCATTAATACATAAGTGCTACGGTGGGTAATGGAACGATCAGAGGGTGCCGTGACACCCCACTAGAATATTGGATACAGCTCTTTGCTCCTCTGTCTTTTTAACCTCACTCTGGGGCTCAACAGAGCAGGCGGATAACACAGAGTCACTGAGGACAGGCCAAAAGTGAGTCAGAGTCTTGACAAAGAAACGCTTGTTCTCCCGAGGCAGCTGGGCTCATTCTGATGATGCACTGAGGAGAGAACGGCCATGTACATAGACACTAATCTGCACCCTGTGTCATACTCGATATAGGGACTGGGAGCTCTGTGATCTAAAGCCGGTGTGATGAGAGGATATTGCATTGTTAAGCTGATCAACTCAGTCAGCACATATTCTCTTGCAGGAGACATATACATCTTTTGCATGTATAAGATCAATGATGGCACACATTTTAGATTATGCAATATGATTGTGTAGCACTTAATTTTACAGTCCTGTTCCCCATGTACATATTATGCATTTATCATAGTAATTGCAATAACTGGGTAATAACTAGGTAACCCTGAACCTACCCCTAAATCTAACCTGAACCCATGTTGTTACCTTATTGCCCAGGGCCAGTACTTAGGTATGTACACTGTAAATGCACGTAAGTGCACATACTGTAAAATAAAGTGCATCCATTTTGTATTTCCCCAATATTTAAAGCATGTGTGTGTGTGTGTGTGTGGGTGGGTGGTCCTGGTAAACCCTACGTCACAAAGATGTCCCCACAAAGATATCCGAAATCCTTGTGGGGACATTTTTTTGGACAACTTATATATCATATTAAGTCATGTTTTTTGAAAATGTAAAAATGCAGAAAGATGGGTAGGTTTAGAGGTAGGGTTAGGGAATATAATACACAGTTTGTACAGTGTAAAAATCATTATGTCTATGGAATGTCCCCATAAAACATGAAAACCCAATGTGTGTGCATTGTGTCAAGTCAAGTCACCTTCATTTATATAGCGCTTTTAACAATACAGATTGTTTCAAAGCAGCTTAGTTACAGTGTTACAGTAATAGGAAATTAATGGAACAGAGATTGTTTTGGCTTTACAGCAGCTCTAGAAAAAAGGTATTGTCCAGCTAAAGTAAGTTTTTGATTGATCCATTTCCGTTGTAAAAATCATTAGTTATTAAATTAGGGGCCGCTTACACCACACCGTTTTAACTGTGTGTGTGTGTGTGTGTGTGTGTGTGTGTGTGTGTGTGTGTGTGTGTGTGTGTGTGTGTGTGTGTGTGTGTTTGTGTGTGTGTGCGTTAAAAAAACATAATACATTTATTGGCATCCTGTCCACCACAACAAACTTTTTTTTACATTTTTTTGATGAAGACCTTGAGAAGAAAGTTTAGAACATGTGAAAGTAGTAAAATACAACATTTGGCCAATACAATACATTGTTCAACATATGAGGGAAATCACATTTGTATGTGACAGAAAAATAGACAGAATTCTCCTGTGACTGTGTGTACAGTGCACATTGTTAAGCTAGTGAGAGCATGAAAGTGTGTTTTAAGATACATTTTGTCCACAAGGCCAAAACTGCCCATAGTTGAAGAAACATTCAGTAATAGAAATAGTTATGCAGGAACAAAATCTGCAAAATTTGCACAAAAGATATCTGAGGAAGAGGATTTTTTTGGCTTGGCTTTCATCAAAGTAAGGGACAAAAAAAAAGTCTAATTAAGAAGTTCTAATTAGGTACATGGAGTTGAGAGATCATCAGGGAGAGTAAACGAGATTGAGAGAGAGAGAGAGAGAGAGAGGAGGAGGGGCGGGGGGGGGGATTGTTGGTTGGGTGAAGAGATAAATTATATATACAATAGCGTACAGCCTCAGCGACCCTTTTGATATTTTTTTTTTTTTTTTTTTTTTTTTTTTTTTGTTGCTTCCAGACCAAACAGCATTTTGACAAAACTCCACATTTTGAAACCACTTGGAAGCACCTGACAGCTTCAAGTCGACATGAAGAGAGTGGAAGTTAATACAAAGTTCTGTCATGAAACTCTAGATATCGCAGACTAATTGGTCCTTAACTCAATCTGCTTGCAATCAAATCATTCTCTATTGAAGGGCACATCTGATCGGTTCCTGCTGTATCTGTAGCCTAATGAGCTCGTTGCTCAACCTTCAAATACTTGGTCAGCTTTTGCTGTAGCAGTTTCCAGCACACTTTCAGAAACCCTCCACCTTCCCCAGCTCCACCTGTATAGATCTGCTACGGGTAATTGTACAGCAGCAGCATGTCTTACTTGCTCACTGCAGCATGTTGTGTATTGACAGTAGCAAGTCAGCAATAACCAGCAGCAGCAGCGTAGCAGATCATATCCATTACCATGCCAAACACTCCGAGAGTTGTCATGGCAGAAACGTTTTTGGGTTAAAGATTACGAGAACACATTAATAAAAGAATTTGCATGTGCATATTATTCATTTATAAGGAACAATGAAATATTCCATAAACAAATGTCATGTTGAAAAGATATTCCTAATATCATTATTGTTTGTTTTTTTATGTTTGAGCTCATATATCTCCATTTTAGTAACAGTCTGAGTAATATAAGTCTTAAAGGAATAGTTCACTTTTAAAATGAAAATTTTGTCATCATATACTCTCCCTCATGTTGTTTCAAACCTGTATGAATTTCTTTCTTCTGCTGAACACAAAGGAAGATATTTAGAAGAATGTCAGTAACCAGACAGTTTTTGGGTCCCATTGACTTCCATAGTAGGAAAAAAATATACTATGGAAGTCAATGGGACCCAGAAACTGTCTGGTTACTGACATTCTTATAAATATCTTCCTTTGTGTTCAGCAGAAGAAAGAAATTCATACAGGTTTGAAACAACATGAGGGTGATTATATGATGACAGAATTTTCATTTTAAAGTGAACTATTCCTTTAAACTGTAAACCCTTAAGTGTTGACTTTCTAAAAAAAAAAAAAAAAAAATTTTTATATATAGTTATGTGTATATTCAGAATGACTTATGAGCAGTACACTTTTTTTTATTTTTGGGTATGTCATTTATGCCCCACTTGCCAAAATGGGGTGTGTAGGGAAAGAGGGTTAATATGATACACACTTCAACTAACAGAATCCCACAAAAATATTTTATTATCTTTTATTTGCATTGTGGCATTATTTTCATGACCAACAATCAGTTATTGCATAATCCAGTTCAATTGGAGTCATCAGATTAATCAAAATGATCATGAAAACCGTGTCACAATGCTAATGGTCCTAAAATATGACTCATATTTTTGAGATTTACTCAACTACCACAAGCTCATAGAGGAAATTTTACATTACACCTACAGTCAGTTCACCCTGAAAGAAGTAATTAAAATGGTGCAATCGACAGAGAGAGAGAGAAAAAAAAAGTGCTGGTTTATGCAGCGTTTGTTTGTGCAGTGGCATGCATTTAGAGATTAAAACAGAACAAACTGTAATTGTGCCAACTGTCCAGTGGGACAGATACAACCAAGAGCATCGCAAGAGGCAGACAACTGTAAAAGAAACACTTGAAATAATAACAAGGATTTGTTTTCAAAGAGAATGGAGCTAAATATATTGCGTATGGCAGCTATTATCAAGAGTGATGGTAGGAACGTTCAAACAGCGTGACACTTCTGGGTCGTTATAAATGTCCTCGCTCTTGCCGCATTCCGTTTTCTTTTTGTTCCATTTGTTTTCTGAGTCGAAAAGAAAAGCGGGTGTCTAGCTCTTGTTTTTGTCCTGGAAATGCATTGGCCGTCTTGTCCCGAGAGGCGAAAAATCCAGACAGACATGCTTTGTGTCTCGTGTAAATGTCCCTCCTCCCTTTCTCCTTTCACAGGTGGATGGAGCTCCAGAATCGGCAACGCTGTCAGTCGTGGCTCTGAGCGGCAGATACTCTCATGTTCCCGGGCCAATGCCTCGAGTCTCTGCTCTCTGCCAGCCTGTCCCGAGTCTGCAGCTATACTCAGAGCTAACGCTGCCAGTGGAGCCTTCATGAGCATCTCCAGCCTTTCTACACTTCTCAGATAGAGGTACACTTCAGATCACACTGCCGGGAGGTGTTCAAGGAATAATGCAACCACAATTCTGTCATCATGTATTCACAAGCCTGCTAAAATATGACTTTCTTTCTTCCTTGAACACAAGAGAAGATGTTATGCACTGCTCTTTTATGAAGAGTGAACAAAGAATGTCAAGCACCATAAAGCAAACTAAAGGTTTCTTTAAAGCAGTTCAAGTGACGTGTGCACTAAATAGTCTTCTGAAGCCAAGCAAATTGAAATTTAGATATTTAGTTATTTATAGAAAGTCTTCCCTTAGGCTCTTTTTTTTTTTTTAGATTTGAGAGCTGCAGTGTAGATTATAACTGTGAATAATTTACATTTAGGACTTTTCCTCAAACATAGCTTTCAAATGGTTTCAAAAGACATCAAATATAGTTCATTGTAGGGATCACTTTTA
This sequence comes from Squalius cephalus, assembly GCF_949319135.1. Taxonomy (NCBI): domain Eukaryota; kingdom Metazoa; phylum Chordata; class Actinopteri; order Cypriniformes; family Leuciscidae; genus Squalius; species Squalius cephalus. Next base: position 11,353,082 of record NC_137132.1, on the reverse strand, counting down.
TGGTGCCTTAGTCAATGTGTGGAAAAGATCAGATTGGATATTCTTCTAAATTGTGCCTTTTGTGATCTGTGGAGGAAAGAAAGTCATGTGGGTTTGGAACGAGATTACTATATTTTCATTTTTGGGTGAACTGGCCCTTTAACATTGTCCTAGATGTGGAATTTCACACCTAAAATGAAAAAGCAGAAGAGATGTTGATGTTGGCAGCTGTCATGCCGTAACTTGATGAGACTCTGAGAGAGGAATCTTTATTAACATTCTTTGAGACATTTAGGTTTTATTCAGGCAAACAGCATTTATTTTTTTTTTCAAAAGTTGTTTATAGTATGAACAGCAAAAACATTGGATGAGTATTTAAATATATTATATATATATATATATATATATATATATATATATATATATATATATATATATATATATATATATATATATATATATATATTTAAATACTCATCCAATGTTTTTGCTGTTCATACTATAAACAACTTTTGAAAAAAAAAAAAAAATGCTGTTTGCCTGAATAATATATATATATTCAGCAGTAATGCAAATATTTCAACAGTAATGCAAATGTATCATTTAATCTGTATCATCTTTTTATTCATCAATGAACCCTGAAAAAAAAAGTATCACGGTTTCCACAAAAATATTAAGTACCACCATTTTCGACACTGATAATAATGTTTCTTGAGCAGCAAATCAGCATATTAAAATGATTTCTGAAGGATCACGTGACACTGAAGACTGGAGGAATGATGCTGAAAATTCAGCTTTGACATCACAGGAATACATTACATTTAAAAATATATTCAAATAGAAAACATTTATTTTTAGAGTTTAGAAAATAACGCTATAATCAGATTCTTGTTTTTGGACAGATGTTTCAGCCTGGACTTTCAGCTTGGATTTCAAGTAGTTCTTTACATGCCCAATGTCATATAAGCTTCATACATTACAAAATGCATCAGTCATTACTATGTAAACCATGTACTGTAACGGATATTGACTACACTGTCTGAACAAACCAATCTGATTTCATTACTTGTGAAATGACAGTGCAGACTGTCAGTTCTAAAGATTAGAAAACAAATCAGAATGTTTTCTCCTCATTTATTACTTCATATCCAAAAATGACAGATGTGTGATTCAAAACACATCCATGTCAAACACTGCTTTCTATTGTCTAATCATCTGGATATGATGCGTTTACATAATCAAGTTGTAAGGCACACAAAGCTCTCCACACGTGATTCAATTTAGATTGTATGATGTTGTTTTTGAGTGGCAATATAATGGACAAAAAGACAAAGATATGCTGTTAGAGTTAACTTTTTCATTAAAATAGGAATCTGTAAGTTAATAGAAATAGAAATATATATATATTCTCCTCAGCTCATATTCTTATACTTAATGGTTTCCATCTTTCATATTTGCATGTTACAGAACAGGCATGTATTATATACGACTCAAACTGCAAGCTAATTTTCATATTTCTGTTATTTAATATCCTCCCACAGCTGTTTCTAGCTGTTATTTTGCCTTAGCCATTAGTCATAACTCATACTTGGTGGCATAGAGATTAATATTTTTACTGTCATAGTTGTATAAGAAAAATAAATACAGTTGCTTGCTGCCTAGTAGCATTCGTGAAAAAAAGCTAGATCCAGCTCAACAAAGTCACAGCTAAGGTCAGAGGTCAACTAAAGGTAAAAAAATGAAATACAGAAGAAGTAGGTATGTTCTTTCTGGAAAACAGGCCTGCCACGGTCTGGCGCATACCCTACCTTGCCTAATTCAACGTGAAGGGTTCTTTAAAGCTCCAGAAACATGATGCTTTCAGAGTTGACTGGTGAGGCCCTCTGGGTAATAGCCTCAGTCCAATGCATTTCAGTGGCAGCTGACTCTAAATGTCGCATCAATAGTCCGAAACATCATTTTTCTTTGGGTATAATATGACCGAAATGCCACAGAAACACGTGAAACCGATGCAGGTGCTCTGAATGCACTGAGTGAATGAAGTCAGCTAAATGGTGCTGTCAATGTACCGTACATATATAGAGCAGTTGATTGTGTCTGCATGTCCTTAAATTGTTTTGTATAGGGCAGAAATATAGATGCAATTTATGATGTTTTGTGAGTAATGGTGCTGTACTTTTTGGTGCAGTGCCCAGCATTGTTTTGTGCATTTATTCCTTAAGGGGTGGAATACATAACTGTTACAATCCAAGTGTGTACTGTATATTAGGGCTGTGAAACTATTGCATAAAAAAATATATGTTTCCAATGTTATATATGTTAATATTATACATTATTACAAATTAATTAAAATATTATTGCGTGTAAAAAAATTAAATAAATCAGCCCTGTACTTAGTTGGATTTGTTAGAAGTTTTATTTGTTTTTTGTTCTGTTTTGTTTTGCGGCTCGAGACGCTAAAGACACAACACAAGCAGTTTGGAGAATAGATGTTTTTTGTTTTGCTCAATATTGCTTAGTTTTGCTTTGTTTTGTTTTGCGGCTCGAGACGCTAAAGACACAAGTTTGGAGAATAGATGGGGATTTTTTTGCTTTGCTTTGCTGCGCTGTTTGAGGCGCAAAAGACCCAACACAAGCGGTTTGGAGAATAGATTTGTTTTGTTTTGTCCCTCTGCCCAAGACACTAAAAACCCTACATAGGACAAGTGGTTTGGAGAATGGATGTGTTTTTTCCTACATAGGACAAGCGGTTTGGAGAATGGATGTTTTGTTTTGTTTTGTTTTGTTTTGTTTTGTTTTGTTTTGTTTTGTTTTGTTTTGTTTTGTTTTGTTTTGTTTTGTTTTGTTTTGTTTTGTTTTGTTCGTTTCGTTTCGTTTCGTTTCGTTTCGTTTCGTTCGTTTCGTTTCGTTTCGTTTCCCAAGACACTAAAGACCCTACATAGGACAAGTGGTTTGGAGAATGGATGTTTTTGTTTTGTTTTGTTTTGTTTTGTTTTGTTTTGTTTTGTTTTGTTTTGTTTTGTTTTGTTTTGTTTTGTTCTGGTCCTCGGCCCAAGACACTAAATACCATACATATGATAAACGGTTTGGAGAATGGATGTTTTGTTTTGTTTTGTTTTGTTTTGTTTTCCGGCCCAAGACAAGCGGTTTGGAGAATGGATGTTTGTTTGTTTTTTTTCTACATAGGACAAGCGGTTTGGAGAATGGATGTTTTGTTTTGTTTTGTTTTGTTTTGTTTTGTTTTGTTTTGTTTTGTTTTGTTTTGTTTTGTTTTGTTTTGTTTTGCTCAATATTGCTTAGTTTTGCTTTGTTTTGTTTTGCGGCTCGAGACGCTAAAGACACAAGTTTGGAGAATAGATGGGGATTTTTTTGCTTTGCTTTGCTGCGCTGTTTGAGGCGCAAAAGACCCAACACAAGCGGTTTGGAGAATAGATTTGTTTTGTTTTGTCCCTCTGCCCAAGACACTAAAAACCCTACATAGGACAAGTGGTTTGGAGAATGGATGTTTTTTTTCCTACATAGGACAAGCGGTTTGGAGAATGGATGTTTTGTTTTGTTTTGTTTTGTTTTGTTTTGTTTTGTTTTGTTTTGTTTTGTTTTGTTTTGTTTTGTTTTGTTTTGTTTTGTTTTGTTTTGTTTTGTTTTGTTCGTTTCGTTTCGTTTCGTTTCGTTTCGTTTCGTTCGTTTCGTTTCGTTTCGTTTCCCAAGACACTAAAGACCCTACATAGGACAAGTGGTTTGGAGAATGGATGTTTTTGTTTTGTTTTGTTTTGTTTTGTTTTGTTTTGTTTTGTTTTGTTTTGTTTTGTTTTGTTTTGTTTTGTTTTGTTCCTCGGCCCAAGACACTAAATACCATACATATGATAAACGGTTTGGAGAATGGATGTTTTGTTTTGTTTTGTTTTGTTTTGTTTTCCGGCCCAAGACAAGCGGTTTGGAGAATGGATGTTTGTTTGTTTTTTTTCTACATAGGACAAGCGGTTTGGAGAATGGATGTTTTGTTTTGTTTTGTTTTGTTTTGTTTTGTTTTGTTTTGTTTTGTTTTGTTTTGTTTTGTTTTGTTTTGTTTTGTTTTGTTTTGTTTTGCTTTGTTTCTCTGCCCAATACACTAAAGACCCTACATAGGACAAGCGGTTTGGAGAATGGATGTTTTGTTTTGTTTTGTTTTGTTTTGTTTTGTTTTGTTTTGTTTTGTTCCTCTGCCCAATACACTAAAGACCCTACATAGGACAAGCGATTTGGAGAATGGATGTTTTGTTTTGTTTTGTTTTGTTTTGTTTTGTTTTGTTTTGTTTTGTTTTGTTTTGTTTTGTTTTGTTTTGTTTTGTTTTGTTTTGTTTTGTTTTGCTTTGCTTTGTTTCTCTGCCCAATACACTAAAGACCCTACATAGGACAAGCGGTTTGGAGAATGGATGTTTTGTTTTGTTTTGTTTTGTTTTGTTTTGTTTTGTTTTGTTTTGTTTTGTTCCTCTGCCCAATACACTAAAGACCCTACATAGGACAAGCGATTTGGAGAATGGATGTTTTGTTTTGTTTTGTTCTGTTTGTTTTTGTCTTCCTCAAAAAGACACTGAAAACCCTACGTACGACAAGCAGTTTAGAGAATGGCTGTTGTTTTTTTTGTTGTTTTTTTTATACACACATATACAGTAGGAGTGTGAAACATGGCGAGTTAGGGCAGCAACAGCTGATATAACTAACTTATCACGCTGTGGGCAATGAATGAATAGCAGTAGGGGTCTGAAAGGTTGTCTATGCTAACCAGCGGTAATGTGTCAAGACCACATCTGTCTGGCTGACCTCATTCAGCGGTAGAGCTTCACATGCTCGCCCAGACACTACAGAAGAGAGTAGACGATGACAGTATCTGGAGAGGATGGGCGGCAGAGCGTTTCAGGGTCATTTAGGCTGTAGAGCAGGGAGTTGACTGATATTATATGTTCACTGACTGAGAGAGGTTATCTCAGAACCGAGCCCAGTCGCTTCTCTGCCAAGATTCTTTTCCTGAGGGTATCCAGGCGGCGCTGCGCTAATTAAAGCAAACATCAGCAGAACGCCCAGCAGAATTTAGTCATTCAAGGGCACAGAGTTTTTATGCGCTGGTTACATTTTCCTTATGTTGAATCTCACTATGAAACTAACACATCATGAAGAGTTAGACAAACCGAGAGGACAACGGCTGAACTGCGAGTATGTTTGTAGGGCAGGATTAAGCATCTTATGATGGATTATTGACTTGAAAAATACATCTTGAGTTCAAGGCCTAGAAAAATAAATCACACAAACTGGGTCAGATTAAATTATCTCAGAATTTTTGATGAAGCCGTTGAGTTGATATAATTATCAGTCGGCATAGAGGCTTGTTGTTTGAGCGCACTTATATAAGCGATCAATCACAACAATGATGCGCTTCATGCAGTGATTTTCTCACTGTGCGAAACCTCTTGAACTCATTTGACAGTGATTTCAAAATGGAGTTTGAATAGACAATAGGTTTTGATTCAGATGCATTAGTATAAATCACTCTGGCTAGAATACATCCATTCAGGCAGTCTGTTATGTCTGTCCAACAAAAACCTCATATCAGTTTAATAAGAGTACTTTTGAAAGGCATTAATGGACTAAATGGACTGGTGTTCATTCCAGGGCATTGTACACCCTTTTTTAGGCAATTTATGTGGCAGTCCACTTGGTCCCCTTTGCCAGATAATACAATTATAAATATTATTGTTGTTGTTGTTGTTGTTGTTGATGCTGTATTTGTCCACTTTAAACATCCAAGGGCACATGATGTGTCAGTGTTATTTATTTATTTATTTATTTTCTAAATAGAGTTGAATAATTGTAATGTTGTAAGACACACTATATTCACTTTTGTAGATATTGCTGCATGTCCCTTCTGGTGATGTAATGCCCTGCTTACATGGCCGTAAACATCAGTGATTTGGTTTTTGTTTAGGGAAAGATTACCGCGTTGGAAGAGGGACCGTTTGGGGTTTAAATCAGCGTGGGCTCTGGAGTGTTGAATTACTGTCTCAAGAGCTGATAAGATCTTAGTTGTGTGTTTGTGTGTGCAATGAAGTTTGACCTTCATGTTTAATGGCTGAGAAAATGCTGTGACTAACAGTTTAGTTTTCATTGCTAACACTATACACCATCACGCCCATATGATCATGTTCTTACTGCATTAATATACTTTATTACATTAACATTAACACAAGCTGTTCCACAAAATAAGTACTTATATTGCATATACTGTGTGCAAAAATGTGGGACCGGCTTTTTCATGTATTGTGTATCAGGTTTATTTAACAATGATGGATTTGCAGATCATATGGTTACATCATTTATTGTTTAGTTGAAAAGGATGGAATTGTATAATCTCCACAAAGAAGTGATTTGGATGACAGAATAAGATATGACAGCTGCAAACTTCCTTTCTATTTTGCTGAGTTTTGTTTGGAGCTCATGATGTCAAATTGTGAAATTGTCTTGTGTTCAGTGGCAGTTTTAGGTTTTTTTCTAGTCTAAATAGGCCTCTGTATTTATTTTGCTATTCAGAATAGTGAGCTGAGGGAACAAGTTAGACATCAATGACAGAAAAATGAGAGCACATGAAATGTGCAGTAAACAGGATGTGGAATATCACTCCAAAACAACTAAAAGAACCATATTACAGGCAGGCCGAGTCCCAGTGTTACAAGTTGCATTTGCAAGTTTGTCTTCAAAAAGTTCTTTAGAATTGTTGCAAGGCAATGGGGAAGGCAATTCTACATATTTAAAAGCTACAATTATAAAAAAAAAATATATAAACATATTGGAATGTATGTTTAGGGCCTGGGGATGTTTAGGATTGGCAATCAATAAATGCAGCTGCTTATAAACCTACAGAACAAAATATTGCACAGTCACAGCTTTCTACAGGGACGGCCATAATGCCTCAATAAAAGCTTAGTACTTTCACATTTGATTAATTTATTAGATTCATCATTCAAGAATTAGATTCAAGTAGACAGTAGCTTTTACTCAGAGATTTACAGACAGTGTTTTAAAAGGGCAAATCAATCCTGGAGATATGCAAGAGACATTTTAAATCCGGAACTGATCATAATATCGAACATCAATTGGACATTTGACCATAGATATTGCTTTCTAAGCAAAAGTGGCCAATTTTTTTAATATATATATTTTTTTTGCTAAAATGTGACTCAGGTCTGTGCGTCCAGCCAACCAACCAATCTGCATGGGTTGCTTTGCTAATGATGTAGGCGTACCCGTGTATCTGATGAGGCTTTCAAAACGCGTGCAGGAAAAATATGTCGAGTCGCAGTGCGGATCTCCTCTGTCTCACAAGAAAAACTCAGCGGTGGAGGAGACTGGTATTGTGATGTTCCATGCTGCAGTCATGGCCAAAATCATCATACCTTACACACAGGTTTAGACATGATTGTTGTGTGTCGCGTTAAGAGTGCCGTCCAGACTTTGCAAAAATCCACCTGGATAAAATCTGGATATGCAAAAAAATCAGATTTTTGCTGGCAGATTGAACAAAGCCTAAATCAGATCAAAGTCGGATTGTTTTGAAATGCAGTCATATTGGAATTCATGCGACTTTTATGCCACTCTAGATTGACCTTTCATCACAATTCACAGGGAGTTTGATTGACAGGCGATCTGACCAATCATAATCCGCCGTCTTAACGTTGGTGGATTTGAACTCAAAAAACGGTGTGTACTGACGTTTTTCCAAGGTTGAAACAACATTCCTTCTGATGTTCATTCATTTTTATTTGATGCTATAAATTAACCAGAGGGATTTGATGATCGGTTCACGAGCAGCTTTAACTGAGGCTCTACAGCGATCTGTCTCGACACATTAGAGCCACAAAAAGGTATTAATTGTTTATATTTCTTTCAAAAATGACTAAATTTGAAAGTTGAGTCTTTGTTGCATATTATAATTAAGCTGCTGTCTGTCAGCGCGTTGTCAGTGTCCTCTTTGCTCCGCGATGTATTTTTCACTGTGTGAGAACATGATGTGTGACGTGAGAGCGGCATGGCTTGTCGGACACAGCAACAGTAACTAAAGGGGGCGGGTCTTTGCAAACGCTGGCGGGAGTCACTCCAAAGACTTTACATACCAGTGGTAGTCAATGGAGGAACAGTGAGGTCTAAGTATCACAATCACAGCTCTATACAAGCAAAAATAGAAAACTATTTTTCTAAAAAAAAAATTGGACAAAAAAGACTCTACGATACAGGGTAAACAGATATGAGCTTGGTCATGGTCTACATTTATATCCACAAAATATTAATTACAAATATTGATTTATGTATTACTTTCATTCATTTTATTTATTTTATTGACCTGCTCAAAAAATAACATCGCAAGTTTAGCTTTCGCCACTAGAGGCGCAGCATCCCCCCCGGCAGCCCCCTGAACTCCCGAAATGATCAAACCCAGACAGTTACAGAATCTTACAGTCACTGTGGAAAGCTACACGAATATCTCTAAATGGAAAACACATGGAAAGCTATCTTCAAAAGGCAGCGTATATCTTTAAATAATTTTTCTTATCACATCAAAGAAAGTGGCCTAGAGGGACAGCTGCATGTAGGGATGCTGAATAGAAGCCTGTCTCAAAGAGTATGCCACTGCTTTCCTTTCTCCTTGAAACAGCTCTTTTGAAGAGCTGCCCAGTTCTGCAGGAGCCCTGCGCAAAGGTCACGGCCAATTATGTTTCAGTATGTGTTGTGTTTTCTCTTTCTGCAGCACTTTGTGTATTAAAGAGCTCTTTAAGAATGTCCTCTGGAATTCACATCGGGTCATCAAACCAAACTGCCACTTTTCCTTTTTTTCCTCTTTTGACCCAGCTTTACATTTCCATGTCTGTGTGTGTTTTGACTTCTTTAATTCAGAAAACTGTCATTCTCAGCATATTTGACAAAATCAGCGACCAACCTTTTTATATAGGCTACAGCTGGCATGTTAATTAAGGACTTTTTATTTTATTTTGATGAATTGGTTAGACTGCAAAGATGGACATAAATACACACTGAAGATATTTGCAATTATCTACAAATGACTGTTAATGCATTTACCTTACGTGTAAAACATTTTACCAGTTACTGATGGGTGTCGAGTGAAAAATAACATTTTTAACCAGGCAATCTATTGGTGCTCTTAGCATAATTTTGCTAATCAGGATCCCAACAGGAAGTAAAGTTTCTTCAATTTAAAAATAGTTTAAGTTTTGCCTCCTACTGTCATTTCATTTTGCACTGTTTATGTGCACCTGGTTCCATGCTCATTTATTCTGTGTCCTACAGTGTGACCTTTACCAAACACAAAGTAGAGATAGAGATTTTCAGCATTAATATGAATAAAGTAGGTTAAATCTGTACTTATGTGTGTGGACATTAGCATATGAGTGTATAAGTGTTGGCAACAACAACAACATGTCAGAATAGTTTAGTGTGACTCTTGAACCTTGGCCCTCTCACCCCCTTCCCTCATCGGGAAAAAATAAACTCAGCATAACATTAGCCTAGCTTACCATGTCCTCTTCAATAGTACTGCATTAGTTACTTTTGACTAGAAATGCAACAAGCAGTCAGCGAAGTGAGTTTGAGGGTTGTCACCAAAATAAAACTAAATGTAATAAAATGCAAATCCTCATTACAAATAATTGCATCGTCACACAATCTCAATCTGCATTTAAGCTGAATATGGTGACAACTTGGCCAGGTTGCAAAATGTATGACACACAAAACTAAATTTAATTTAGCGCTCAGACCAAAGCAAATTAATGACAGACACTTCCGCATCATAGACAGTGAACAGCGATCGTGGCGTTTTGGAACCAATGTTGATAATTAATAATATCATTAGACAGCAGATGATTAAATGTTTATAACAGACCGTAATAAACGTATGGTTTATTTGGGAAAAATGGTTGGTAAATTTACAGATTGACCGGTAATTCAGCAAAATGACTTTTCTCAAATGAAGCTTAACATAAATAAAACAGTGGCAGCGGCGGCCAGAATTGAATATTTTGGCACGTGACCTGTTCGATTTTAACCTGTTAAGCTGCAACGCCACTTTTGAAAAATCCCCAGAAATGACATACCCAAACTAAAACAGATACAGTTCATGAACCCTTTGTACTAAAAGCACAAGTATGATCTCGTTTGAAAGCTGACACCTGGCAGTTTATTGTAAATGTAGAATTAATTATTGTCGTAATGACAAAAATTGTTATAAATAGCTTCAAAGTTTTGTAAAGTTATTAGAAATTATTTTTTATGAAACATCCTCATGAAAATAAAATTGAAATTGGCACTGGAGCAATCTAGAAATGCACTACAGCTAAAGCCACATGTCTAAACATTTTATGTTTAAAATCTGAAGATAATAAGCCCAAAACTCTGTATTTAGTTAAATGTTTTTCAAGACCATGTCATGTGACTAACAGTTAGGGCTAGCTAGCATGTTAGCTTAGCACACCATCAATACACGACAATATATGAGATTAAAACCATATTTATGCTCAAAACGTACTTTATAACTCAAGCCGAATGTTTTAAATAATCTTCTGTGATCTAATTTAGCTTCAGATAAAAAAATCAGACAGAAAATATATTATTTGATAGTATTATGCACAATGATGAAGTCTATATAGATTAGCATTACATTATAAATATAATCTATTATTATAAAAATACCTGGCATGGCTTGAAGAACACAGGCAAATCAGATATCATTGCAATCATGTTTATTGTCTTCAAAACATCTTTTATCTGCATGATTACAGCCGATCTCTGTTAGCTGTGTGTGTGTTCGAGGCTTCCTGGAATGTCACATGATCATGGCTCTTCTTCATGTGCCATATATGGACTATATTACTGTGCATATAGCGCCCTCAGGCTATTGGTATGAATTGAAAACACTGTGAATTAGAATACCAAACGCTCATAAAGATTACATTGACGCATTTGGGTATAAATTCAATAAATATTATTCCTGTCTATAGAAATATGATGTGAATCTAAAAGAATCTATCAATATTTCTCCAAATCTGCACATTTTTGAGCTAAAGCCCTGAGGGACGTTGTTTTGTGTATCGCTGTCATGACGACAGCACGGGAGTTTTTTATGAATGGGAGCGGCTGACGCGCATAATTCATATTAAAGGTATCGACTCATTTTTTCATTTAACTACCAAAACAGCAAACAGTTCCTTCTTGGTTGATGCTGCCATCCTGGGGTTTCGCTTAAAGGCCTAATTGCTGGGGCTGAAATGCTTTCAAAAGCATTGACTTGCTATTGGCTCTATGTAATTCGACAGCTGGACCACCAATCACAGAGCTGAAAGCGTTAGGTGGAAAAATCAGAATATGGAGAAAATGGGCATATACACAACACAACACAAACTGAATAGGCAGATTTGAAGGTTTTTTTTTTTTCCTCAAAAATATTTACTATAGATTTATTTTAAAGTTTTTAAATATTATTTTTACACATAGTTTAGCCCTGACTGTTCTCCTCTGATATATATATATATATATATATATATATATATATATATATATATATATATATATATATATATATTAGGGCTGTCAAACGATTAATCGCGATTAATCGCATCCAAAATAAAAGTTTGTGTTTACATAATATATGTGTGTGTATGGAGTATAATTATTTTCTATATATAAATACACACACATGCATATATATTTAAGAAAAATGTGTTATTTATATATAAAATATTTATATATAATATAAATTATATATAATATAAATATATATACACAGTATATACATGCAAATATTTCTTAAATATATACATGCATGTGTGTGTATTTATATATAGAAAATAATTATACACCGTACACACACATATATTATGTAAAAACAAACTTTTATTTTGGATGCGATTAATCGCGATTAATCGTTTGACAGCCCTAATATATATATATATATATATATATTTTTTTTTTTTATCAATAGTGATTTTAAATTACATTTTCAAATGTTTAGGAATACAGTTACATATGAACGGGGCCTTTAATGTTTTATGAACCATTTGTAAATTGTCCGTCACTAATTAAATACATTTTCAGGGTTAAATACACCTTGAGCTCTGTGAAATTAATGCTATCGAGTACCACAAACAAAACAAATGATTCCATAAAGGAGCTGTGGATTTTGCAGACCACCTAAAGAACTGTTTTGAACATTTGAAACAAGTCTGGAAGTTACTCGTGATCCAGCGCCAAGGATATTCAGGGCATCGTCTCCCTCTGAGACTTAACACAGAACAAACAATTAACAACCCATCCTGCATGAGTCTTTGAGTGCAACGTCTCCATATTCTTCAATGAGAAGACTTTCAAACTGTGAATATTTGAATCCACTGCATCTCATTTGGAAACTTGAGCCATGTTAAATGGACCAGGGAACATCTGCAGTCAAATGAGGCCTTCAGTAACTAGGGAGATTTGTGATGGATTCAAAGGCCATGGAAACAGTGGAAATGGATAACTGCTGTTATTTGAATGCGTTATGTATTCGAAGCATTTCGGCCCTGAAAAAACGCCTGTTTCTGCAGGTTGTCATTGTGTTGATATAATTCAGATCAGTGTTCAATACTGAGAGGCAAACCACAGGCCCACTGTTAAGATAAAATGCCTGATACTGGGATGTGATTAATGCACTCTCTGTTTTGGATTGTCATAGCAACATGAACTAATGGGCATAATTTTACCCAAGATGAATGAGTGCTGGAGACAGCTGATATCCCGTGTAAAAAGCTCAGGTCTGTGTCTCTGCTGGTCTCAGAGTTGTATTTTTATAATTTTACTCGGTTTCGCAAGCTAATTTGGTGCACCCCAAAGGGGTCTCCGTCTTTGATGACACCCAACTGGGCCTCCATTGTGCCAAATGAAATCCTTTGAGAATTTTTAATTGAAAAGCTCTATACGGTAGCCTTCATTCAGTTCATAATTCGGCGCACACTGTGAGTGACAGACAAGTATGACATCCGCCCTGCGGGTCACGTCTCGAGTCCCGAGGCAGCATATGATTACTGTGATTGCTTGATTCTAGAGCTCTCCACTGGATGACACTGATTGAAGCACAAAGGGGTTTGAGTCACATGATGATACATGTTGTATTGCAGCAAAGTAGTTGCAACTAATTCGCAGCCGCTTTGAATGGACGGACAAAAACAAAACAAGCTAAAAATAATGGTGCATCTGATCAGAGTTCTGAGAGTCTGTAAGGCTATTTTTCTCCATTCCTTCCAGGAAAAGGAAGTTCATATCGATTCACCACACTTTTACCTCACAGGGCCCATGGGCACTCTGGTAGAAAGAAACATGGACTTGGTAATCCATCTCCATTGCATCACAGCTCTCTGGGCTAGGAATTCTGTCAGTCGCAGAGGCACGGAACGGTAGAAAGACTCCGGAAATCACTTACCGCCTCTCACTTACATCAGAGTAAAGTGGAGAAGTGTTTCTCTCTCCTTCTACTTCAGTTAGTTTTATCCACCATTTGTTCTTTAAATCTAAGCTGCTTACAGATATAGACGTTTAAGAAGAAGGAATGGCTACTGTTCTGAAGGGTATTTAGGTTTGTATCTGAATTGCCATGAACTAATATTTTACTAATTCCGAGTGGAAATTCCGATATATTGTGTATGGTGTGGCTTTAGCTTAATTCAGTGACTCTTGATATTCTTTTGATATTCAGGATTCTTTGTACCAATTATACCAATATATACATTATAAAAATAATTTGCATTGTCTTTACCCTTGCATTTCAACAAGTGTTACATTTAAAAAAAAAAAACAATGTACACTGTCGTTTAAATGTTTGAGGTTTGTAAGGTTTTTTAATGGTTTTGAAAGAAGTCTCTTGAGCAAAAATACTGTAAAAAAAAAGTGTGTGTGTAGTGAAATATCATTGCAATTTAAAGAGCTATTTATTTTGACTGTTTATTTTAACTGTTCTTTTTTGATTCATTTTCACTGCACTTACAAAGTTTAATTTTTCAGTAGCTATTACTCCAGTCTTCAGAGTCACATGATCCTTCATAAATCTTTCTTATATGTTGATATTGGTGCTCAATAAACATTTCTTAAAATGGTAAATGTAGAAAACATGCTGAAAACTTTTTTTTTTTTTTAGATTATGCTATATATTATGCTAAGATTTTTCAGTGAATAGAGGGTTCGAGTTCAAAAGATTAATTTCAGGAATTATTTGAAATATAAATATTTTGTAACTTTATAAATGTGTCACTTCGCCCCCAAATGTCATGTGTTGCAAACAAAGACGAAAACAAAAGAGCTTGATCTATTTGCAAGCAATTTCTCTTTGTAATCAAAATAAACCCAGGGACATGCTTCTTAGGTTAACAGGAAACAAAACTCGAGAAACAGAAAAAAAAAAAAAACGCTTACATAATGAGGAGATCAGACCAAGACTGAACCAAAAACAGGGCTACAAATACACAGACACAATGAACATGTGTTCGAAATTGATTCATCTGTGAGCGCAGTCTTCTGGCAAGACGCAGGAATTAATTCGGCACAACCCTCACAGTGCATTATGGGTATTATCAAGCCTTTGAGTATACATCAGTCGTACACTCGTTATTGTGGTGCATTATGGGATTGATTGAGTGCACTTGATAATGTCCACTTTGGTTTCGGACACCACTACAAATGGCTGTACCCTCAAATAGTGCCCTATTTAAGGGTATGGGGGGCGATTTCAGACACAGCCTGGGGCTAAACAAAATAATTACCAAGACACAGGTGGAACACATGAGGGCAAATCAAAACCCATGGCAACAGAAGAGCATGAACAAACACCGGAAACTGAATTGAGAACAGCGCAAAACTAACTCAAGTAAAGTCCAACTCAAGCAAAACACTAACACAGATCGGATGTGACACCAAACTTTGAATGGTAGTATATTTTATATACTGTTTTTAAAGCTGCAATCGAATCATGTTAGTTAAATAAACCTACTTCTGCTCAGTTTTGAGCTTATAGACCTGTTGATATAAATGCAAATCCGAGAGGAGCTTTGAAGAACAATCCAGAATCATGTCACATCATCAACAATTAAATAAAGATAATTCAGTAATGAAGTACAAAGAACAGCAGGCTTTTTGCTGACGCCAGTGGTGCAGAAAAACACACATTTAACTGGATGCCAAATCAGATGGGTACATCAGAGAGAACTTTCTATGAAACAAGTCTTAAGTCCCATGAGAGAATTTATCTGTTTTTTTTTTTTGTTTTTTTTTAACATGCCCATGTTGTGTTGTATGAGATGCAAATCCGTTTGGCTCACTCAAGGCAACTATAATTAAATCCATGGTTACATTGGATTCAATCTGTGTTCATTTCTAAGTACTAAATGCCTAAACAGAAAAAAAAAAAAAAAAAACATATTGAAGACAGTGGCATGATTTATTAATTCCATGTGTATGATTCCTTTTTCCAAAGTCACACACAATTTAATGGCCAATAATGAGTCTCACATGGACCGTTATGTTGTAAAAACCAACGGTATGGCAGCTGAAACTGTCATAAATATTGTCAACAAGAGGAGCTGCTGTATGATGTCATAGCATAATCACAATAACCGCTATACATCTATTAAAGAGATCACAAGATGCATCTCAGCAAAATACTTTTTTGTTTCAGCAGGACAGATTTGCTTCCGTAATGTTGTGGTTTCAGTCCTGTCGCGTGGCAGCTTAATATACACAAAGATTAATCTCTATTTTACACTTACCTTAAGACCTGCTGAGATGCACACATTTCATGAAGTGCAGATATTTGATTGAACGTTCTCTGTAAAATGAAAACTGGTTGTATTGTGATTGAGAGGAGAACACAATTAAATATGTGTGAATTATTATTTTTTTTTTTTTACTGGCCTCTTTTTTCTTCTGATATTTCTATGTTTGCACTCGAAGGAATCTAGTTTGACATAGGAAAACATGCTGTATTCCTTTTTTTCTTTTTTTTTGTTCTTTTTTGCAGTGCAGACTTGCTAATGTAGTTTCAAGTGGTTACACATTTCTGCCACCTTGCATCATCTCCACACACACTACTTATGAGTTGATTCTACATTACTGTGCAACCATAACATTGAAAAGCCATATTCTGCTTTTGCTGTGGTAAAAGGATTCTTACTTTTGACATCAGTGTATCTTGTAAGCTGTGATGCATGGTGAAATAAATAACCTATTTTTTTAACCTTTATTCTGTATTGATATCATTTCTTTTTTCTCTCAGAGGCCCCAAAAACGTATGTCTGAAACAAATGAGAGTAACTTAAATAACTTATTATTTTCCCTTCAAATTATTTTAATATGATTCTCTTTTAGTCAAAGCCCAGACTCAGAGCCAGATATTATTGAAGCCTCACCTCTCAGCTTTACTAAATAGAAGTAGTGCACTATTTTGGAAATGTGGTTGCCATCCATTCTGATCACTTTTTTTTTTTCTGTTTGAGATCAATTTGATTGTTTTGACATGTTTCCAATTTAAATTAAAGCAGTACATGTTATAAAGCCTTTCACAATTATGGTTAAGCACTGGTTTGGAAAAAAAACAGAGCTGGTCACATATTTAAATGTAATAAATTGTTTTATTCATTTATATATATGCTGCCAGGGTTGGAAGTATCCCTAAAATAGGTATCTAGTGTTCTTTTATGGGTGTATATATGTATGCATACATATGTATTCGCAATGCATATTTTTCAGCTTTTGGCTGGAATCATGTTTGCGTACTGTCCCTATTGAAATAAAGTAATAAATAAAAAATAAAAATAAGCCATGAAGTTTCAACTTGATACACTGTTAAGTGCACATTCCAAGGTAGTAATAGAGCCTTGGAATCTCTGAGATCCCAAAAAGAACATTGTTACGACCCGGATCAAAGTCATAACATAAAGAGGCCAATTCACAAGATGGGTTTCAATAGAGAAAATATAGGTTTATTTAAAGTTAAATAAATAATGCCTAGAACCCACTCTTCACAAAAATACACAAAACAAAAATGAGAGAGAAATAGACAAAATCCAGGAGCTTCTTAAATAGGTTGCCACATGTACAGCTGGTTTTCTTTAGGGCAATCCCGCCCACCAATGAGTCGGTCCTAGATTTCTCACAAAAAAACGAAGAAAAAAAACTAAAGTTAAAGAACAGGGGCAGGGCTGTAACAAACATGAATTTGATTGTGGATTTGTATACAGAGCCCAATAGTGACAAAAAAAATACTTTACAAACTATTGCCCTAACTCTAGGCCAGTGTTAGCAACATGATGTTGTTGATATGTATTCATCCAATACAGTGACATTGCATTTTACAAAGTCATTGGCTTAGAACTTCACCTGTGGAGTACATGTTGTCACACTGGCGCACTGTGTTTGCTTGTCTTGCAGTTCCCCCGAGAGATGGAGTGGCTGATCTTCTCCCTTCTGGTGCTGGCTGTGTCTGCTTCGGGGCAGCTGTGCCCCAAGCGTTGCATGTGCCAGAACCTGTCGCCATCTCTAGCCATCCTCTGTGCCAAGACTGGCCTGCTTTTTGTGCCAACAGTCATCGACCGGCGTACAGTGGAGCTGCGTCTCACAGAGAACTTTATCACCGCAGTAAGGAGGAGGGATTTCGCAAACATGACCAGTCTCTTGCACCTGACGTTGTCCCGCAATACCATCAGCCAGATTTTGCCTTATGCTTTTGCCGATCTTAAGCGGCTGCGTGCACTGCACCTGGACAGTAACCGCATAAGCGTCATCACGGACGACCACTTCCGAGGACTCACCAACCTACGGCACCTTATCCTTGCCAACAATCAACTGCACAACATCTCGCCACATGCATTTGATGACTTTTTGGGGACTCTTGAGGACCTGGATCTTTCGTACAATAACCTGGTGGATATCCCATGGGACACTATAGGACGCCTCACCAATGTAAACACTCTCAACATGGACCATAACCTCATAGAGCATGTCCCTCTAGGAGTCTTTTCGAACCTACACAAACTAGCACGCCTGGATATGACATCCAACAAGCTAAAGAAAATACCCCCTGACCCATTGTTCCTTAGGATACCAGTTTATGCCAAGTCAAAAGGGTCACCCCTTTCCTCCCTCGTCCTAAGTTTTGGAGGGAATCCACTACATTGTAACTGTGAACTACTCTGGCTAAGAAGGGTAACGCGAGAGGATGACCTGGAAACTTGCGCGTCACCTCCCGACCTTATGGCAAAGTACTTCTGGACCATTCCAGAAGAGGAGTTCATCTGTGATCCCCCTGTGATTACAAGGAAATCTCCCAAAACCTTTGTCATGGAAGGTCAACCCACCAGCCTGAAATGCAAGGCCAATGGGGACCCAGACCCAGACATTCACTGGATCTCCCCAGAGGGCCGTCTAATCGCCAACACCTCCCGTACTTTAAGCTTTAGCAACGGGAGCTTGGAGATCAACATCACTTCCTTGAAGGATACGGGAGTCTTTACCTGCATTGCGTCAAATGCTGCGGGGGAATCTACAGGCACTGTGGAGTTGGTGGTCAGCCCACTGCCACACTTAGCTAACAGCACTAACCGGATCCGAGAACCTGATCCAGGTCCATCCGATATTCTAACCTCTGCTAAGTCGACTTCATCAGTCAGCAATGAGACCAGGTCTCAGGAGAGGAAGGTGGTACTTGCTGAGCTTACGGCAAATTCGGCACTCATCAGGTGGCCTTCGCAACAACATTTCCCTGGAATCAGGATGTATCAGATTCAGTACAACAGCTCGGCAGATGACACCTTGGTCTACAGGTAAGAAATCTAATTACAAAGAAGGCTATATGGTTGTGCTAACATGGCAATGTTATTGTGGTGCAATTTGGCATCTAATAACATATCTAGCCTTCTCCTATAAGTGTATCACAATGATATGATGTTCTTGTGTTGTTAAGTATCTCAATTGATGTCATTACTGGGACTTGCTTTAAATATTGCTGCTGTTTATTTACTGTATTGTTTAATTGAACAATCAATGGCCTTCATCTCCATGGACCTGCCTTGTGCTTCATTTTTCAGTATGACAAAAAATGACAGGTGCAACTTTATCTGTATTGCACTGCAGGATGTCTTTGTCACGATAAAAGAGAAAATCTTTGCTTCATCTGTCAGAAGTTGCACTGTTTATGGACCATGTATTCCCAGAGCACTTTCTAAAGCTGTGGGATATCCAGAATTCAAAGTGTTTGTGCTCAATGTTCTTTGAGCCTCAGAAATCCCATTCATGAAAGAAGACAGAAATATCAGAGAAGATGACTCTATGGTCAGACTAACAGATGATTCTTTTTGACGTGAAAGAGAAAACAAAATATGTGCTGGGAGAGGTGGGCACAAACCAGGCTAATTTGTCTTTTTCTAATGTTTAGAATCCACAGCAATTGTGATATCTTCTCATTCACAGCTGTTCTGTATGTTTAATTAGTCTGGGTGCTGGGGAAGACCGTGAATTAGCATCCATCTCACAACCTTGGGCAATATGCTACAGTGAAAGAATGGCCATAAAAGCTAAACACATTTTCTGGAAGAAAAGAAAAACTGAATGGATGAAAGATAATTTGGCTTTATGAATCAATGATACTAGTTCAGGGATACAAGAACATTCTGTGCATGCTGGATTTGAAGATAAAGGCAAGGGGCACTAATGGAAATTATGCATTAATTCAAATTAATTATACTAATGACATTCCCAATATTGCTATCTCTATGCAGATAATATAAATATGCCTTAACATTATTCAAGGGACCCAAAATATTAAAGTTATTAAAGTACACCCAAAGTGAAAATTCTGTCATTATTTATTTGCCCTCATGTCCTTCCAAACCTACAGTATATGATTTTCTTTCTTTCGTGTTGCACAAAAGGAGTCCAGGGGACGATTTTAGAAAAGGGAATTACAAATTATAATTTTGATTCATATAAAGCTATATAACATCAAAAGACTTCACACCACATGTATAAGTAGAGCAATAAGCAGCACTTATATTTTCCTTTTTTTTTTTTTTCAGCTGAACTACAGTAAATGTTTAAGAGTGGATTACTGTGAAATTCTGGGAAACTGGGTCATCCCAAGGAGAAGTCCAGCTTGCCAAACCTCATGCGCATTAAAGCAGAACGATTGATTCTAAAAAAGGCATCCAGTCACTTTTGCTTAAGCTTTCTCTTTTCTTTTTTTGACCTTTTAACCAAATCTCCACATTGCTCCTGCTTCTGATTGAATAAGCGTCAATAGGTTTGTCTAGGCCACATTGTACCATATTTCTCTATTAGAGTCAGAGTCATGATATGAGTAAATACGTACAAAAACAGTAAAAAATCCATAAAGGTTATGCTGGATTTGGACAGGCACTTGTGGTCTATTATCAGTGATGATACTGGCCACACTTCCCTCTGACAGGATGCCACAGGAAGTACATGTACCACTGACAGCTAAGAGTAACACCTTGAACAGCCTCTCCAAAAGAACAGACGAATAGAGACATCAAAATAGGTTTCTGCTTTCTTTTCACACTAGAGGACAGCTGGAGGGGACAAGAACACTGAACCAGCACGTCACTTTATGCAGGTTTTTTTTTTTTATCCCATAAATGAAAGGCTGCCTATTGTAAGGCTGGTGTTTGGTTAGGCTCTTTGTTTTCATGTGTCATGTGATCACCATGTTTCCCTTGTGTTCATGCCATTTGCTTTTGTTTTCATTTGTGTAACATTGAGCTTGCTGTAATGGTTCCACTGAAGCAGAGCCAATTTTCTGAGCCCAAATGCAGTTTATTTCATGATTGAAAAAAGTGTACAAACAAAGCAACAACTTGAAAATAAAGATGACTTAAACTTGACTAAAGCATGGTGTTGACATGAAACTCACAGGAGTTGACTGCAGCATCAAAAGATGATAAAGCTTGACAAACACGCAAGGCAAAATCAGGGCTGTAAATACACAGACTACTAATGAGCAATTGAGCAACACCTGAATTTAATGAAACCAATGAACCAATGAGAACATAATACAAAATTAAACAAACACATGGCATGAACACAAGGGAAACATGGGGATCACATGACACATGAAAACAAAGAGCCCAACCAAACACTTGTGCTGCGTTCCAGTCCTCTTTTAGACACGCACTTGCGAACTTCCCTAAGCACTTCCCCTCGGGGGAATCCCTGCCGCCATTTTGAAGTGCGTTCCACTTCGTGAAGTGGACGAGGGAAGTTTATATGGACAGACCCTCGTTCCCTTGATTTTGACAGAGGGAGCGAGTCTACTTCAAAAGTACACTTCAGGCACCTATATGTCCCACAATGCAGTATGATTGTGACGTCCCCACAGATCTCATCTAATCATCACCACAACAAACAACTCTATGATATATTAATTATATATTTTTTTTAATTTAAAACAACCCAAACACGCCTATAAACATTTGTATGCTGCATTACACAAATTCTTAAAGGAAAAAAAAATGCAAATAATAAATCAACTCCATAGCTGATTCCAAGTGATCAAGGGCTTAGGACGTTCCAGTTCAGCCCGCCGCAGTTTCCGCCAGTAGTGGGCACTCGTGCAACGTAAGCAATGACGTACATCCGAGTGAACGAGACGGAGGGAAGTTAGCGAGTAAAGGGCATGACAATTTTGGACTGGAACGCAGCCCTGGCCTTGCACCAAAAAGACTGCACCGTAGGTATGTGAATATGAATATGTACGAATAGGCAACAGCACTTTAGTAATTTGTTAAATTCATGTGTTTGCCAGGGTTGTGCATCATTCAGAAATTAATTGAATGACCTTGAAATTCTAATTATATTTCTGAATTTGAGTTGAATATGAATTGAAAGTAAAATAGAAAGTAAATAAAAAGGTAGCGTTTATCAAGGCAAACTTTGAATTTTACAATCGCAAAGCCAAGTATAAAAAGTCTTGGGGACAGATGGCTTTAGTGTGAAGTGGCTGCAGTAAAAAAAAAAAAAAACACTTTATTCATCCAGGCCAATACATGTCAGAATAACATCCAGGAACATCAGCACGAAGTAGAGGCAAAATGTGAACAAACACGTAGACATGTGGTGCACCCGAAATTGGATGCTATCTGAGTAGGAATTTGAATCTGAATTTACTGTGTGACTGTCAAGTATAAGAAATGATGTTCTATATAGTATGAATAAGGGTACAGGGTTATTTTCCATTTCAAAATTCCAGACTTGCCAGACTCACTGCCATTCATAAATCCTCTCCCGTGGCCTCATGGGATAGTAAAGTTTCATCGGAAGTAGTAGGATATGTGGGTATTTTTCGCCCACTTTTTTCCGGAAACTATGTATTTGGACATACTACTTTTTTGGTGTACTTCGCATACTATATAGTAGAGAAGTATTTGATTTTGTAAGCAGCGAAAGAATGCACATTTAGGTAGGCTTTTATCTAAGTAATCCAAATCACATTCAATGCTATCATTTGGCTGAAAGTAGCATTTGGTGCTAGTATAGCCATAAGCTAATGTGTACAGGAGAGTTAACAAAAATGTGCCTTAATTGTCATTGAAAATCATTGAAAGGGTTGATTAAGTGGCTTTGCTTATAGAAGTGTCTGATGGGAAGAAAGCATAATCAGTGATCACACATCAGTGATCACAAATTCAGTTCAGTTGCAAATTATCATTGTTTCAAAAGAATGCTCTGAGCAGCAGCATATGCTTGGCTTTGTCTTTAAAGCACATCTTGTGAGGGTAATACTTTTATTCTCTGAGACTGAGTGTTTTATTTTGAGAAAGAAAAGAGCACAGCTGTGTTCCCTAAATAAAGATCCTTAAGAAAGCCTTGTGTAAGACTGCAGAAAATAAGCTTATCCATGTAGCGCATGGTAAAAGTGGTTAAAAGCAGCTCCTCATAAATCAGAGACTGAGCACTTTGTTGTTTAACAGCTAAAACGCTGGTTTTTGTTCCGTTTCCATTCCATCTTGTAATTCTGAAATCCGATAAGCACTCTTCGGATAGGATTAATTTTCCGAACAATGTTTAATTTACAATTATTATGTGATTTGATTCGGACAGGATCGAAACCCATTGAAATGTGCAAGACTTGCATATGCGATATAATTTCAGCATTATGTGTATAAGGGAGGAATTAAATCAAATGAGCACCATACTTGACTTTTAAAGTAGTTCAGAAGAGTTTGTGATCAGACTTTCCTTATTTATTTACTTTTGTACATTGGATGGGATGCCAGCAGTACTGGAACCACCAACTGTTATTTTACCCTGACCAAAAGATTGAAATATATAAGGTGCACCAGGTAGTGAACTTGACATAGTCAACATATATTATAAGCGAAGGAGTAGAGTTAGCCGGACATGTTCAATTCGGATGGGATTAAACAGGATTTTCTGCAAAACACAAACTCCTCAGGGAAAACCTGTCTGAATAGTGAATAATTAATACAGTGTGACAAGCAAATAGTGAATGACGTGCTGAAATTCACAGTTGGTGCGAGTGACAGTACCATGAGTATTGTGGGTATGTTCATGTGCATTATTGGTTATTTCTGCACTGTTTAACTGTGAATCACACAGTGGGAATGTCACTGAACATGAGATGCATGGATGGATAATGGATTAGAAGAAGAAAAAAAAATCTATTAAATTAGATAAAGCAAAACTTTCACTAGTGGTGAATTACCATTTTGAATTACCATCATCAAAACTGTGTCAAAAAATTAATAAAAAACAAATAAGAATTTCATATAAAGTTGCATTAGACTTGAATACATAAATTTACACTACCTGGAAGCAATTTTGTACTGTAATTTTTAACTAAAGCTTAAACTATTAAAATCGTTTTATGATATAAATAAAGCTAAAATAATGAGAAAATATATAAATAATAGATGAAAAACTTAAAAAAAGTTTGTTACTGACAAGACTGTATAGCTACTATTTTAAAAACAGCCCAGTTACTTTCATGTGACTGAAAATGAATTGAAGTAAGTAGCGTTGCTACTTTTAATTAGTTGCCACCCAACACAGGCAGATGGGTGTTCTGCTAATACAAATGGCAGAAAGGTTTTACTCTTAGCAATCTGCTAATTGCTTTCTTAATGGATATTAAACCAGCACCGAAAAATTCAGGGGTTTATTTTCACTGGGCCCCCAGCAGATGCTTTTAAAGAAACACAGCAATTATCCACTTCACAGCCAGACCAAAGCAAAGTCCAAAGCTTCCCTGAAATCTTAATTAGATCAGAACATGTGTGCTTTAAAAGCAGTCAATGTAAATTGTGCCTTTGGATGAAAAGGTGGATATGCTTGTTACTGAAACAGGGGACAGATGGTTGGTGCAACCTGCCTGTCTGGCACCCACTTGTGTTCAATAGCTATGTGATTGTAACCACCGAAAAGCTCTTTTTAGTGGTAAAAAAGTATTTTTCCTCCTAGTTATATGTATTTTGTTCTATAATTTTCATGAACCCATCATTATGTGTTATAGCTCACCATTTTAGTGTTCACCCTATGGCACGGGTTTGGAACTTTTGGAACCGATGAAGCAAGTAGAGGATCTGTTAGCAACAATCTAACTTTATTAAACTGAACAAACAGAACAAAATCTGTCATAGTAAGGTACATGAAAAGTACACAGGAGCAAACCTAACCCTGAAGACACCAGACACCAAACTGAACTGAACAGAGGGTTTAAATACACAAGAATGATCGGAACAAGTAACAGGTGCGCAAGTCAGCTAGAAACCATGGTAACAAGCCTTACACAAACTCAGGCAACTAGTAAACAATGAAATCCATGGCTGCATCCTAAATCCTAAACTGGATACTCCCCTACTATAGTAGGAGAAAAAGAGTATGTGACTAAAGAAGTATGTCCAAATTCACAGTACTCATACTAGAGTAGGCCGGTACCCAGATGACCTTCTAGCTTCGATGAGATTCTGAAGTGATGAGATTACTATCCCACGAGGCCACGGGAGAGGATTTGTGAATGGCAGTGAAGCGACGTAAGTGGCGCTGGTAGGTCACATGATAATGACATGGAGAATGTAGAACATCCAAATTACATTCACACTACACACATTCATACTATATAAAGCATACTTTTTTAGTGATTACAAAGTAATTACTTATTCAAAATAAGTACTTACTCAAGAGAGTATGTGATTTCAGATGCAGCCCTTGACAATGAAACTAGGTGAAACATGTCAATGAAACTAAATGAAACATAACCCTGCACCACCTGCCATGATTACATAAATGTGATGCGCCTGGTATATGAATGTTAAAATATAGTGCCATCTTATATATTTCTATTGAGCAGACTACAGCTATGTGTTGTTTTGAGTGCTGGTCTTTAGCATGGGATCTTCCCACCAGGCTTCTAACCAGCTAAAGGATTCTTTCCCGTGACTCAGAGAGGTTGTTGCATGTTACAATGGCAAACAAACACAGCCCACATACTGATCATGGCGGGATGCCGGCTGTAATGGGAAATGTATGGAGAAGGAAAGTACACGTCGTGGTCATGTTTCCCTGGGTGAACTTAAAGAGTAGCTGTGCCCAATCAGTCCTGATTAGCAGATGGTTAATGTGTGAACTGGGAGGCAGAGAAGGGCTAATGTTTCATTCATCATGAATGACTGATGAGCTGATTAAAAAGACTCCCAGCAAGGGCATCACTGGACTGCAGAAGAGAGCGTGAAGTCTGTGTTATCTGCACCATTCCTTCCATTTCAGATGCCAAACTCTCTGCAAGTGTGATACCATTGCATTATCGTGATGAAAGGCCATTATCTGGGTAGATTAAAGGCTGCAATCTAGATTACTGTTGGTGCACAAATCCCCATCCAAATACTATATTTGTGCATACAATATTAGCAACTTGTCAGTGATCTAGTAATGCAATTTTGCTATTGTCAATCTTGCTGATAGAGCTACTACTGTTGCTCACTATACAAATTCAAAGTGTGCATATTAACATTTTCTTGCCTTTATTCATTGGACAGTAGTCACATGTCTAACAATTAAATCTGAGGTTTAGGAAGTGTTTGCAAATCTGGAGAGAAAGGTTTATTAACATTTACTTATACATTTGTGAAAGTTTCATGAATGAGGCATATTGTCGCTAAATATATTATAGCTCATCAACAAATAGAATGTGATATTTTCACAATCATTTGTTAGTAGAATTCTTACAATAAATGCATGTACATTTTCATAAAGATCATGCCATTGGACATCTATCATTACATTTTTGTTCTCGATAATTTCAGAACTTTTTTTTGTTTTATATTTCAATAGAAAACCAATGTTAGTTGGTAAGTTCGATTAATTTCTGTGAATCATTTCAGTTCAAATTGTGTCAGTAAGATTTTTTGTTGTTGTTGTTTAGCCATTAATACTTTTATTCAGCAAGAAATTCAGCATGAAATTGATCAAAAGTGACAATAAAGACATTTATAATGTTATAAAAAGATTTTCATTTGAACTTTCCATTCATCATAGAATCCTGAAAAAAAGTATCATGTTTTCCACAAAGATATTAATTAGCACAATTTTTTTTCCAATGTTTCTTGATCAGCAAATCAGCATATTAGAATGATTCCTGAAGGATCATGTGACACTGAAGACTTGAGCAATGATGCAAAAAAATCAGCTTTGCATCACAGGAATAAGTTACAATGTATAATATATTAAAGTAGAAAACATTTTAATTTATTTTAAATTGGATTTTTTTTTTTTTTTTTTTTTTGATAAATACATTTTGATAAATAAATAATAATGATAATAAATGCAGCATTGGTGAGCATAAGAGACTTATTTCAAAAACATAAAAAAAATATTTTCGCCCCCAAACTTTTGAGCAGTATTGTGCGTGTGTGAAAAACAGTGCAGAACACATACAATGTTTTTTTGTTTTTTTCTATTAACTACATTTTTACAGTTTATTTCCCACCCAGCCCTATTGCAATGAATGCATACCTTATTAACCACTTAAAGATGCAGACTGTCAAAATGTTTAGTTTGCATTTCGATCAACCGATCCTCCTCTTTTCTTCCTCCCTCCCAGGAATTTCATCATTCCTGCAGTGCCCCAGATCAATTTTTAATTATGGACGTCACTATGACTCCCCTCCCTCTATACCGGAGCAAGACGACACGCTTTAATTAAAATGACGTGCCATGGCCCTCCAGATAAAACAGCTCTCCCTGCCCTAGATAGTGATTTTAATGACAGCCGACAACAGGTAGCCTTAAAAAAAAAAAAAAAGATGCTAATCTAGCAAAACAAAATAACTTTTTAAAAATAACAAGATTCTTTCTGCCTCAGACCATGTTGTCCTCTTGAATACATAGTGGTTTAATAATTTAAAAATGAAATTTCAGAACAGAACACATTCTAGCCTAACATAATGGCAAAAGTAATAATAATGATGATGACTGTTTTCAAAGCATAAAGTTCAATTATATCTGCAGAAAGCTAACAATTATTTAAAACAAACTGTTAGGTTTAATATTTGGTGCCTGATTACAATAATAAAGCACTTGGCTGTTATTATAAATTTTTTTAATCATGAAAATATGTTAATGTCTTTATAATTACATCACAAAACATATTTAATTAGTACTACTAAAACATTTCCCTTTCTTTGTGTTTAAGAGAGAATTATACGTACATAAGATGTACTAATTGTTGTCTATCCACATTAAGCAGGGGTAGAAGTTTTAACATTGAAACACTTTACCTTTCAGTTATTAAACATTTCTGCACCTCGTCTTTATGGATTGCATTTATTTACCATTTTTGGAGAATCAGCCACCTATTGATTGATTTTTATGACATTTTTCATGTCTTTTCCATCCTCTATACCGCCGTCGTTCTAAACGAAGCATGAAATTAATTTTCCTTGTGGGGGTGTAATTAGCATGTATTAGTAAGCTGCGACACTGGGGATTTTTTATCTACTATAGATATTGGGTGTTCGGTGTTATAGAAGAATGCATTTTAACTCTCATGTTCTGTTTGCCATTTTGACTTTTCCTAATCTATTCATAAAGTACATTTCAATTTAATCTTCCTGAAAAATTATACATTACTTGGGTTCAGGGTCTCAGAATATAATTTTCTATTTGGTATTTACTTCTATTTGCTTCACTGCATTTTTGTAATATGTGACCCTGAATCACAAAACCAGTCACATGTCGCACGGGTATATTTGTGGCAATAGGGTCAAAATTGTCGATTTTTCTTTTATGCCAAAAATCATTAGGATATTGATTGCTTTACATATAGAAAAGATCATGTTCCATGACGATGTTTTGTACATTTCCTACCGTAAATATATAAATCATTTATTTTTGTGAGTGAATGCAGCACAATCGCGAACATAAATGGCAATTTTTAAAGTTGACGACTTTAAAGGCGATTTTCTCAATGTTTCGATTTTTTTGCACCCTCAGATAGATTTCAGATAGTTGTATCTCGGCCAAATATTATCCTATCCTGACAGACCATACATCAATGGAAAGCTAATTCATTCAGCTTTCAGATGATGTATAAATCTCAATTTCAGAAAATTGACCCATGTGACTGGTTTTGTGGTCCAGGGTCACATATGGGTTCTTGCAGGGGTCACTCTCACCCCAACACAAACAATGTTGCTGGATGGATAGCAGTCTCAAGAGCTGCATGATTAATTGTGACATGGCATAGTGCGATTATTAAATTGTAAAGGCTGTGATTAATTAAATAAATGTATGCGCTGCGCGTTTCAATGTGAAGCGCAGCACTGTTTATTTACACGTGAGCAACTCATGATCTGCTGTTTTCAGTGTCTCAGAGCAGCTCTGTTCACACGAAATGCTCCACATGTTCTCATCTCTGCAACTGCTCTGAGTTTGAGTTGCTTATAACATGCTTTTTGGGAGCACAACATGTGCCAAACATTTTCGCCAAACTTGAAAATAGACTAATTGCTTTTTTCTAACAGCTGTTGTCAACAAAACAGAAGCTTAAAGTGCCGCACACAGTTTGGACCATCTCTGCTTGTTTGCAGTGGGAGGGTAAATAAAGAACTGGTTCTTTGAATAAGTGCAGCGTTTTCTTTACTCAAGAAACATTATACAAATAAAGGCTAATGTTTTATGCATTTAAGGAGTGGAGAAGAGTGTCTACTCTTAGTCTAGCATTTGTCATCGAGTCATGGTCAATTCTGTCATAAATAGTTTTTAAGAACATGAGATTTTGGCCATGGCAGAAACAATTGAGCGCCCACATAGCTACAGTAAACTTTCTAACCTGGAAGTTGATGAAAATGTAATGCGATGCATTCTAAAATCTCAGGAATTTGCTGTTCAAAAACCTTGTAACTCCATTTGACCTTGATTTTGGTCAAATGTTAATAATATAATGACACATGCAAGTCTCTGGCCATATATAAATCCACAATATCAACTTTGACAATGCTGTGTTTACTTATTTTAAAAATACAGTAATAATAAATATTATTAGTCATATATTAGTGTTGTCAAAAGCACCGACTTCTGTACCAATTCGTTACTGACATTTTAAAAATGTGACGATACCAGCATTTCCCTCTAGATTTTGGAGCGCTGTTGAACAGATTCTTCTTAAAGGAGAACTCCGGTCAATTTTAACATTGAGCTCATTTTTTTGTACATTTGGAGTGCTGTCAATACAGAGAACAACGACAAAAATCGGTGTTGCCTACACCTTGTTATCCTCTTTTTAAAATTTGCACCCTGTTGACTTCAATGGGGCAAGTTTTAAACCTGCTTTTAGCCTCTTAACATCCTTGATGTGTCATTACAAGTGCACAGGTCATGTGAGTGATTCCTTCGGAGTGAACGCGGGTCAATCTGACTGTTGTGAAAGATATTAATAAAAGATGTGAAAGATATTAATAAAAATGATATTTATTTAGCCAGCGCTCATACCTGTATTTACATCCTGTTTTCGGTCGAAGTCCATAGTAATCGATTGTCGAGTTCACGCGCATTGGTTTAGTACCTATGATCATGCGCGTGAACTCGACAATCGATTACTATGGACTTCGACCGAAAACAGGATGTAAATACAGGTGTGTGCACTGGCTGAATAAACATAATTTTTATTCATATCTTTCACATCTACTGCAGTCAGATTGACCCGCGTTCACTCTAAAGGAATCACTCACATGACCTGTGCACTTGTAATGACACATCAAGGATGTTAAGAGGCTAAAAGCAGGTTTAAAACTTGCCCCATTGAAGTCAACAGGGTGCAAATTTTAAAAAGAGGATAACACGGTGTAGGCAACACCGATTTTTGTCGTTGTTCTCTGTATTGACAGCACTCCAAATGTACAAAAAAAATGAGGTCAATGTTAAAATTGACTGGAGTTCTCCTTTAACCGATAGCTTACACAGATACACACGTGGGCGTTTGAAAGCAGGCGTCTATCAGCATCTATCAGCTATCTATTAGGGATCCACTGATAGACGCCTGCTTTCAAACGCTCCCGTGTGTATCTGTGTAAGCGTTCGGTGAAGACAACATGTTTTTGAAGCGTTGATCATTGTAGCCAATCACAGGCATGTATGTTGAGCGCATCAACACAATGGCCTATCAGAGGTGTTTAATCCGTTCAACAGCGCTCAGAATGCTAGAGGGAAATGCGGGTATTGTCACATTCTAAAATGTAGTACTTTTAGTACATTTAGACGCAGTCTGTACTTTTGACAACACTAATTGAGATATAATCACAAACTATTTAGTCAAATTGTGCAGCCCTTCTAACAAACCTACAGCTTTTTAATTATTTTAAGGGCATTTTAAATCCTGTTCACAGAAAAAAAAAGCAATTTGATTTTTCCCCCAAATAGTGTGAAGAGCTTGTCTAAAATTGAGGGATACAGATTCAGTAATATCTGTCTGGGCTTTGACCCAGAGGAACATCTCAAAAGATTTTGAAGGGAAAATAAGAGTTTAGCTTCCAAATAACCATGGGGTCTGAGACCTCAAACAAAAACCGTAAAGTGAATTTTAACAGAACATGAGGGTGAAACAAATTTGTTTGAGCGGTCCGTTTCAGAAGCAACATTTACCGTGAATACACGAGGTTGAGTTACAAGGGTCTCAATACCAAATCGTTCAAAATCATAGTGCAGTTCAGCGATCAAAAGAACGCTATGTAGGATGAAATGCATCCGTTGTAATGTAAGTACACCCCCTCCCCTTAAGCTAGACAGCAAAGCCCTTTAGCTAGCATGTGTGACTGAGGTTTCACTTTAATGCAATAAAGGAATTTCTGAGCCAGACCATCTCCTCCTAGAGCTACTTAAAGTCCCTGTGCTTACAGTGAAACCAGGCAGATTTGAAGAAGTGACTAGCACCATCATATTTTTCCCCGTTTATCAAATCAATCGATCCTTAGAAGGAAAGGGGAGAGATTTATGAGGCCACGCTCTTCTGTTGAACCAGCTTTTTCCTCTCTGCTCTCTCTCTCTTTCTCTCTCTCTGACCATTTTTCTTTGTTTATTGTGCAACTTTTGCCAGCAAATCTTTTTTTTTTTTTTTTTTTTTTTTTTTTTTGAAGATGTGGCAGAAGAAAAGCCAGTCAACGTTCTGAGAAAAAAAGAGAGAGAGGTTTCCTTTGAGGACATTCATATAGAAATATTCAAGGTGGCTGGGAATCTTCTTTCGGACTGGAACTGATGGATTATCCGGGCAGTTTGCGAATGAGCCTAGTTTGTTGAGTGTTTGATCTTGACCTGGATCCAGTAGGCCATTTATTTTCACTATGCTGTGTAAAATTATAGCTATTGCTTTGGCAGATGTGACTATAAAACGATGAAGCATCCTGCGCTGCCCACCTGAGGCCTACGCAAGGTCTGCGAGTTGAAAAGCCATATTGTGAGACTTAACGAGTTGATTGTCGGACAGCAGCTTTGCTACAAAAGCCCTATCTCTCCATACCACTGGCATTGAAAGCTGTTTAGCCGGCATTGTGAAACACAATCAGATCCTCCTCTCCTCCAGTCTGTCAGGCAGTTACCGCAAACAGTTTCCTCCCCTGGCTGAGCGCGAGATAGCATTCAGAACTGCAGTGAGGAGTCAGCAGGACTGTTTAAGCATGTACCGATTTAATTGCGGGAATGCATCTTTCCCAGTGTGGCCGGATCGCCCACGGTATTTACACAGAAATATGAGAATGCGGTTTGACTCCTCATGTTCTCGTAGCTTTCTGCTTCTTTTGCCTCTGGTATATTTTCCAATTTTGTATTTCTTCCAATTATGGCCAGCTCAAATGTCCATGGCTGATAGAAAAAAAAAGGAAACTCATTAGAATCCAGTACTGAGATGTGAATATAAAGTAAATATGAACTCCTAATATTCAATTAAGGCGGTTAGGTGGGATTTAAATATGTTTTGTGAAATAAGAAGAAACCTCAGTTGGAAGCTTAGCCCTCTGGCGAGGTTTAGTTTGCATTGTGTTGGGATAATGTCCGAATGAACTTACATTTGAGGATATTAGATTTATAACATTTACATCAATAACAGGATGTACAGAGCCCCTAAAGGGACATGGTGGTGGGAAAAAAATTAGATAGTGGAAAAATAATAAATCAATAGGGGCTTTCGCACCGGAGGAACCTTTTCATAGTTCCTAGAACATGTTCACGTTTTTAACGAGTTTGCAACGCAGGAACTAGGAACGACTTTAGTTCTAGGAACTCCTTTTGGAGGAATTAATTTAGCTCCTACTGTACTTCAGAGTAGGTCTAAACCAGCACTATAGGAACTACCAGTGACATTAGTGTACGCTGATTGGCCGAATGCACGCGAAACACTCGGCATTTTAAAAAAAAAGTAGTGTAAACATACAGATTACAGCCTGTATATTTACTCCAGAAACTGTACGAACATGGAAAACAGTGATAGATGGGCCTCTTAACTTTTATGCTAAAGAGAAAATCCAACGCAACTTTGAGGGGACCAAGCCAGACATGATTATGTATTTCTGCTTAGCTAGCAACATTGGACATCAACCACACGGTATACACTAATACTGTACATTTTCATATGCTGTCTACTTTCTATGTATAACAGTTCTATCTAATAACGCATTAGACAGGACTGTTAGACAGATCGTAAACTAATGAACACTGAGAATGCGAGCACTGTGAGCTCTGGCGTTCTCAGCGCCGTCAAAATAAAGGTCCGCTGCGCCGTCAAAATAAAGGTCCGCTGCGCCGTCAAAATCGCAACAAAATCACAACAACAAAAAAAGTCACAACAACAAGCGCGGCTTATGTCACTTCTTGCAACCAGGAAAATGTTCTCAAGGGAACCATTAGTTCTCGGGGAACCCCCCTAGTGGCTAGTTCCTTGAACTTCCCAGTGCGAAAGCCCCTATTGTTTTTGCGTTCCCCCCAAAAGATCTTTGCGTTCACTCGCAAAACCTCGCAAAACCTTTTGAGCTCTTTGTGATCGAGTCTCTTGGTGGAACCCAAACGGTTTTGCGAGGGAACACAAAGTTTCTCAGGGGAACGCAAAACATTTGCGAGAGAATGCAAAAACAGCTTTTTTTCTTTACCATGTCCCTTTAGGGGCTCCGTATAGTAGTATATAACAGTAAACATATTTATTAACATTGTATTTGGTATTTACGCGTTGATCTTTATACATCTATTTAACCTTTATACATTTAATATATTATTTAATTAATATATAATATTTTAATATAATATGTTTACCCGGACATACCCATCTGAGCACTACCGTCACTGCAATTGCCCCAGCTCAATACACTGTAAAAAATTTCTAACCCTCCCAAATCAAAAATTTCAAGTGACCGATAACATCTAAATTTTTCAATTGGCCCAAGTGAAATTCTGTAAATTATAAAATTAAATTTACAGATTTTCACTTGGGCCAATTGAAATTTACAGAATTTCACGTGGCCCAAGTGAAAAATTTAGATGTTATCGGTCACTTGCAATTTTTGATTTGGGAGGGTTAGAATTTTTTTACAGTGTAAGAACACCAGATCCCCTATTTATTTTGGACACTTTTATCCCCATAGACACTTTATTCCCCTTTTTGGACATTTTATGTTTATTTTTATGTTAATAAATGCCTATCTGAGGCTTGACGCCACACTTGCACAACACCAGTATGATTTGCCACTTACTGATTGTAGACAGATGGTATTAGAAATGTTCTCATTTACGAGTATTTTACGGGACAAAAAACTGCAAATGACTGTGCCAGGATGCATCTAACAGTTTATCTGATCTCTTGCATAAGCAGATAGGAAATTAAACAGACAATTAAACAGACTCAAACACAAATGTGGCAGCTTAGTTTTGAGTTTTGCCAGACTAATATAGCAGAATTCAGCATGTCTCATTTTCTTGACCCACTCCTTGATGACATCTTGGGTCTGTCGACTCCCATTTCTCCATGCTTTATTAGGCCCAGCTCACTTTACACCACATTAGCTCAGAGACAGCTCTAACTCACACTAGTGCGGGCTGACCAGAAGACCGTGGGCCATGTGAGGATAGAATTGACATTTCTCAGAGGAAAGCACTGGCATGTCACCGCCTCTTTACTGGCAGGCACGCCTAAATGCAATTTCAACCGCATTCTCATGTCAATATAGAGATATTCTCTCTGACTGGATGTAATCATACTCCAATCAGACATCTCCTTGAGCACGAGCTACCGTTATACCTTCATTTGCGGTGATTATTCGACTCCAGGGCGACTGTCAGACTGATGTCACACAAGCCACTGTTTACCTGCAGGAAACAAGCAGTCTCCGTCTTTCTTAATTAGTTGATGTTATTCAGATGACTGGAAAGGAAGAACGATTTGAACACTTCTATTCACTGTGGTCTGTGATGAGCAAGTGCGACGGTTTGCCAAAAATAGTATTACATTGAATGCAAATAAAGCTGTGTTGAGTTTTTATGTTTAAATGGTACTGGCATATACAAAAATAGAGTGTTTAGGGAAAGAAATGGGACTTATTCATGTTTTTAAATTTTCAGTAAGTTACTGTACTGAGTTAATCTTTGGTAGCGCCTCTTATAATTGGCTATGACATAATAAGTGCTTTAATTTAAATCTAAGCTGCTAAATGTTGGCACACTCTGCAATTCTTCATAATTATGATGCTCTGATGGAAAAATGTTAAAGTTGGCCATGAAGCAGATTGACTGTATTTTATAATATATTTCATTTATATTTCTAATGCTTAGTTGTGACACGCATAACCTTCAAGTGTTCCTGTAGCTTTATGTTTTCATATATGCATTATGGTTTCCCAGTACATGAAATACTATATTATATTGTGTGAGGCAAATATTAAGTGTGAAAGGCAATAATCAAGTAATCAAGTTTTTTTCAATTGCCATTTGTTTATTTATTTGTTATAGTACTTAAGCCATATTGTAAATTTGCAATAAAGTATTATCTAGAAAATATTTACTTTTTTTTGTATTATGTTGACATCTGACTTTAACATTTTCATAAATATTCTCACTAATAAATCTATGGCTTTTAAAATTGAATGCATTTTTTTTTTTTTTTTGAATAGTGTGTATTGTATATTGGACAAAGCAGTCTCAAACAGATTAAAATTTAAATAGAATAAAATGCACAATTAATCGCAAGATTACCAACCAGTCTTTAGAAACCAGAATGAAATTATCATTATAAATGATCATGTATTATCAAACATCAAAAGCATTATGTTAAACATTGACATCTTTAAGGGATGGTTCAGCCAAACATATTTAAAAAAATGTTTCAGTGATAGGTTTAATGTTGTTTTAACCCCAGTGTTCTTCAAAATAGGGGGGGGGGGGGGGGGGGGTGAACCTTTAAGTGCACATGTGAACTTTGACAGCTCGAAAAATACATTTTGTAACATATTTTCATATCCTCAGATCTTATGCATGTTATCTAGGCAATAAATGCAACCTATAAAACCTCTAATTCAAGAACGTCCAACATTATAATTCATATTTAATTGGAAGATTGATTTCAGACATTACAGCGTCTTAATAACAACTTGCAGTCTCAAGGACATTTGTGTGTTGGCTGGTATTTATGCATGGATCTACACACATGCTCCAGACATTTCACAGTTGACTGAACGGTCATTCGGCTTTCTGCTAAAACCAACACAAGCCGTTCATTTATACTCAGTAACGGGAGAGTGAAGTAGCGGTGTCCTTTTACAAGCAAAGGAGTGTCCGAGCAAAGTGGAAATGCATTGCATTAATTATTAACAAGGCTTTACATTTCCACCAACATTCACTTTTTCTCAGAGTAAATGTTTACATGCTTTTGGTTTGTACCCTTGTGGAAAAGAAGTACACTTTAGCATACCTTTATTACACTTTAACATTTTACAATATATAATATATATATATATATATAATATATATATATATATATATATATATATATATATATATATATATATATATACACTTAAAGTAATGAAAATGTATTGTTTGGATCCTGCTGTTTGGCCAATGAGCTTGCTGCTCAACTTTCAAATACTTGGTCAGCATTTGCTGTAGCAGTTGCAGCACACTTTCAGAAACCCTCCACCTTCCCCAGCTCCACCTGTATAGATCTGTACGGGTAATTCATATATGCTGTTGTACAGCAGCAGCATGTCTTAATTGCTCACAGCAGTGTGTTGTGTGTGTATTGACAGTAGCAAGTCTGTCAGCAGCAATAACCAACAGCAGCAGCGTAGCATATCTATTCCGCCAAACCAACATATCAACATTCATATCCATTACCATGCATCCATTACAGAGTTGTCATGACAGAACTGACCTTTAGACTGATCTACTTTTTTGATCTACTTAAGTAGGACATAAGTATATATATATGTATATTTACTTCTGTTGTCTTTGTGTACAGTAGGGCTGCTGCATATACTGACAAGAAATTATAGTAAACTAAAATACACTTTAATGTCATTTCTATTAAAACTTGTATGTCATATATTTAAATATTAGTAATTACATGTTGCAATAATAAATTTGCACTTTAGTAAAACAAACTTTAGATGTATTTTCAACAAACACAATACAATTCAAATAATAATCTAGTATTTTACATGTGCTTTAGTATGCAAGTCAGCACATCTATATAAGTGTACTACTTTATAGCACAACGATTATTAAAACTGACTAGAAATGAACCTCAGGGTAAAACTTGATATTTAAGGTAAAACTGGATATCATTACAAAGTGTGTTACAAAACAGTGCCATGAAAGTGTACTCTCGTTAAATTGACTTTTTTCATTAATATTATATTATCTACAAGTACAGTTTTTCTTAAAATATACTTTTAAGATTTGAAGTGCAATACAAGTGCACATTCGGTACAGGTAAGTGCACTTTTTTTCACAAGGTCTGCGCTTTCAGGTTAGCATTAAGCCATTTCTCTGGCTGTTCTGGTTACAAGGATCAATATTCAAGGACCTCCAAATTCAACTGAAGACCTCTATTACTCAAATTATGTTTGCTAGGTACAGACCACTGATGTGAGCTTATGAATAAGTGATAAGTGAATCCGCAGTCGGTTATGCTTGGTGTCCTGGTGCAGAAGAAGAGGGACATTGAGGGCTTGGAGACGGGTTGTATTTGCCGCCCACCGGCTACCCTCTGCAAAGCTCTTTAGAAATTCACCGCACATCAATAATGCAAGTCCTAGCACAATGCACAAGGTAGACGAAGACACGCAGAAGCTCGCCGTTGTGTAATGTGCATTTGGGACGGAGGGCAATGGCTCTACGTTACCGTGAGTTTGTAATGAGGAAGCTGTTATGCAACTGCATACGATTATTATCACGGAATTCAAATGAGGAAGGAGCCAATGGTAATGAAGTATCATAAAACGGGGTGAAGTCTGGAGAATTCATTACCTAGTGGCTCTCTGGATGTCTCCATCTTTTGAAAAATGTATTTGTACATCACTGGGCTCCCAGGGATTTTTTTGGGAACGCGAGACTTGCAAATGCATTGCGAGACTCCGTTTCGCATGCAAACTGGAAACAGACCTTCTCTATAGCTGGGAAAGGAGATAGAGAGCATCTTGAGTTGCCTGAGGCTCATGGTCTCCTTGGCTCTCTTCTGGGAATGAGGAATGGGCAAAACCTCCATTCTTCCATCCCTCTCCACAGGCCTGCCAGCAGTCTGACATCCCAATGTCAACTGCTTCTGAATATCTCTGATGAAGTACAGCTCCATGTAACATGAAGCTTCATATAGTCTGGGTTGACTTTTGTTGTCCTCCAACTTATACTACAACTTTTACTGCCGTTCGAAAGTTTGGGGTTAGTCAGATGTTTTGTTTTGTGATCCAAGTGATCCAAAGTGACAGTAAAGATATTTATGAGGTTACAGAAGATTTATATTTCCAATAAATGCTGTTCTTTTGAACTTCCTATTTCACATGAATCCTGAAAAACCTGTACCAGTTTCCAGATTTTTTTTCTTTTTTTCATGATTAGAAATTTGTTTTGAGCATCAAATCAGCATATTAGAATGATTTCTGGAGAATCATGTGACACTGAAGACTGGAGAAATGATGCTGAAAATTCAGAAATTGCAATAATATTGTTACAGTATTTTGATCAAATAAATGCAGACTAGGTGAGCATAATCTTTCAAAAACATTCAAAAATATTGAATGGTGTAAATAAATAATGTATTTATTCCATCCTTTAGTACGATTTTAAAGTCAAAGTATTTTTATGAATATTCCTAGTCATATTTTGTATGATTTGTCAGAGCACTTACTTTTGTCTTGATTTTATTTTATTAGAATGTAATAACTAGGCCTGTCATTTTCATTACTTAATCAGAATATCTTGTAATTAATTCAATCAAATAATTGCTCAAGTCAAAATTTGCTGAGAAAAGCCCTCAAATGAACATAGTTAAATAAATAAAAGAAAACATTACATTATTGTGACAGACAAGTAAAGCATTGAATTAAACATTAAACCAAAAGTGGATTTGGATGTCAATGTATTGTTTATTTTATTTCTATTTTCATTTTAATGTAAACCAATAGCCAAATAGCTATTCAGGCATTGTGGAGTTGTAGGTAATGTGGCCTTTCTAAAATTGTGTGAGTAGTCAACAATAGTAATTTAATGCTGGTTAATCTTCATGTAGTAAAGGTTACAGCAATAATAGCCATAACAATAGATTTTTAAAAAAGAAGCGTCACCATTGGAATATGTCAGGATGCTCTCGAGGGTGAGCTTGACCTTCAGCCTTCATCTTCTGGTCAGCCTCCTCAAATGTGGGTGTTGACTTTCTAACACTCACATTTCACAATTTTTTAAGATATATTTTACTTCCATAATGTGAGATGTGTTGTGAATGCTGTTTTATGTTGAGTTTAACTGAAATATTTTTTACGTCCAACTGAGTTCTATGTCTTTTTGAGTTCTATGCTGGGCAGAAGAACGTTCTGTGTCTCTGTCTTGATGTCTGTGTGCTTCCACAGTCCGGAATCAGATATCAGCTGGCACATATTCAATGCCGCCTGTGACATTCAAGTCAGACTTCAATCCACCAATCCCATAGAAACATATCTTAGTTAATTCATCAATCTCTATCTTGTTAACATATTGATAAACAATGTATGTTGCATTCCACTAGAAAAAGGTTCTGAGGCTTCATATAAATACAAAAAATATGCTAAAAAATATGCGATATATGTATAAAATTAATGAATTGATACATATAGCATGTCCAGTATAGGCCAATTCCTCTTATGAGTTGGTTATTTTTAGTCAATCAAAAACATGCACAACCTGGCTAGCCTGATTCCTGAAACAAATTACTCCTTGTGAGCCAGTTATCTTGTGAGTCGATGCTTTTTAGTAAAAAAAAAATTAAAAACTATTATATATATTTATATATATATATAGCTGAATAAGATGAGTTAACCACTGAAACACTGCCCTGTATAATTTGCACCAAGTCGGTATGGCATTTTTAGATATTTTTATAATAGTTTAATGTCACAAAATATTGAAATTAAACAATTTACCAATTTAAAAATTATTTTAATTAAGATGTATAAATTAGGGAGCTTAGTTGTATTTACGGTTGACTTTTAAATGGGACCTATTAAGCTCTTTTTCAAAATCTTGATTTAGTTTTTGGGGACTACTACAATATTTTTTTTATGCTTAAAAAAATTCACATATTTGACATTGTTGCAGCACCTCTCTTCTCAGTCTGTCAGTAACACTCTGTTTAATTCCTGTCTCCATGAAGCCCCTCCTTCTGAAAAGCACAATGTGCTCTGGTTGGTCAGTTGGATCAGTGTGTTATGATTGGTCAGCTGCTTCCAGCGTGTTTCAGAAATGTCACGCCCCTTATCATAACCACGAGATTCAACACACTACTAACACAACTCAACCAGGCCTTTTTGTATATGCTTTGAGCGGGAATTATTTAAATGAGGAATATTGTGACGTGTACATTCCCAGAAGAAAACTCGACTTCGATCAAGGTGTTTCAGGGAGTTCAGAAATAATAGACCTTTTTCATGCACAAACAGCAACATTCCACACTAAATAAAGTTACAAATGTGAATACTATCACCCTAATTAAGATTTCTGAATTTGTTATTTTTAAATGAACTACCTGAATAGCTTTTAGCAGCTATCTACCTTTTGTTAGTAGCATAGTGAGCTAACTGCTTTTTTAAAAGTTTAGCTTGACTGATTCATTCATTTTATGACTAGCTTGTAGTTTAATAAACTACAGTTTCATCGATTCTGGTTCAGTTTGTTTTAACAGCTGACTGTACATATAATTTTGAGAACCTGATTATTACCTTGATGCAATGAGAATAAAGCATTTTGTAACGAATAGCTTTTAAGCTGCGAGTTAGCTGGCATGCTTTTAGCTGTGGCCTGATATGAGATAAATTGGTGTAAT
Organism: Squalius cephalus; assembly: GCF_949319135.1. Taxonomy (NCBI): domain Eukaryota; kingdom Metazoa; phylum Chordata; class Actinopteri; order Cypriniformes; family Leuciscidae; genus Squalius; species Squalius cephalus. Next base: position 11,311,981 of record NC_137132.1, on the reverse strand, counting down.
AAATTGGTCCCTGAAACTGAGCAGCATTGAGATCATAACCTGCGAGAGGCAATCTTGCTGTGGCGGGATTCTGCTCGCACGTACAGAAAGATTGAACTCAGCGATGCTCCCCAAGCAGACCCTTGTTAACAAACTGGTCAGGTACGCAGGAGACTACAGCGCTGATAATTATACAAATAAATAAGCTTAGAGGATGCTAACGTATGGAAAAAATGCAACTGTGTTGGAAAAATCTGCAATGCACGCAATGTTTTTGGGTCACTACCTCTACTGTGTGGACTAATGCTCCCTTATTCTCAAAAAAAAGTTACTCTGTTGGTTTTATTTAGTGAATCAGAAACAAACGGTGGAGGCAGAGTAGCCTGATTCCTGAAATAAATGACTCTTGTGAATTTATTATTTTTAGAAAATCAAAATATAGGATGACCAATGTTGTGTAGTCTAATTGCAAAACAAATTACTCTTATGGGCCAGTTCTCTTGCGAGTCGATCCTTTTTAGTAAATCTAGTGAATCAAAAACCATACAGCGAGACCAGTGTACTGCCCTACAAAGGCAAAAGACCTTAACTCGCTAGAGTGTGGAACTGAGAAAAATTACTTTAAAGATTTTTAGTTGTCCCGCCAAATTAATTATAGGTAGGACACTGCAAATCTGGCAAATAGATGTTTTAGTAATGAAAATTATATACATAAAAAAATCTTGAGCTCAAACTTGACTTTTGACCACTATTTTAAAGTTACTGTACTCTGCCTTTGTATTGTCAGCAAAAAGTGAGAAGTCATGCCAAGGCAAAAGGCAGTAACTTCCACATTATCAATATTTAGTTGATGATCACCATTAACAAAATCATTATAGTAACACCTGTATAAAATATAGTGATCATGGCATTTATTTTGTATGATTTACAATTATTTATAACCATCTACTTATTGCTATCCTGTGCTTTGGTTGCATTCTGATGGCATTATTAATACATTTGACATGACAAAATACCTCCATAGATATATTAGTCCAGCATTATTGGCTCGACCGTGTTTAGGGCGGTGCTGAGGGCGGTACTGAAGGCGGTGCTGAAGGTGCCGGCGAAGTTTTGGCACTCTGCCAGCTAGATGCATGAGTGTTTCAACCAGGTCCTGTACCCGAACTGGGTGAGGCGGGCTTTAGGCTATGTTTACACGGAAACGATCTGAAGAGAAAACGCAAAAGTGCCGTTGCGTTATCACTTTTTATTATGCGCTTAGACGAGCGTTATGGGGGGAAATCTGTGTGCATATGGTGATGCGAAAGTGTGTGAAACTCGATGTAGTATGCACTCCAGGCGGCTATAAGCACTGTCTGCCACACAACAACAAGTCAGCGTGCCTGCGTACAACCGTCACTGTCTAGCAGACGTTTGCGTTTTTACCCTTTAGACGGGAATGCGACGGTGGAGCGTAATTTTAATTTTAAAGGACAGTAAAACAAAGGCAGATAACCGTACAGTCTGGTAGGTTGCATTATGTGATAGAACACAGGCACAGTAACTTCATATTGGCGCACAGCTAAACAAAGGCAGAGCACCGTAACTCAATTTGAGCGTTCCAAAACAAAGCCAAAGAGCGGTAACTGGTGTTATGGTGTTCTGCCTTGGTTTCTCATGGGCTTTTGGAAGTTACTGTTAAGACAACTATTTTCTCGAAAAAAAACAACGGAATTGAATCAAGATACTCATCCACATGATAAAGGAGGTCTCGAATGTGCCAAAAATATAAATAACTAATTTTCGACCAAAAACGAAGTTACGGTCTTTTGCCTTTGCACGGCAGTGTAGGCCTTTGCATGCCTTTTTCATGCCATGTGGGTTTATATGTTCGCTTATATTGCCTGATAAAAAAACATACTGTGAAAAACTGCATTGACAAATAGGTTTACAGCACATTTTGTTCGATTTTTTTTAGCCCGAACTGCTATAAAAAGCAGCATATGTTGTATTTTGTGCATCATTTGTCTGTAAGCATGACAAATGAGGCAATTCCTTACTAGCATCCAGGCATTACTTAAAGCCAAATATTTTTTATGATAATGTTTCACCTCGCCATTGAAATGAACTGCTTTTCCCCCACTGCATATTAGTGTGATTTCTCTTTGAGAGCATAGTTTTCTTATATTTTCTTTTCAGTAAAGTTAATAAATGACTGAGGTTTATGGCAGGTGTGCGCTAACACTGTCATGCTTAGCAGTCGTGTTATTTTCATGCCGCAGTGCTTTATTACTGTTGGTTGAATGCAGGGATTGGAGGACGTGATTCCCTCAAGGACGTTATTTTAATACCTTGTTTCGTAATGCATGTTTCCGTTGAAGAATCAGTGAGGTGTGTTTTAAAAACTCAAACTTACAGTCTTTCGATACTGTTTTTCATTATTTCCAGCCTTTATCAGACAGGGGATGTTAATAAATCAACAGAATCGAGTATGACAACAATAAAGCACTTTGCAAAAATGGAGAACGGCTTTGATTTGTGTGGCACCAGAGAGAAAAGGATTCTCAGTTGTTCACCAAATTTTGGGTGTTTTAATTTGAACATTTGTATTGTGTCGTAGCTGCACACAGTCCTCTATTGTATTATGTTTTGATTCATTATTAGCAGATCTTTTCTTGCCTGGAATACCTCTGTAATAACTTGAGACTTTACTGGAGGCCCTAATATCATACAGAAAGGAAAGGCCCTCGACTGCATGCAAATGAAGCGAGCGTGTGTGAAGTGTGTTTGAGTAATGAATTAAGGTGCAGAGGGATCTGACGCATGTCATCTTCAATGGGAAAAACAAAGGCACAGTTTCTTGTTGAATGAACAGAAGGACGGACGCAAATAAGAACACTTCAAAGAGGGCTTTAAAATCAATAACCAGAAGTTGCTTGTTTTTTCCTTTGCCACGTTGTAACATGATGCATATTTCTCAATTTATCATTGTTATTTTATCTTTTTAACTTGAGCGCCACATTTTTAGAACACAGTGTCATGAACGAGACACTGCAAAAGACGCAAGACGTGAGCGCAACGGTCAAACACATCAAACAATGGAAAAATAGAGCAGTGGATTGGAAAAAACGCATTCTGTGAACAGCCCCTGAAATGCACTCTATATAGGTTACCTCAAAGGTTCTGTCAGGCACTTCACATATAAAACCTTTTAGGGATTCCCATCATGGGATCATTTTATGGATTTAGTTTTACCGGTAATCAATTAATTTTGTTTTAATTCATTGTTTAATGCATTTTATGAATTAAGCAGCTTGTAGGGAAAAAAACACATAAAAGTAATCATTTAAGACATTTACCCTTATATAGAACCTTTTTTGGCATAAAGGGTTCTTTAAATTTTAGTTAAGAACTCTAGGGTTCTATATTGAACCACATCAAACCTTTTTTTTCCTAATAATAGTGTTGATCGGTACTTGAATTTTCAGTCTTTTTTTCAAATAAAGCTATCATTTTTTGGCTTGTTTGGGGCTTTAATGGCAGGAGCTGCATAACATTTTCTAGTTTTGTGTTCTAGAGAGATCACAGCATAAAGGGTTGAAATAAACATGAGGTTTTCTTTTTTTGGCTGACCTAAATGTGTAACACCACCATATTCTTATTCACCATCATACTCTTAGTGAAAAAGGTATGGGAGAAAAATCATAGCATCTAACTTGACTTTCCAGTGACCTCTGTGGAATTAAAGGCTGGATTTTTTTTTTTTTTTTTTTTTTTCTGCTCTCGGGTTCAGCAGTTCAAATGTTGCATGCTTGCTCAATCAAAATATCCCTGAATGCAGAATCTTTTATTATTTTTATTTTGTTTTTACAGTAGATTTCCAGTGTTGCCATTTGAGCACTGGCTCAATGAGTGGGACATCACTAATAACTTTTATGATTCCCACTAAATTATCAGCAAGCTTATATTGTGCATTTTATGAGATTCATTTATAATATATTAGGTTTGGTCTTGGCATTTGTTATGCTGCTGTTGCTGTTTCAGAGCATGTACTGGACATGCTACGTCCAATACATACACGGCACATTGCTGTGAGGAAGTATGCTGCTGCTGTACAATAGCATACATGAATTACCCGTAGCAGATCTATACAGGTGGAGCTGGGGAAGGTGGAGGGTTTCTGAAAGTGTGCTGCAACTGCTACAGCAAAAGCTGACCAAGTATTTGAAAGTTGAGCAGCAAGCTCATTGGCTGCTGATACAGCAGGAACCAATCAGATGTGTCCTACAGAGGACGATGTGAGTACAAGCATATTGAGTTAAGGATCAGCCTGTGCCATCTAGAGTTTCATGACAGAACTTTGTTTTTTCAGACCGAGATGGAATGAGAAGCTCCCATAAAAGCAAGTGATTTCTTTTAACAAGCAATACTGTGCAAGTAATCTGACATAAGATTATTCATTTAATACTAAAATATCCCTCAATGTCACCATTTGCATTTCACATGCAATGTATAATGCAGATGTGTTATGTTAATATCAATGCATTAACAATGAGATCAACACTGGTCTACCACGAATTGTAATGGTATTTTTGATGCTTAGTCATGATATGTGGGATTATTATGTACAGTATCAGTGCTTGGAAAATGCACAGATTAACAAGAACCAGGATTTCTCTGAACTGAATCTAATGACTGTTGAGTTCTGTGTTATGGGTACCATAGTTCTTGAAAATCTCTCTAATCGTTGTAGTTGAGAGATTCACAGAAATGTTTGCTTTGATAAATGGTCAATTTTTAGTTACCCTCAATGAACTCTAATGACTTTTTGAATAGTCAATTGAAGCAATAGAATACTTAATGTAGGTTTAATTGTGTCAAGCTCTTACATTATTTATCTAAAAGAAAATAATTTATCCCTTGATGTCAACCTCAAGGAGAGTGTCGCATATAAAATGTAATTGTAATAATTTTAAAAGCAATACTAAGACGCACACTGTCTGTAGTATGTGCAAATCAGATTAATACATGCCTCCAAATAATGTATTTTCCATACTGTCTCAGTAATTGCACCGTAAATAATAATAATAAAACATTCAAATCCAATCAAAATTTGTTTGTTGTGATCTTGGTGCAGTGTCTGATAAAATGATGTGATACAATGAATACAGTAAGATACAAGATATATTCATATGTATATTTTTCTTTTTATTTCTGGGAAATTTTTACTTTTAATTTTTACTTTCTAAAGATTTTCCGGGGAAGAGTCTCTAACATATTTATACTGTATATTGTTTAAATATTAACACTGCACCTATAGATTTTCATTACACTTACAGCATACCTTATTCATGTTGTAAATTTTATTGGAAACCAATGTAATATCTTGGGTATTGATTTTGACTTTATGTTGATGGAGCCTTTTAATAAAGAGTACATTTTTGCCTGCTCTTTTTTTCATGATGGGAAGTAGTTCTGCAATAACTTGCATTGCAGTATATTAAATTCATCATTGAGCATGAACATAATGTCCATACTATTCATAATTATGATATTATTACTCAAGTTTCTCTAATGTGATCATGTGGCCGTAGATAATACATGCACATGCTGGCTAATCTTAATTATATTCATGTATTATCTGAGGAATACATGATAATGTTCAACTCTTCCCTGCCTCTCTTGCAGAATGATTCCCTCCACAAGTTACGACTTCCTGGTGCGAGACCTCGTATCCGGACGAGAGTATGATCTGTGCGTTCTGGCCGTGTACGACGATGGCATGACCTCGCTGACCGCCACGCGCCAGGTGGGCTGTGTCTCATTTGTCACGGAGACCGAGTACAGCCAGTGCCAGTCGCTCCGAAGCCATTTCCTGGGCGGCACCATGATCATCATCATCGGAGGAATCATCGTGGCCTCCGTCCTCGTTTTCATCATCATCCTGATGATCCGATATAAAGTCTATAGCCATCAGGGGGCAGATTCTGGAAAGGGAACCGCCATGACGAACGTACGCTCGCAAACGAACGGGGGTCAAGCGGCGGGGCAGGTCCCACGCTCCAGCTCCAAAATCGTAGAGGGCCAGGAGGCCTCGGGAGCGGGTTTAGGGGGGGCCGCTGGGGCCACCGCTAGTTTAAAAGACTCCACTGCCATGGTGCTGGTCACAGACTCTGAGACAGCTGTGCAGATTTCAGAGATGACCTGTGAGGACATAGTCTCCCCCACACAAAGGCACCATCCCAGAACTTGTATAGAGCTCAAGAGGCGTCCTTCACTTTCCTCAAAAGAGGGTACAAGCACAACGGACACACAAGGAGGTAAGTCAAAGAAAATGTGGTAACACTTTACAAAAAGGTTACATTTGTTAAAGGGGTCATGACATGAGAGATCAAATTTGCATTGATTTTTGACATATAATAGGTACCATTAAAAAATCCTGAAAGTTTCATAGCTTAAAGGTGGCATATATTGCCCTTTTTCACAATACGTAATATAAATCTGTGGTGTCCCCAGAATGTGGCTGTGAAATTTCAGCTCAAAATACCCCCCAGATCATTTATTATAGCTTGTCAAATTTGCCCCTTTTTGGGTGTGAGCAAAAACACGCCTTTTTTTGTGTGTGTCCCTTTAAATGCAAATGAGCTGCTGCTCCCTGCCCCTGTTCAGAAGAGGGCCAATCCTTATACACGAGCTTCGGATACTATAATGACACTCATCCAAAATCTCAGAAATAGCCAGTAGCGGAGTGCAGCCTTACAGAGAGACTCAGGAAGAGGTTGCAACTTTTAGACTGAACCGGGATGTTTCTGAATGCTTAGTGGATACATTTCTGTTGTTGTTGTGGAGTTACATTGATTCAACTTTGAAACAATTCTTGCTTTGTACTGTCCAAGGTTGCGAAAGCACTCCGGCTTGAAGTGATTAGCGCACACAAGCAGGTTTTTGCTTACTGTTTCTGGGAGATTTCCGTTGATAATAAAATAAATCCACTGCTCTCTTGTCTCCTCTGAGGCTGGTACTCTAAATAGTGTTCTGTGCTCGATTGTGCAACCAACGACAGAACAGTTTGTATGCTTTGCACAAACTTTTGCCATTGCGTTAGAACTGGTTACACTGTTGTCACTTGCGAAAACCAAACCACAGTGGCGCTGTGGGTGGAAACATGCAGTTTAAGGGGCAGTAATATTATAATAAGATCCCTTTCCTATGTCAGATGGGTAGCGAAATCTGATCGGCTTATCTTTTTAAATGCTTGCAGAGAAAGGCTTACCAAAACAAAGTTACTGGGTTGTCACTTTTCACGTTTTCTGGATTGGTAGATGCACCGGGGACCTGATTATAGCACTTAAACATGGACATTTTCATGATATGTCCCCTTTAAAACATGCCCCCTTATTAAAAACAAAGCATTTATTTAATCAAGCTCCAAAAATGGCTCATTTTAATATTGCGTGATCTGTGACGCCACACAGAATGATACAGGACTTCAATGAGTATTTGCAAGATAGAGCAAGAGCAATACATAGGCGCCCTCCCACTGGCATCCAGTTGCTTGACGGCTGACATTTGCCTACACGGGATGCGAGCGTTGCGTCAAAAAGCTAATAGAACCCATTTTAATCACTGTCTACACTGGATTCAGTATACAGATGCGCGTTCAGTTTCTGACATACTCCACGCACTTGAGTCTGTCGAGAACAGGACAAAAGGAAAAGTGAAAGAGCGTTCGCTTTGACGCGTCTAGTTTCAACAGCTTGTTTGCATCTCTTTATGGACTTCAGAAAGATTCCAGAGTCATGAGCAGGTAAATGGTTTGTTTTAATGCCGTCCCAGATTGAGTTGGAGGATTAAACAGTATGTTTATTCGGAGCTTCATTATTTCTTGTCTCCATTCTTGCTTGTGTTTGGTTGTGAAATCGTGAGCTTAGAATTATAAGGTTCTATCTCCGTTTAGGGTAGTTCCGAGATATTGAGCATCAAAGTTTTTACATCCCAGCTGGCAAAACTGAGATGGAACCTTTTTATTTTATTAATAACTACTAACAACATATTTTATTACAAAAATAACACCACACAGGCATTAATAAACACCTAATGGATCAGATTATGTCAAAAACTCAATTTCGACCAAAAGTTGACCTTATAATTCTAAGCTCACGAAATGTAGTTTGTACACCAGACAGAGTTGTCGGTGATATTAAAATGTTGTGTGCTGTGCACACAAAAGCAACTAAATGGTACCCCAGACAGTTGTGAAGTGTGAGAGGTACAGCGATCCGATGACTTGGAAAATTGTGCAGTGTGTACCAGGCGATAGTTAATACAGTTTTAGGTACCAGACAACAGCAAGCACGCCAAAACCAAAGGCAAGTCGTTTGATTTAAAATGCTTAAGGTTGCTTTCAGGTAATTGCACATTCATATGACCCTTTGACAGTGTGCGTTTAACAATGCCTTGGCACTTTACAGCTGCTCGGAGTGCATATATAGACTCCTGTAATTGCCAGGAATAGAGCTATTCACTTGATTCAATGGACCACGTCTAGGTATTCCTTGAAGAGCTTTTCCTTTTGTGGAATTTGGATTTATGGGTCCAATCAGGTAATTGCAGTTTCTAGATGAATGCTCATGGAATTCAAGAGGACCTCATCCTTAAATCGTTAAATCGATAAAGACCATTCAGTCAAGAGCTGGTGATGCAGAAGGCTGAACTTCCATGATTCTCCTGATCCCGTCAGTCACTCAGACACCTAATGACCACGAATTAAATGCAATCATCAATCAACTAAGTTGGCACAGGATGTGAATTAAAATGTATTATGTCTGAAGGCGCATGATGACACAGATAGGCTCTTTAAGATCGGGGAATTTTTTTTTATTAGCTTTTTCAGTAAATGGTTATAAAAATTAGAGGCTTAACCTACATAATATTCACAGGCAACTTCAATAGATAGTAGAATACTATATGCTAGTGCATAATATGTGCTGGTTCATTTAATATTCATTTTATATGTGGTTTCTGATTAGCTTCAACCCCGTTACCACGCAAGAAAGCATATAAAGAAAAACATATGTGTGGATAATATGTGTGAATCATTTTTCTTGAATAATAGGGTTGAATTTGAGCCTGGTGTATCAAATCTATAATTTGTATAAAAAATTTGAAAACTGTATTATTATTATTGGCTGACTTTTTTTCCAAACAGTCCAAACATACACTTTTTGAGGATCTTTTTTTATATATATATAATTGGGAAAATCATGTAGTATTAGCTACACGGTATGTTTTTGGTAGTTATAAAAAAAATAGTTTTTACTACAGTGTGTGAATTGTAGTATGAGCTGATTATGTCAAATAACAAAGTCATATGAATTTAATTACTTAATGCAAATGTACAAACAGGAATTTGATACTCATATTACTTGTCATGCTCATGTGTTAATTGCATGTGTGATAATACTTTACCTAACATATCTATACGTTTTCACAGCAAAACAAAACAAAACAAAACATTGGATTCAAAAGCGCCAACATATACCTCACAGGATTGCATTTCTGTATAGCTACTGATCCAAAAATGGCATCCCACCAACACACAGTCGATAAACAACATGGAGTGATACAAAATGGCTTTGTGCATTACATAATACATCAGAGGAATCCGTGTATGGAAGAGTATGTTGTATTTACTTTCTGTTCATGTGCAACAAACAGTTTGCTGATTAGTTGAACAGCAAGAGTAGTGACAGATCTTGACATCTGAAAGACGTTTGCTTGTTGTAAATCAAAAGACTTCGTACCAGCAGAGAATTTGTTTTGGCACTACATAAGAGTCAGGATCACACTCTCTAGAATATTTGATCTTGATTGGTCAGTTGCAGCTGTATATTTGACGCTTGTCCTTGTTCTGTGATAGCAGCTTTGCTAGTCTCGTATCTCATCAATCATATTAATATTTCCCCTTGTGAATAGGATGTACACTTTAGCATACTTTTAAGAAGAGTACTTACTACGGAAATAATATACTCAAGTGCACAAGACACTTCATTGCAATGAAATGAAAATAATGTATAGTTTAAACTTACATTAAATTAAATTATTTGAAATTAACCAACTTAAGTACATCTTTATGTTATTTCATAATTACTTACTATATTCTTGGAAATATGGTTCACGTGTACTTCCAAATGTACTGACGAAAATGTATGGTAAACTATGGTGTCATATGTGTTGAAATTTGAATGTGAAGTAATATCGAATAACAAACTAAGTTAAAAGTATAATCATGTACTTTACATGTGCTCAACAAAATATTAATAAAACAATGATTTAAACTGATAAAGTAAAACTTTTAATTTGGCATTATTACGAAGTTCACATTTTAAAAGTGCACTTAAAGGAGTAGTTCACTCAGAAACGAAAATTCTGTCATAATTTTCTCACCCTCAACCTCAAGTTGTTCCAAACCTGTATGAATTTCTTTCTTCTGTTGAACGAACAACTGATGGACCCCATTGACTTCCACAGTATGGAAATAATGATAATAATAATACTATGGTCAATGGGGACCAGAAACTGTCTGGTTACCAACATTCTTCAAAATCTCCTTTTGTGTTCAGCAGAATAAAGAAATTCATACAGGTTTGGAACAACTTGAGGGTGAGTAAATGATGACAGAATATTCATGTTTAGGTGAACTATTGAACCCTTTAAGAAACAGACATGAAAGTGTACTCTCTTTAAGCACACTTAAGTGGCATTTTATTTCATTAATACTATATAATGATAATAAAAAAAAAAACATACTTTTAAGATTTGAAGTATACATTTATTATAATTAAATGCCACAAAAAGTCAAGTCTATTTATTTATTTATTGTGTATAGCCACATAACTGGGATAAAAATCAAATACTGTATCGGTATTACTACGATATTTTGATATCATATTTCACAGTTTTTTTCTGCTTCCTGATCACCTTATCAGTGTTTATCTTGTTTTCACAATCAGCTGATTGCATATTATCCCTTATTTATCTATTCTGTGACACATTATATTGCAGTTTTGGTAGTAGCGAAGATCAGCTGCACTACACCACAGACCGGCTGTTCTCCTTCACCTCCGCCAGCAGACTCCCATTTAGTGGTCTTCTGAGAGAGGCGAGAGAACGCTCTGTGCTGTCACTAGCACAGTCCTATCCATCCCTCACGGCTGTTTTTCTGTCTTCCCTAGACGCCGCAAACCCACAGGTCAGTGACGAGAAGAGGGTTCAACGAGATTGGAGCGACTTTAAAATTTGATGACTCCTTCCGCTGTCCCGCAAGAGACAGCCATCATCCCTGAAGAGTAATGCCACCTTTCTTTTTTACTTCTTCTAAAGTCATCTGCTATGTGGAATTTTATGTAGTTCATTTATTTTTGTAAATGGTCAAAACTTCGCTGTGAGAGACTGAAAACAAAGAGACTGTCCTACACATAACAAACACATTTTTTCTTTACACGGGTTCTGGCGTAGTTTCTGCAGTCCTGTCTGGTGCATATGACAGCTCTGTTTCATCTCTGTTCTGTGTAGTGTGACAGATGCACTTGTTCTCTATTCGGGTTTGTATTTCCAAAAAAAAATCTGCACTACCAGCTGAGACATCTGCTCTTCATTTGGGTTTTGAAACTGTTTTGTTTATTGTTGGCCTCTCTCTATATATCTCTCTCTCTGTTTTCAACCCATCCCAGAGCTCGCCAGGTCATCCGATTATGGGGAGAGGAATATGGGATAATTTGTCTGAACCCCTACTGGACTTTCTCCCTTGAGTGTTCACTTCTCACACTGTATTCCAAGGACTATCCAACCGTTTCCTACCGGGACATATTTGAGGACTCAATCCACTACTGCAACGAATGGAAACGGAGCACAATAATTGTTCTCCATTGCTGGCTTTTGGAACATATTGCCTTTTACATCCCCGCGGCCGGGACTGTCTATGTGTTTGCTGCCGACTTCAGCATGCATTGTTTACTGGACGGTTTGGGTTCGAGAATAACACCTCACTGGAAGGGGTGAGTATACACTTGCTCTTTTGGAAAGCGAATATTCACCTTAAATGTGTCTCTACCTGTCAGTGCAAACTGAAACATTAGAAACATTTCCTTAAAGTTGAATGGGTCTAACATTTTACTTATGAAACGTATACTATCAAGATGCAATACATCAAAATTCAATCAGTTTTCATTATTGTTCTCACTGGTTTAACAACACAAAATGTTTTGTCAATAAAATTATGTAGAATGTTGTTCTCGATAATGCTTTTGTATGTGACATAGGGCTCATTTTACACAGACATAATAGAATCCAAAGTTATTGTAATTCTTCCAATTCCATCTAGTTTTAAATAAAACAAATCAAAACAATTAAAACAACGCATAAAAAAGCCACTCTATATACCACTATATTTGTGTGTATGTGTACACATAAATACTGTATCTACAATGTAGTCAGTCTCATGTCTTTCCGAGACTCGTCCAGTCTCATGTCTTTCCGATTCCGAGCTGCCCGAGTCTGTTTTGTTACCAGCGGCACAGGAAACAACATCAGCTTTGTAATCTTGCACTCTTCTCTCCGTCGGCAAAGTGACACACACACACCCGCCTCCTCTCACTCACTCCTCTCAGTCGCTCCGGTTAAATAGTGTTTGTATTGTGCATCATTTTAGTATTCCTGCAAGTTTCGTGCTCAGACCACTGATCTACATGTATATAATTGAAGCGAACAAGCCGCCTCTCAGTCTCAAGCAGCTTGTGAGTCGTGAGTACCAAAATGAGTGGTTTACACACAAAATTATGTCAAAATGCCCAGCTTGGTCTGTGCCAATAGCCTCGTGGGCAGCGCGGCGGCAAATAGCGCAGTTATGCTTCGGGCATCCCGAGTTCGAATCTCGACTCATGGGCCTTTCCCGATCCCATCCCCTTCTCTCTCTCCAACTTTGCTTCCTGTCAACTAACTGTCCTGGCATAATAAAGGCAAAAAACGGCAATAAAAAAAAAAAAAAAATACCCATCTTGGCGAGTATTCAGTTAAACACAATCAGTTTTGGAATAGTTGAGAAAGATAACACGTTGTGTAAAAGTGTATTGGATCCGTGCATAAACTCTTAAAGTGACAGTAGTCTAATATTCCTGCTGCTTTCTGTCATGTTATTCAAAGAACAAAAGACAAAGAAAATCACTCTCTGCTCTTTACTAAATAAGTTGTGTTACTTTAATTGTAAACATTAATCTGTATTCAACTTTTACAATGAAGACTATCCAGTGTTATTTTACATTTGATTACTTTCTTACCTGAATAATAACCTACTGAGACCCACAAGAAAAATGTAATCGGTGCAGCTCTAATTTTAAAATACAAAACATTTAATTTAAATTGTAATAATATTTTGCAATATGAGCATAAGAGTCTATGTATATAGTAAGGTTTGCTCACTAAGGTTTGCTCACTCAAAAGAGATCAGAGTCAGTGATTAGGAAGCTCTCAGCTCTTGTGTTGACATTGCTGTGTCTGTCCTGAGGTTATCAGTTAATGTCTTGAACCTCAGCTTCATGTATCAGAAGCTCTACCAAAACTCATGATCACTCATGTGGAAATATAATTAACTTTTTTGTGTTGCATAATCAGTACCTTTCATCTTCAAGTATCACCTCTGACTACAAACAAATGCCAACATAAGGCCATAGTAAATGCCAAGTATGTACATTTTGCCCATTTAAGACTTGACGTCAAGCAGAGGTTATAATGGAACCATTCACAATTTACAATTTACAATTTACATTACGGTTAAGGTGACTTAACAGCATAAGTTGTTGCACAGTGGATATAAGGATTGTATTCAAACTCAGAAACAGTGCAACAAGCCTCATGAATTATTTGATCATACTGTTTTTTTATTTATTTTTTAACTGTTGCTAAAAATTCCCTCACCATTCATGCTTGGTGATGTCAGAAAAGAGGTCTGACAAAGCATGTCAAAAGAAATATACAGGATGCTGCACGCAAACCAAATGCACCAGGGAATGTTACTCAGACACTGAACAATCCATTGAAATAGCACGTCAAAAAAAAAAAAAAAAAAAAAAAAAAAGTTGGTTTATAATTTCAGAAATAATTACAAAGAATCTGCTGGTAACAATTAATTAAACGTGACATTTTGAAGTTATAGAAAGACCTACTATTTTCTTGTAAAACGTACTCTAGTGATCTCTCTTTCATTGTTCGCTACAAAAAATATTTTCTTACTCAGCATTTTTGTCTTGTTTTCCAGTACAGATATCTAAAAATTCTTAAATCAAGAGAAATTTACATGAGAAGCAAAATTAGTTAAGATATTAAGGAAATAGGAGGATATATATATATATGTGTATATTATGTGTAATATAATACTTTTTGTTTTAATACTTAATGGTTACATACTGTATTGTCAGAGAATAAACAGCACTCAAAAACTTTAGCTGTCGATTAAGTTGCAACTCTCTTGATTAAATATTGATTGAATTTGATGACACATGTGGCCTGGCTGTCTGTGACCTGAGAAAGGTGTTTGATGCCGATGTTATACGCAATCAGTGGGATTCTGTTTAAAAGTCTTCCTGTTAAAGGAGCTGACAAGGATAAATTGACAGGCCAACGATTGGCGCTTCACGTGGCTATTGATCCCAAAATCAAAGCTTCTGCTTCTTTTCCATGACTTTGAGAAACGAGAGCAGTTAAAAGTTCGAGATGCAAAGTTAAGATGGATTGAGATGTTTATTCCCCTGTTTCAATGCTTAAAGCTGTGAATCAACCCTAGCTATCAGGACTCAGGTGTCAACTGAGATTTGCCTCTGTGATACCATCTTGATTATGTAAGGGCCATTGACAAACTATCCACATAGCTATTCAGGCATCTAGCAACAATAGCTGAGAGAAAAATGAGCAATCATTTCTAATTGTTACATAAATTATACACTACTGTTTAAATGTTTGGGGGAAGTTCGTTTTTTTTAAAGAATGTAATACTTTTATTCAGCAATAATGCATACAATGCATTACACTGATCACAAATGAAGACATTTACATTGTTACAAAACATAAAATTTCAAATAAATGCTGTTCTATTCAAAGAATCCTGAAGAAAATGTATCACAACTTCCACAAAAATATCAAGCAGCACAACTGTTTTCAACATTGATAATAATAAATGTTACCTGAGCAGCAAATCAGCATAATAGAAGGATGTCTGAACGATTATGTGACACTGAAGACTGGAGTAATGATGCTAAAAAATATACATTTTCCATGACTAAGCTTTCCAACCCTGTTATTTCAGACCTTCATTTCTCAGTGGTGCATCTAAGTTGTTATATTTAAGTCCAACTGAACTGCAATTACACAGTATTTTAGTTGTTGGCACCCCTTCGCCACACTTAGCATTTCGTTTTGACTTGTCAAGCCTCATTTCTTCGCCAATTAAAAAATCATTACGTGACTAATCACTTCACCATGCCGATGACACAGCGATAAGCTCACTGAACACATTTTGCTGCCACAGACGCTTATGCAGGTTGTCCGTTTTGATTACATATTTGCCATTTAATCACAGAAATGCCATTAATACAGAAATTACACTTACAAGAGCAGTTTTACATATTGATATGTAATAATTAATTATATCGGGATCGTAAATGCAATCTCACCTCTGGTTTAGACAGTTGGCTCATGGTAAAGACCTTGAAATGTCCTTTACCAGTGTTGGATTGGATTGGAATTGGGAAAAGCATAGTTGCTGCTGTTTTAATGAGCTGTTCTTGTGATTTGTTGTTGTTGTTTTCACGGCGATGTTATCTGGCCTATGTCTGCTCACCCAGAGGGGATGTTTGCTGATACCTTAATTCTTTGTTCCACCTTCCACCTCTTTGAGATAAGTACTCCGCAATTAGTAATTACCACAACATTGTTAATCACATAGTACAGCCACGCTCCTCGAAATTAACGGTTCGTTGCTGGTTTTGTTGCTAATGTTTTGTTTCTTGGAGACCCTTCCTTTCTGGCTAATTGAAATTAGAAATGAAACATATAATGACTCACAAATTTGCCCTTTCCATGAGCCCATATGCTCCCCTCATAGGGTCAGAGAAAACGCGAATTTACTCACTGCTTAGATTAACCAGATGGATTTAAATGGTCGCCCACATTGACTTCTCCAAATGCATCTTGTTTCGTTCGGAGGAGGTCTCACTCACAAAATCCTTTCCGAATATTGCAACAGCCAGGATATAATGCCCACATTCCATGGCTTGTGATTTGAAGAAATACATTTAAAAAAAAAAATTATTTAATTTTATTTAATTTTACAAAGGACAGGTGGTTTGGAAAATTGATGGATTATTCACAATGTTAATATGTTTGTTAATTCACATTCCAATTCTTTCCTTGATTGAAGTTTTTGAAACATTCACCAAATTGAGAGTTTTCTCCAATTTTTATTTGAATGCAACCAGGTTACTGTGATGTTGATCAAGCATCTTTTCAGAGATTTCACCTAATGTTAACCTTTTCAGGATGACATATTGGCGCTATATTTTATAACCAGATAGATCAGTAAGTGCTATAATATAACAAGCTACTTGGACAAAATCTGCTTTTGTTTTTACCTAAACATATACTGATAACCACCATGATAATACAGATGACAAAATAGAAAGCGACATGATGAATCAGATAAATTATAGCCAACATTCATATATGTGACCCTGGACCACAAAACCAGTCTTATGTGTATTTTTTTTAAAACTGAGATTTATACATCATCTGAAAGCTGAATACATAAGCTTTCCATTGATGTATGGTTTGTTAGGACAATATTTGGCCGAGATACAACTATTGAAAATCTGGAATCTGAGGGTACAGAAAAATCGAAACATTGAGAAAATCGCCTTTCAAATTGTCCATTTCTATTGGCGATTGTGCTGCATCCATTCACAAAAATAAATCTTTTATATATTTAAGGTGGGAAATTTACAAAATATCTTCATGGAACATGATCTTTACTTAATATCCTAATCATTTTTGGCATAAAAGTAAAATCTATAATTTTGACCCATACCATGTTTTGTTGGCTATTGCTACAAATTTACCCGTGCAACATAAGACTGGTTTTGTGATCCAGGGTCACATATAGACAGTGTCGTACACGCAAAAAAAAAAAAAAAAAAAAAACCTTAGGGTTACACACGACACTAAAATAATAATGCACTAAACATTAACAGAAAATGCAACATAACATGGTGCATTACTGATAATAAAAATATTATGAAAATCTAAATATGTAATCATGTGATGTGTCACGCAGGGACTTCTGAGAATGTTATTTGACTGTTTTTACCATAAACATATAATTCATAGTTCACCAATTAACAGGTTTTTATTGTAGCATTTTTTTTAGTAAAAATAATAATAATTATTATTATTTACACTCAGTGTATGCAGAAAAAGATGAACATTATATGCATATACACATTCTTCCATACACATATGTGCAAGTGTATGCGTCAATTAAATAGGTTAGCATTAAAGTGATTAGATTTGAAATGGAGTTTACTTATCTCTCTCTTTTGGAAAGTGATGTGGCTGTCATTCCCCTGTGTGTCATTTGCATGACAGACTGCTGTTTTATTAAAGAGCTTTCTGTGATTTATACCCAGCTGTCATTCACTGTTTGCCCCTGGGTTTGCACAAAATCCATTGAAAGACTCCTTTATTTGATATCTAATGGTCGGCTGGATTTAATTGCAGAATCAATAGTGCTGACGAGAATCAAGGTGTGCTAATATAACTCATAATGAAAGCTATAATGGCAGCCAAACCAAGTAATACGATTCTCTGAGTGTTAAATACCGTCCTCGTTATCTGATGAAAAAGATTGGACTTGTTTACGCTAAAGTTTTCATCTACGGGTTTAGTATAGTTCTTCATCAATTTAATTTAAGCGTGGATTAGTCTTTAAAAAGTCCTCTCGATTGGCTGATTAAAAGAAATTGCACTGCCAACAGAACAAAAATAAATAAATAAAATAACATACTTTTAAATGTGTACAGTACTTTTGTTCACAAAAAAAAAAAAAAAGTATTTACTCAACCGTTCAAAAGTTTGGGGTAGGTAATTTTTTTTTTTTTTTTTTTTTTTTTTTTTTAAAGAAGTCCACCAAAGCTGAATTTATTAGATAAAAATACAGTAAACACAGTGATATTGTGAAATATTACCGCAACAAATTACTCCATCCAGTATTCAGTCACATGATCCTTCAGAAATCATTCTAATATGCTGATTTGCTGCTCAAGAGACATGTATCACTATATGTTTTGCTATTTATTTATTTAATTTTTTTTTGTGAAAATAGGATTCTTTGATGAAAAGAACAGCATTTAATTGAAGTATAAAACTTTTGTAATACTATAAGTGTATTTACTGTCATGTTTTGATTAATTTGATGCATCCTTGCTGAACAATAAGAATAAATAAATACATTTTTGACAGACCCAACACTTTTGAACAATAGAGCATATTTGAATACACTGGTGTTGACATATATATTTCAAAAATTAGGAGAAGCTTCAGGGCAATCGAAAGATATTAACAAATCTAGACTTGATTGCCGTGAATTATAAATAGATTTCGGGGCAAGCATTTGAAGAGCTGAGGGATCAAGCTTTTATGACACAATGGGATTGTAGTTTGAAGTTTATTTATCTTCTTTCTTATACTCGAAATAGTCTCTTCACCGGAACAACCGGCATGTCTTTTCTCTTTGTATTAACTCCCATGTATCTTAAGTAGTCTGTTTACGTCGTCACACTCCAAACTGAAAACATTCATTTTTCACCTAACAAGATTAAACACCGGAACCGCACGGCTTTTTCGGGGTAGGTGAGAGAAGAAAACGGCTGAGATTAAAAACAAGCAGGAACAGAAACTTCACTTAATATGCAAATGCCCGGAGCTGTTGATCTTAGCTGTGTTTGGATGATTTTGGTTGTGTGCTCGGTCTTCTATCACATCTACAGTATGCCGCGAGGCTCCAGACAGAACCATCTCGGAGGCCACATGCGGTGTGAAACATCCAGAATCTGTCTCAGAGCTGAGCACGCTTGGCTGGAGCATATGGCCGCTCTAGAGGCCAAATTCATGCCGGTGAATTTTCTTTTGTCAGGGCCGAGCTAAAAATAAATCACTCGTGACATGCTCAGATCAATATTGATGGACGTTCATTTAGGTTTTGATATGAGACTGATTGTGGTGTTTGCATGGATGGAGGTCCTTGTCCAGGTGTTGAGCTGTTAAAGGTGGTGTCGGCTAATACATTATCTGAAAGAAGCAGAAAAGGCACGGGGTCGAGTCACTGGCAGAGATTTGGTCTAATCCCGGCTGCTTTCATGGTCTCTCAAGCTTCCCAGAGCTTGGCGGCACCGTTTGCTGCTCCTGCCAACAAATTAACATTTATATCAGCTGTTCTCCCATCCAAAGGGTCCAGAAGCCCAAAGAGGAGACCACCATCATAGATTTGAGAGAATGCCAGCACTGCTGTTGATTCCTTTTGTTCCTTTATGCATATAAGATCAATATAATTTTAGATGTCACAATCTCCACTTATGAAAGCCAATTTTACCCGCTCCCTCTGGTCTTTGAAGACTTCAGACTATGAAGTTAAGCTCAGTTGACAGGATTTGTGGCATAAAGTTGGTCATAGGATAAATTTGTTTGACTATGCCCTTTCATTTTTAGCGTATGTATGTATTTATGTATGGTTTGCATGCAAGTTGAAGTAAAAGTGACAGTGTTACAGTATTCCACCATGGATATATACAGGACAGGAATATATATATACATACAGTACATACATATTTTATATATTTTAATATATTGGTGTTTTATTATATATAGGCAGTTATAATGTCTCAGATTTCAATTTCAAATAAATGCTGTTCTTTTCATCAAAGAATCACGTTTCCACAAAAATATAATAATAATAAATGTTTCTTGAGCACCAAATCAGCATTTTAGAATTAATTGTTTTTTTGTTGTTGTTTTTTTTTTTTTAAGGATCATGTGATCCTGGAGTAAATGGTTACTGGAGTAATGTATTGAAATGAAAACAGTTATTTTAAATTGTTTTTACTGTGTTATTGATCAAATGAATGTTTGGTGAGCATGATATACTTCTTTCATTTAAAACTTTTCATTTCATTTAATACTTCTTCGCATTAAATAAAACCCCAAACTTTTGGATGGCAGTATAGACAGACAGACAGACAGACAGACAGACAGACAGACAGACAGACAGACAGACAGACAGACAGACAGATAGACAGATAGATAGATAGATAGATAGATAGATAGATAGATAGATAGATAGATAGATAGATAGATAGATAGATAGATAGAATTCTCTATATTTTTCCATACAAATAAATTCACTCTGGTAATCACCGTGCCACAAATGCTGTCGATAGAGTTTAAATTGTATCGAACTGAATCATTCTTCTAAATTGTATGTTAGCTGACCTGCGAGCAGCTCCACGATGACTAGGCAAGGGCTGCAGTCTTTTCTTATCTCTTTAGACGCTTCACACCTTCTGCCAAGGGCTCTGATCTTGTTTCTCTCTCGTTTCCTCTAGATATTCATCATCCTCCTCCCATTCAGTCATGCAAACTGCACCAGTGAGAGGAAACTCAGATGGGACAAAGTAAACAGCATGTCTGTGCTTCCTGCACTTTCATCAATTTGCCCTTCTCCTCCTCCTCCTCCCCCTCATCCTCCTCCATCTCAACTGGATTTACAGTGTCATCCATGACCCTCCTGCCCAGTGAGAACTGAAACTCAAAGGACTGAAAGCAACAAACAGACGGCGGCAGCAGTCTCAAATGGGAGCACAAGTATACATGTTAATTTGTTTGGTCACTTTTTATTTTGCCATTTTCTTTTGTAACTGTACATAAATCAATTTAAGATCTTATAGTTTTGTACATGTAATTTTTATGGTGTGTGAATTTTTTTTTTTTTATAAAATAAAAGACTAGATCAATTCTAATGGTCTCATTTTAACGTGTGACATTCCTTTCAGGAATTTTCTTGTCAATGGATACACTCTCCTAACTGTTAATTTCCTCTTCCCTTTATAAACAATAAAGTTGCAGGCAATACAATTATCACTAAATATGCTAAATTATTTTCACACGTGCTAAATTTGTCAAAGCTTGAACAAGATTCTGTTTTGTCAGGTCGAGAAAGTAAACACCCACATAAATGAACACTAAAGAGCTGTACTGTAAATTACCTGAGGAAAGCTATGGCTGCATTCGAAATCACACACTTCCCTACTATAGTAGGCGTAAAACAGTATGTGACAAAAGAAATATGTCAGAATTCACAGTACTCATAAAAGAGTATGCAAAAAGTGCCCGGATGACTTTCTGCTTCCAGCGAGATTCTGAAGTGTGCATACGATGGACATAAATACTATTGGTCACCCTTTACACAGTTTGGACTGTGTCTGCTTGTTTGCAGTGCAACGAACGGTAAATGAGGAGCTCTTTTCCAAAACGCTATAAATCCATTTCAATAGTTGTCAGGAATTTTTTTTTTTTTTTTTTTTACTTAGACCCACACATTTTGTGAATATTTAATTTATCCTGTTAAAATGTTTTTTTTTTTTTTTTTTTTTTTTTGGCTCTGTCTAAACACATTGAATAATGATTATTAAATCAAACAACAATATTGTTGAGTTAATTTATTTTTTTAAACGCTATAAATCCATCCATTTTTTTCAAAACACTATAAATCCATCCATTTTTTTTCAAAAATTGATGGTTTGTTTTAAAAAAAAAAAACAAGAGAGCATGCAACATATAATCAGGGACTCATAGTATAAATCAATATAAATTAAATAAGTGCAAATGCATGAAATAAATAAAAGCAAAATAAAATAAATAGCAAAATAAACTAAATAGTGAAAATAAAATAAATATTTCCAGTAGCACGTTCCAATATTGTCCACCACATAAAACAAATAATTTAAAAATAACACACATACAAATACCAGTCCTTAAATACAACAAAAATACATTCAAATAATTTAGTAACACATTTAGGCTAATAGTCATTCGGTGCCGAACCTGAAAAAAGTAATGATAACAATATTCAATAAGTTATTTAGTAATACATTCAGAGTCATTTTTAGTAAAGTGTCAAACCTGTAACAAGTAGGACAAATTTGTCCACTACATATGCATGAAAAAACAAATTATTAAAAAATATTCAATAATGATAACGATATTCAATAGGCAAGTCAGTCAGTAATAAATACATTGGCATTCAGTAAAGTGTCGAACCCATAAAAAGTATTGTCCGCTTTACATAAACCAAATAAAAACAGTCGATGTTGCATCATTATGTAAAAGCAGCTTACGAGCGCAAACTTTCCCTCGTCACGTCTCTCAGAGCTCTGTTCAGAGCGCCGCCATGTTGGATTGCGTAGAAAGCTCTCCGAATTCTGATTAGTCGAGAGGATGTATCGCGTTTAGGCTAAAAATAGGTTCGGCGCTTATCGCGGTTTGGAAAGGAACTGCATCTTGCAGTACATTTTAAACAAGGAAATATAGCGATTTGGCATGAAACGTTGATGGAGCAGTGAATAGGTTCAGTACACAGCAAAATGACATGACAAACTCATTTATTTATTTTTTTAAATGGCGTTTTTTCGCGTTTTGGAAAAGAGCTCTTCAAATAAAGAACTGGTTCTTTGAATAAGCGCAGCACTTCCTTTACTCAAAACAAACAAACGAAAAAAGAAATGTAATTTCGAGGAGTGGAGAAGAGTCTCTCAGTCTAGCATTTGTCGTCGAAGACAGTATGATGGTGTGCAGGTGGAAGTTAATCCAGTTTGCCCTACTTCTAAAGTCCTTCCAGTAAGTTTCAGAAATAAGATCTCCTCCATCTCCTACTTCCGCTAAAACAATTCATCACTCTGAACCTGGGATGATGTCATAATGTTGGCCCCTCCCACAGGTTCCTAATAGAGGGTATGCGCGTGACGTCACCGTCGGCCGGAGTGCCTGCAGTTACTCGCAGCGAGTGGCAAAAAGTTGTTTTCAGCGTGAATGATGCGAAAAACACACAAAACACATATAAAGCGGGAAAGAGCTTTGCGATTGACTGTACAACTAGATTTGACGAGAAATCGGAGGTGTATTTTTACAGACTGCCGAAAGCTACAGAACAGAGGAGCAAATTGATCGCTGCAATTCACAGAAACAACTGAACTCCAGCAAAAGGTGGTTCCCTTTCGAGGGAACTCGCACTGCGTCGTTGAAAACGACTCTTTGGGGACGCTCCCTTAGCGTGCGCCTCTGAAGTATGAATGAAACTATTCCAATCCTGATTGGTGTTGCGTCATGACGTAACGTGACGGCATAACCGGATGCATAAAAGTGACGCTGGCACAAACACACATTAGCTTTCGCTCTTCAGCAAGCGCTCTCTGTGAAACTGTCTGTCTTATTTGATGTTGTTTGTCAGTGAAATCCTCTATATTATGGCGAGTGAAAGATACACTAAGTGTGTGCACCCCTGCCCT
Source organism: Squalius cephalus (assembly GCF_949319135.1). Taxonomy (NCBI): domain Eukaryota; kingdom Metazoa; phylum Chordata; class Actinopteri; order Cypriniformes; family Leuciscidae; genus Squalius; species Squalius cephalus. Next base: position 11,288,363 of record NC_137132.1, on the reverse strand, counting down.
ATATTTCTCACGGGTGGGGACACGCATCAGTTGTGTGTACACTGTTAGGAGCGCAGCACGCACAGGCGGTTCTCGAGGGGGCTGCCTGTGAACACTGTGAAAGTAGAGTGCTGCGCTCCCACTTGACTCGCGATCCCCACGGTTCGGGTCCCGCGTCCGTTGAGGCGGCGCGGCGGCTTCGATCGTGGGGATCGCAGAAGGATCTCGCGGATGAGAACGAGACTGCCGAGGCACTTTCATGTTCATCATCCGCAGATTCTATAACGCTCGCTCACGACGCAGAAGCCCGCGATGTGGCTTCTTCTGCCCGTGACGAGTGCCCGATGCTCGAGATATCTGCTTCTGAGGAAGTGGATGTGCTCAGCATCGGGAACGAGGAACATGAGTCACACTCGCCGGTGTTGTTGTAACCCAAAAATAAAAAGTTGTCCCACTACATTGCAATACAGAATCTATAGTAGCTCGGATCTCGCGTTTGTCGAGGCAGCGCGTAGATGACGGCTACTCTGCAATAAAGATTCTGTGTGGGTGCGAGGCATGCACTGTGTCAGCTCCTGAGGGTGCTGGCTGTGGTTTTTAAGAAATATCTCGACGCACACAGCCGTGCGTTTCGGGTGTTTCAGCCTCGCGCCCGTTGACTTTCTTTTCGAAGAGATGAAAGCCAAATATATTGTGAACGACTCGAATCTCGCGTTTGCCGAGGCAGCGCATAGATTACGAGTCTGCAATAAAAGGGACACACGCGATCTGTGAAATAATACTGTTTGGGTGCGAGGCATTCACAATCAGCTCCTGAGGGTGCTGGCAGTGTTCATTGAGAAATATCTCGGGCGCGCGTGCTAAATTCCGTGCGCTTTTGGATGTTTCAACCTCGCACCTGATGACTTTCTTCTCGAGGGATGAAAGCCAAATATTATAACGGCTCGAATCTCGCGTTTGCCGAGGCAGCGTGTAGATTACGAGACCGTATAAATAAATATTAAAACAGTATTGTCTGGTGATTATGGCTGCATTTAATTCTATGAATTAAAATGATGGAATTGAAATGATGGAATATATTATCTGACTTTAAGAAGTTAGATATTTTAATTCAGCCTACCATCTAGACCGTGTTTCACTTATCCAGTGTTTTTGGCTGCATTTAATTCTGAGGAATTAAAATGATGAGCAGCGAACGTCGAAAAGCGTTTTCGTTTTTTTCCCTGCCGGTCCTCCGCATCAGGGTATCGAAAACGAGACGAAGATGGCTGTCCCCCCCGTGGAGGGACGAGCGAGAATCGCTCCTCCGCGGAGCCCTCAGGAAATCGATGTTTGTATCCAGCGTCAATTGCGCTTCGGGACGCATCGGTTTTCAGCGAATGCACGCTGTAGTGCCCGCCCAAGAAGGCTTGTGGCCAGGCAGTGTTCCTGTCCGCATATTGGAAACTGTTTTCGATTATTCCCTGCCGGTCCTCCGCTTCAGGGTGTCGAGAACGAAACCGAAAGAGCCTCCCCTCTGGGGGAGCCCTCAGGAAATCGATGTCTGTATCCTGCCATAAAGTGCGTTTCAGGCCACATCGATTTCCAGCGAACGCACACCTCGGCGTTCGCCCCAAAAGCTTGCAACATGGCACCGACTATGGTCACAAAATCTTTCTCGACTTTTTCCTGTCGGTCCTCCGCTTCAGGAGGTCGAGAATAGTGCTCGGAAATCACCCGAGGTCAGTCTCGAGGGGCTGGTTCCCTTAGTAGATTTTGTAGAAGAATAGCAACGCCTTCCGAATATATCTATATGGGTCCTGAATATTATAAAATATGGGTACAGACTGCAGTTCGGTCACCGACCTCCCAAGTTTGCTGGGGTGGTACCGACTGCAGTGGTTCCAGAACAGGCTCGGGTTATGGAACAAGAGGTACAGACTCTACTGGTCATAGGGGCCATAGAAATTGTTCCCCTACCAGACAGGGAGTCCGGGTTTTTACAGCCGGTACTTTATAGTTCCAAAGAAGGATGGCGGGTTGAGGCCGATTTTAGATTTGAGGCAGTTGAATCGTTCTCTGAGGAGATTCAGGTTCAAGATGCTCACTATTCCCATCATCGTGAATCAAATCAGATCCGAGGATTGGTTTGTCACGATAGATCTAAAAGACGCCTATTTTCATGTCTCCATCCTTCCATGTCACAGGAGGTTCCTGAGGTTCGCTTTCGGGGGGCGAAGCGTACCAATATCGGGTTCTTCCGTTCGGCCTAGCACTCTCTCCCCGCACATTCACTAAGTGTATGGATGCAGCTCTGGCTCCACTGAGGCTTCAGGGCATCCGTATTCTGAATTATATCGATGACTGGCTCATATTGGCCCAGTCTCGAGAAATGGCAATTCGGCATCGAGATGTCGTTCTTGGCCACATTCAGAAATTGGGGTTGAGACTCAACACTAGGAAAAGTGTGTTAGAACCAGCTCAGAAAACTACTTTTCTGGGCATAGTATGGAATTCGGTTACGATGCAGGCACGTAGGTCTCCCGCACGTATCGAAATCCATCCTGACCATGGTGTCAGGGATAAAGCTAGGCCAGGCCATCACTGTAAAGCAATTTCAAAGACTGCTGGGCCTCATGGCAGTGGCATCCAACATAATTCCTTTGGGCCTTCTTCACATGAGGCCCCTTCAGTGGTGGCTCAAAGCCAAGGGGTTTTTCCCCCAAGGGGAATCCGTTCCATATAATAAAGGTTACGCGCAGATGCCTTCGTTCCTTATTAATATAGAAGAAATCTTGGTTCTTGTCCCAAGGGCCAATATTAGGGGCGTCATGTCGCCGGAAAACCATTTCAACAGACGCTTCCCTCACTGGCTGGGGCGCGGTTATCGGCCGCTTTGTCAGGGGTCTGTGGCAGGACCATCATCATTCTTGGCATATAAATTGCCTAAGAAATGTTGGCTGTGTTCAGGGCTCTGAGGAGTTTCCTCCCAGACATCAAAGGTTACCACGTCTTGATACGTTCGGACAATACATCAGTGGTAGCGTATCTGAACCGACAAGGGGGACTCAGATCGCGCCCTCTATCCAGATTGGCGCATCAGATTATTTTATGGTCCCAAGGGAAAATATTATCTATAAGAGCAATATATGTCCCGGGGGTTCAGAATCAGGGAGCAGACATCCTGTCGAGGCAGGGGCTGAGGCCCGGGGAATGGAGACTCCATCCAGAGGTGGTGGAGCTGATATGGCAGAGGTTTGGACCAGTGGAAGTGGAGCTGTTTGCATCTCGAGGGACGTCCCACTGTCCACTTTGGTTCTCCCTCACTCATCCAGCCCCGCTGGGGTTGGATGCCATGGTACAGGCCTGGCCGAGGCTTCGCCTGTACGCTTTCCCCCCGATCGCTCTGCTCCCGGGAGTCCTGGAGAGGGTCCGTCAGGAGGGCATCAGTCTTCTTCTGGTAGCCCCGTTTTGGCCGGCCCGAGTATGGTTTTCGGACTTATTTTCACTCCTGATAGCTCCGCCATGGCAGATTCCTCTGAGGAGGGATCTGTTGTCTTAGGCGGAGGGCAGTATATTCCATCCTCGCCCAGAGCTGTGGAAATTATGGGTCTGGCCTCTGAGGGGGCTCAGTACCTAGATGCTGTTCTATCAATTGGGGTGCACGGAACCATACTTATCTCTAGGGTTCCGTCTACTAGGAGATTATATGACCTTAAGTGGAAATGTTTTTCCGCTTGGTATAGAGAACATGAGTTAGGCTCAGTTAACTGCCCAGTGGCTTCAGTTCTGAGTTTCTTCAAGATCGTTCTCTGCGAATCTCTCCCCGTCCACATGTATGGTGCACATGGATGCCATTGCGGCGTTCCATGCACCACTGAATATTGGGCCTTTTGGGGAGGCACCAACTGGTCATACTATTTCTCCTTGGTACATAGAGGATGAGACTGACAGTCAGGTCCAGGGTTCCTTCCTGGTATCTGGCGGTGGTTCTCGAAGGCCTATCCCTGGCTCCCTTCGAATCCCTTCAGTCGGCTTTGCCTAGGACCTCACGTTCAAGATAGCCTTTCTCTTAGCTACTTCTTATAAAGAGACTGGGAGATCTCCAAGCCCTGGCATTAGTACCAGCTTGCTTGGCGTTTGCCCCCGGCGGAGTTAAGGCCATCCTGCATCCGAGACCCAGCTTTGTGCCTTAAGTGCAATTTAACATGGCTAGGTCCATGGTCCTGCAAGCATTTCATCCTCCACCACATGTGTCGGCAGAAGAGAAGAGGTTCCTTGCTCTGCCAGTCAGAGTTCCGAGTATTACCTTGAGAGGTCCTCTTCTTGGAGGAGGTCGGACTTACTGTAGTGTGTTTCGGGTCACCTAATGAGGGGCTCCCGGCTAAACAAACCATAAGTAGGCCTACAAGGTGTGCAATTTGCCTTCACCTTTGGCCGTAAGGGCTCATTCTACTAGAGGCATGGTGTCCTCTAGAGCCCTCCTGTCGGGAGTGCCCCTCCAGGAGATCTGTGAGGCAGCCGGTTGGGCTACCCCACACACTTTTATCAGGTTTTATAGTTTGCACCTCCCTAGTACGCCTGGCGCACATGTACTCTCGTCCTAGCTGGGTGCCTGAGATCAGTTTCACTCTAGGGCAGGCCTTTTCTCGGTGCGTGGCCTAGTGGGCATTCGTTCCCCAAAGAGTCGTTTTCAACGACGCAGTGCGAGTTCCCTCGAAAGGGAACGTCTCGGGTTATGACTATAACCCTTGTTCCCTGAGAAGGGAACGAGACACTGCGTCGTCCTGCCACGCCCCTCAATGCCTGAGAGCGGCTTGCTTCATTGCTAGGCTAATGTGTGTTTGTGCCAGCGTCACTTTTATGCATCCGGTTATGCCGTCACGTTACGTCATGACGCAACACCAATCAGGATTGGAATAGTTTCATTCATACTTCAGAGGCGCACGCTAAGGGAGCGTCCCCAAAGAGTCGTTTTCAACGACGCAGTGTCTCGTTCCCTTCTCAGGGAACAAGGGTTATAGTCATAACCCGAGACGATTTGCAGTTATCATTTTGAGTCAATATGCTGAATTTAGGTGTAAAATCATACCCTATATATTGTATTGTTTTATATTGTATTAACGACTCATCAATTAAATATTTATCATTGAACACTGAAATAAGTGATCACCCGGATTTAGACCTACCTATATTGTATTTATATAAAGTGTTCACGGCAAATTTGCTTTATGTATTTCCCCGGCATCGAAATCAGGCACACATGTCAGGCAACACGATTCCTGGCTGCATGTCAATATCCATGGATCACTGGATCTTTAGTAAGTTGTAAGGAACTTTATATTGAGTCCACCCTTTAGTTTAAATTGATAATCGTTTGTTTTACTCGCATTTTCGCAGTTTCCCCGATTAAATCCAGTCACGCAGCAGCTCTTCTGCCACTCGGTCCGGCTGAGGGAGCGTGTTCTGGCGGGAAAGTGATGTCAATGCATTCCCTCTATACTGAAAACTCCACTTCTGTTAGAAATGAAAGTTGAATGATTTTAGCATTGTACCATAGCTAATATGTTTTGTTTCTGATAAAATTGGTGCCTAATGTTTTTATTATAATTATTATTATTATTATTATTATTATTTATTTAAACGATATGTCTGAGACCGTCTTGCTACCGTAAAAGCTGCTCTGCTCTTGTATAATATCTTGGATTTGGAATGGCCACCAATAACAGCGGTGCTGCATTCATTACATCCTATTTCCCCTTAACTCAGACATAGACATTTTTAGTCTTAAAAGTCAATTCTTTCTTCCGACAAAACTTGCACCTCAGAGTTCAGACTCATCTTTTTTAGTCTAGCTGACATAAATTGTCCATTAGCAACTGAGTGGCTGAATATGGTCAACCTTATGCACCCCTGTTTCTGTGCGTCTGGAAATCTCACTCCATTTGTATTTTTCAGCACAGAATCTGGAGACATGTAATGTCACAACCTACTCAAAGGTGTTTCTGCAAAACATCCTCACACTCCTACGCCGTGCAATCACTCAGGGGAAACCTCACTTTGTCAAACCATATGGCCAATTTCCAGGGCAGTGTTTCCAGACCCATGCAGTCACGAATTAAACTCCACAACCGATGAGCATTTTACTGTGAAAATCTGTTTTAGTCAACATCTGCATCTGTTCAGGAGACATTATTTAGAGAAATTGTTATTTGGTTCCTCACAGAAAATGACCATGATGATTCTAAGATAATTTACTTGTCAAGTTGGCTCTATTCCAAAACCTACTAAACTGCCTTGCTGTCTGCTAGTATAAGCCGCTAATATAACCATTACTCTTGCACAATCGAGTGGTGCAGGTATGACGTCACATTAGCATCACGCTGACTCCTTTGATAAAAACCCAATGGGATTTTCCCATAGGCTTTTGGATTATCGCAAAAAAAAAAAAAAAAAAAAAAAACAAGCTCTGTGATCAACAAAAGTTTATGATACTTTCACGTTTTGTCCATAAAGATAATTACAACTTTTATCAATTTTGAAGCCTAAATGCAGTTGCCAGAAGTAAAAAGCTAAACGGACTATACCATGGTTGCTCGACTTCAACGTCACCATCACTAAGCTTCCGACAACTCAGTTTTTATCTAAAAAAAAATTCCCCAGAACGTTTGAGTTAGATGAGCATAATGAGGCTGTAAAAACGGACTGAGCTTGTTCAGCGACCTGTCCAGCGTGATGATGTTTAATCAACTGCCTCTGTAGTCCCATTCAGCCACTTGTTAGCAACCACCTTTTTCAAGACACGTTACAGCTTCAAAGTCACGTGTGAGGTAATTACTGATGCATTTTATGTCGTAGAATAAAACGTCAATGTGTCTTAAGCTTGTGTTCACCACACACCTTATTTCAGCCAAAAACTCAATTTAAAAAATCCCATTAAAAAACCCATTGACTTCGGGACGATTGCTTCCGCATTTTGGCCTACAAAGTGATGTCATACATGCACCACTCTATAGAGACCTTATTTCGGAAAAAATATGTATGGTAGTCAATGGCGAGAGACAACTTATCTTTTTATTCCGTCTGAACTGTGCCCTGAATTACACATATGATGTTTGTCAATTTAAAAGATAATTATGAAAGTCAAGAAAGTCGCAGTTTGTCATAAAACAGAAGAGTAACATTTAGTTTTATGTGAAAATCGCTCAATGAACTACATCTCACGTCCCGCACTATGTACGTTACCATCCGTTGCTCGTATGTGTGCAGTCTGGTACAAAACACTCAGGCATGACGGCGTAACATTACGATTATAACGTAATACTATAGAAAAAATGACAGACGTTAGCTTCGGTAAAGTTAGCTTCATTCATTGAGAGAAAAGGTATGACGTCACATGTGCGCCTTTTGGGTTTGTAGTCTTTGTAATTACGTATTTTCACAGTCTTATACCTCAACAGTTTTACATCAAACTGCGACTTTCTTGACTTTAAAATGTATCTTTTAAATTGACAAACATCATATGTGTAATCCAGGGCACAATTCAAATGAGATCTCTCGCCATTGACTACCATACAATATTTTTCCGAAATAAGGTCCCATGGTGGTCCACCGGAAGGGGAAGGACTATTAGCACTCCTCTTGTTATACACATAAAAGAAGCTTAATTTGAATTAGCATCAGTAGCATGAATGGCTAGCATTTCTCTCTTACTATTTCTGCCATATATGGAAATAATAATTAGAGTAGTAGCCTATGCTAGTATGCTGTTACGAATTCAGTTAGAGCTTGCAAACAAGTTTTGTGTTTGCACATGTTCATTAGCTAAAAATGAAATACTCTAATAAGCACTGAACATATAGCACACACAAATCGTTTCAATTCCTTAATTGAAACTGGCAGTCCCAGAATGCACTGTCACAAGTTTAGTGAAAAAATGAATCCAGGATGGTGGACATGTGCTATTTATGTGCATGCTATGTTCTCTGCTTTGTGACTGACAGGCTGATGAGCATTAGCATGCTAATGTCACTTTATATTGAGATCAATGAGGCAACTCTTCTATTCAGAGCACAGAGTTGCTTTCGGTTACTTGTGAGGTTTCATCTCTGTTAGGATGCTTTCTTGCTTTCTGTTAGGATACTTGCAGATAAGAAATAAAAGGCACCTTAAAGTATATTATTTCTGTTGTAATTTCTCTTTTTAAAAGTATAACATGTCCTTTTTCACACGGGTCTTTAAGGCAAAAGGCAGCTTACTATATTTATAAGCAACGTTTTCTGATGTCTCTAATGCCCTTAAAAGATCTCTTAAAGGTAGCTCATTATAGGTTTTGGAACATATGTGTGGATTGTCTCAACTGAGATATGATTTTTCATATGAGTTTCACAAGTAAAATTGGCTAGTTTTAATAATGAGCATTAGCTTGTCTAACCTTTAATTTAGCTCTTTTTACATGTTCGTTTCTGAGAATTCAGTCTTGTTCATCCAATAAAAAGTGAAATAAAAATAACAAAGCAAATAGGGGCAGCGAAGGAAGATTCAGGGCAAAGGAAATCCATAATTTAAGAGGCTGAGATGCATCCATAAACAGCCCTGCCTGTCCCAGTGCGTTTTTCCATGAACAATTGCTGGAATAATCGCACCTCACAAGCCAAGATCACAGAGGAGGCTGATGCAAACCAGACAAATGCATATCAATAATTAGTGTTGGTTGGGAAGTGCAGCCGAGACAGACCAGTACACTGCTTTTATCTAGGAGCAGAAGGAGGGGCACCTAAATGATAGTCATGCGGTGTTTGTGACACGCACAGCATACTGAATCATTAGGGGAAGAGAGGGAAACTAAAATAAAAATGAAGGGTTGTCAGATAATAATAATAATGGCAATTTACCATTTAGTATATTATTATTGTGTGTTTAAAATTATTCTTGTGTGTTAATTATTCTTTTAAAACTAAAAAATAAGAGTTTTACATAAAATGTATTTTATTTATTATTTATAAACCTGTCTGGTTTCACAGACAGGGCTTAGATTGAGCCAGGATTAGGCCTTAGTTCAATTAGGTCATTTAAGTAGCTTTTATAAACATGCCTTAGAAAAAAAAAGAAAAAAAAAAAAAAGAAAAAAACATATTGGTATGCATGAGACAAAACAATGGCACTGACATCTTTTCTAAGATATGCCAGTGAAAGTTGCTTTCAGTTAAAACAGCTCATACATGCATTTTAGTTTGGGACTAGCTTAAGCCTTGTCTGTGATTAATTTAGTTAAGCTTTTTCAGTTCATTAAATGACATTGGTGGGATATCTCTTCTGCTTATGAATTGTTTCAATTCCTACAGTGCTAGACACAACCGAAAACACGCTAACTCCATCTTGTGAAGCATGGATGCTATACTGACAAAATCTGTCCATGGAAAGGAGACGTATTCGCTTTTTCCAGCCTCCGTTTCATCCTCTTTTCCTATGTTCAGCTCTTCTAAGCCTACCCTTGGGTCTCAGTCACAGCAAACTGACCATCAAAGCCGAATGTCCGCACTTGAGGAAACAATCCAAGCCGTGGTCTGTGAAGGTAGAAGCCTGTCTCTGGAGCCAAAGCTGAAGGGTAGCATCGCCAAAGTAGCTGGACCAGCACAGAGAGAGCGTGTGGCTTTGATCTGTCGTCTCAACGGTTCCAGGAAACTCAGCCACTGCAGAGAACATGGATAATGTGGTTACCGAATTCCCTCCTAGACACCTCTCCCTCACAAGCTGACACCAGGATCAGGGACGAAATGTGTTGGGAAGGCAAACAGACGAGGGGATTTTCTTTTCTGAATGTGTCAGCAGCAGTCAGAGATGGGAGGAATTTAGAACCGTATTCCTGGAGAAATTACTGATTAATTACAAAAATCAGCAACCTCATCCAAACACACAATAAAGCCCATTTCACACTCATCGCATGCATAAGCAGCACATAGGTGGCGCTGGACAGAAAAAGCCACAGCTTTCACATTGTTTATATTGGGTGAATAGCATTTCTCCAATATATGCTGTTTGAAGATCTATATTACAATAGAGAAATAAATACATTAATAGAGAGTCATATTTTTCAGCGTACATACTATACGTCTCACACATGACACAGCGGTCTAAAAACGAGATGCTCAAGTTAAAAGCAGTTCAGCTTTTAAAGTCGGCATGAAATGGAAGTTACAACTGTCTTTTCTTCTCTATTGTGATGTAAATTTGAATAAAATGACTTCTCGAACAAGAAAACAAAATGTAGGGTGAGATTTGAGTTTGTACAAGCTTAGTGTGTCAGTAAAACCAAACCTGTGGAGCTGGTTAAGTGATGCAATCTCCAAAATATATTTGTTTACAATCATGCACTATGGTAAAAAAAAAAAAAAAAAAAAATGTTTTGAGGTCATAGCATAATTGTGCAAGGAGCCGCGTGAAAAGTAGTCTTTATTATTGCATAATCTGGCCCTGTAATCATAATTGTGTGTGAAAACGATAAAATATGCTTGCTGTTTTACTGCCTCTAGTGTTCATATCTGTTAGAAACTGCAGTGATGTGTACGTATACAGTAGGTACGTGTTTTGCGTTTAGCAAAAATGAGCCTTTGTTAGCATTTTTTATTGCTCAAGAAGCCATTTAACTCGAATATACATCACAATAAAGAAGAAAAGAGTGTAATTTCTATTGCATGTCAACTTTAAATCAGTACCTACTGTCGTACACTGGTTTAACACTCCCAAATAATCCACCTACTGGTGTAAAGATGCACCCACAGAAAAAAAATCTGAACTAAACTGTAAATGAGTCTTTTTGGTGGCCTGAATCAAAAGTCAACATCTTGAGAGATGCTCGGAAAAGATCACAAAGTGGGCTCCTATTCCATCCTTCTCTGGTGATAGTAGGTTACTATATTTCTTAATACAATACAACTAATATACAATAATTGTTTTACTAAATGTAGTGGTGATCTGATTATTTTATCACTGTATGTAATAGATATTTGTGTATCCTGATTATGTGACAATTACGCACTCCGCACATCAAATCTGATGGTAGCATATTCCCTACACACTTAATACCTATTTTGATAACCTGAGTTCTTTATATAAGAGGAATTACTTGCTTTCCTACTTCCTTGATTAGGGCTTTATTAAATAATCTTATTTTAATGTTGCCATGGACATGCAGTGTCTGTTTTGAAACACGGCATCCTCTCTCAGGCCTCATCCCGCAGTGGCTCATTCGCTACTCGGTTTCACAGGATGCATTATCAGTGAAATGCTGGACCACACATATGTCTGCTGATGGAGAATGATTCATTCATACTTGAACTGGGACATAATGCAAAGAGCACTTCCTTGATTATACGGCCATCAGGGAACACATCCCAGCAAAGGCTGGTGGCTAATGCAGCCCAGCTGTATTATTGAATCAATTACATGTGCTGGTTTGAGAGAATCTAATGGTGTCCTCTTGGAAACGTGGGTAGTGATACACTTTTTCATAAGCAGATACGTTGTGTGAACTTATGTTAGCTCAAGAACAAGTGCTTGCTAATTATTATTTTTTTTTTATCTAAATGATGCATTCATATATATTTAAAAATCAGCCAAATCAACTGATTAATTGAAAAAAACAGGCTTGTTTGTTCATGAATCAGCCTGATCAGGGGTGAGTTTCCAGTACAACAATATAACTCGCTGCTTATCTACCATAGTATGATATATCATTGAAGAAATCAACTAGCTAGTCACGACTGTTTCCCGAAACAGTATTTTCGTGAATTTCTCATTCAGCCACGTTGGTTGATGATGTAACACTAATAACTTATATTAATGAATCTGTTTGAGATCTAATTAATGCTAGATGTTTTGCTATAAATTACAGACATGGTCTCATTTTGCTTTATTTCCAGATTCAATCATAGGCTTGGTTTTCATGCTAAATGTCCATAATAAAACATATAATCTAGTATTTGTCAATAAAAAAAATATAAAATAATATCTTTTTTTTCTATTATCCCAATTTGTATTGCCTTTTTTATTACATAACGTATTTGAGTAGTTTTCATAAATTAGGTATCATTTGAAAGCTTACAAACTCAGAATTCATCCAGTGAAAACCGTTTTGAAATTCGACGTTGCGTTACCATAGAAACGGTAATCTAGATTATTTTATCGGGCTCCTCCCCTTTTGGGCGTCATCATGTTTCATAATTTATGATCAAAACCTTTTCTAATCTTGACAAAACACATATTGTCAGAAAGGTCTGAGTCTAGAGATTCCATATTTTGTGACAGAAGTGATATTTGGACAGAAATTGATTAATTTGTTACGGCAGAATGCATACAATTAAATTCAATGGAATGTATGTCACCCGGTGTCTATTTTTGGTATTATGCCTAAACAAAATCTCATGGGAACTTCAATTGTTGTGATATCAAATTCAAATTTGGAAGACAAATTGGTTAGATATATGGTTTTGATTTTATAGTAATTTTATAGTAAAAAATATTTTGTAAAATATATATTTTATTTAAAAGAAAAATATTACAGTATGTTTGATTTACAGTCAATTTAAACCCATAACATTTTCATACTTTCAATTTATTGAAGTGCTTTCACTTCAGCAATAATCTGCTGAGTGTTTTCTTTAAAACAAGACCGAACTTAGGTCTATATTCCAAAGCATTCTTGAATTACAACCATTTAAGTTTGAATAGTGCATTTTAATGTCCATTCTCAAAAAGGGGGGTGACAGTAAGGGGTTAAATCTCTTGACAAACTAAAAGACATAGCCTAAATGAAATTTGTATATTTTCCAAATAAAAGATGTAGAATGTCAGCTTGCTTATTTTGCTCAAGATAAGGATTTCTTTTCACGAGTTCACACTTACAAATAATGCGATCAGAGAAGTATGTGTATTTGGCGTGTTGTCCGGGGGTTAGGAAGTAACCAGGTAAGTGTGGAGACAGGGTGGTGGAGGGATGCTGAAAACTGTCAAGAAACATAGGTGGGTCGACTGTGTGTATATATAGGCCTCCACTCATGCTGATTGGGTAGACATGTTGATTACTGATTGCTGACTGCTGGTTGAAATGACGTGATGATTGGAATGACGTGATGATTGGATAGATCATTTGAGCGTGTTCCTCCCAAACTTTGTTAATAAAACATCATAAGTCCACATGCCATAAAAAAAAACAAGAAACTATGCTTCTAACCACAGGTTGAGAGCTGTCGTTCCAGTCACACAACTTTGCGATGCTTTTGCGGATGTTAGTTGGAACTATGCTTTCAGGAAACACCAACTCGTTGAACTATTATGATAACGAAGGAACTTGCGACCATAGTTGGCTAACAATGCTTTTGGGAAATATGGACAATTCAATCAGAATTGATTATTGTGATTGAATTTAGTCTTTTTTCACATTTGAACATTGATCAGCAAACATAAACAGAAGCTCAATTGTACTTGTTTTGTTCTTGTGGAAGCTCAAATGTGCTGCGTAACACGAGAATGAACCTCATTGGTTTTTACGGAAGCTCAAACGTGCTGTGAAACACGAGAATGAACCTCACTGGTTTTTACGGAAGCTCAAACGTGCTGCATAACACGAGAATGAACCTCATTGGTTCTTGCTGAAGCTCAAACGTGCTGTGAAACACGAGAATGAACCTCATTGGTTCTTGAGGAAACTCAAACGTGCTGTGAAACACGAGAATGAACCTCATTGGTTCTTGCTGAAGCTCAAACGTGCTGCGAAACACGAGAATTAACCTCATTGGTTCTTGTGGAAGCTCAAACGGGCTGTGAAACATGAGAATGAACCTCATTGGTTCTCGCGGAAGCTCAAACGTGCTGCGAAACACGAGAATGAACCTCATTGGTTCTTGCTGAAGCTCAAACGTGCTGTGAAACACGAGAATGAACCTCATTGGTTCTTGCTGAAGCTCAAACGTGCTGTGAAACACGAGAATGAACCTCATTGGTTCTTGCTGAAGCTCAAACGTGTTGCGAAACACGAGAATGAACCTCATTGGTTCTTGCTGAAGCTCAAACGTGCTGTGAAACACGAGAATGAACCTCATTGGTTCTTGCTGAAGCTCAAACGTGCTGTGAAACACGAGAATGAACCTCATTGGTTCTTGCTGAAGCTCAAACGTGTTGCGAAACACGAGAATGAACCTCATTGGTTCTTGTGGAAGCTCAAACGGGCTGTGAAACACGAGAATGAACCTCATTGGTTCTTGAGGAAGCTCAAACGTGCTGCGTAACACGAGAATGAATATTATTGGTTTTCGCACGTCAAGCAAACATTTACCATATCTGATGTGTGCGTTGATGAATGTTTATATGTGAATAAAAAAAAAAAAAAAGTTTTGATTTGTCAAAGTAGTAGTTATATCGACTGTCAATGGAGGGACATAAATCTCTCCGATTTCATTAAAATATATTCATTTGTGTTCCGAAGATGAATGAATGTCTTACGGGTTTGAAATGACATGAGGGAGAGTAATTGATGATAGAATTATCATTTTTGGGTGAACTAACACTTTAAATAAAATATTGCTGACTGATCATTTAGGGTTCATGAAAGAACAACCTCAAGGTCAGTACTGACACATATAGTTTTATAGTGTATCTCATAATGCTACACAATACAGCATCAGCAAGGATCAAATCAATAAAACAATAAATACAGAAAATATTTTGCACTTGGCTGCTTTGTGATGCCTGACACATTTCGTTTTTCTATCCATTGATTGACTTCTCTGCCCTCCGTGTTTAAACACACCATGACCCCCAGCATGCTCTCTATCATTTGTCTACCTGCTGACCCATGACAGCAGACACAGACGCAGATGTCTGCAGATATCCTCCATCCTTATTCACAGTCATGGAGCAAGGATGACTGCAGGCAAGAATGAGACGTTTTAACCTTCATGGCTGGGTGAGCAGAGAGGCTATCACCGCGAGACTCCGTTTATTTCCAGGCATGTGTCCCTGTCCTGTTGCTGCGCCCTCCAAACATGCCCCAGATAAGCTGGCAGGAGCTTGACGGAGACAAGGAGAGACCTAATCCGATTCAACAACAGGGTGGTGAGCAGGTCGCTCTGGGAGTTAATTGTGGTGCTGGCAAGTTATATGAACATCCTCAAAAGGACAAGAAGGAGAGTGGGAGTGAAGGATGTTTGTATATGCACCAGAGCACCAGCACATACATGCTTGGTTTGCAGGGAAAGAAACTTTCATCCACACCAGATGCAAATTGAAGTGCAATAAGAAACAAAAGGTATATTCAAACCATAACTCCTGTACAATAGGTGGTGCTAATCGACAGACAAATTGACTACGGTACAACAGATGCACACCTTTCATCTTAGGGATGTTACCGTTAATGCATTTACCTAATGTTGCAGAACTGTTTCATTCTATTCATTCTACTTAATATTAGATAACATTCGCAGATAACATTCGCTCACAATTACATGTTTGGTCTTAGTGTGAATTAAGCCTGATCCAGCCAAGAGGGACAATTTATTTTAGTTTATGTTAATTCAGTTTAATGGATTCTTTGGAGTTTGGGTCAATTGTTGAGTGCAATGAGAAAGACAGGAGTAAAGCGTCTTTGTATAATTATAATTATAATATGTATAATTACTGTCTTTGCTTATTTATTAAATACTATAATTACACAAATACTAACCGATTAGTTTGTCCAAAAAGTAAAAATACCAAAAATGAAAAAAAAAAAAAAAAAAAAAAATGGTCACAACATCACATGGTATAATGTTTTCAGCTATATGCTTTCAGATTTTCAGATTTGCTTTTTATGCTTAGCTCATGTTGAGCATCAATCAAAGAAAACAAAATTGAGTGGACATGTGATTTCTGATTGCGTGCACTTTGGAAGGCAGGGAGGGGGTAATCAAGAACGGATTGGGAGAAGTAATTAGGAACTTCAACAAAACCTATTTGTGTTTTTGAAAGGAACACTCACAACAGGCCCAGAACATTTGTGCTTCAATGCTACAAATATACATTTTTTTGAGTTGCTCATAAAAAAATATATAAATCAATTGTTTATGTGTGATAACGCAATGAAACATGCCAAGTATTTTTTGGCCAGGCTGTCATATAAAGAAATTAAGAACTCATGCAAAAAAAAAAAAAAAAAAAAGAACCAATGCAATATTATTAACTGATTATGTTGTAGTCAATGTATGTTTTTTGTATGACAATGTATGTCAATGTAGAATTGTTTTTCTATGCATTTTGTTTTAATATTAAAATAAAACCTTAGCCAAGTTTAGTGTTTTGTTCTTGCAGCATATTTAACATAATTTTTTTTTTTTTTTTTTTTTTTGATTTAGTTTAATCAAATCAATTGACACATTCAATTGATGTGTCAGTAAAGTATAATGTTACAAAAAATTTCACAGTGCCGCGACCAATCAATGACTCCTTTACGACTGGCTGGCAGAGACATTTTTGCTTTTTAGCGGCGTGTTGGGGTTCCAGTACACCATCCATGTCAACGAAACAAATGAATGAAAATTAGCTTATCAATGCATATCTAAATTCACGCCTACGATATCTTTGTAGAACTTCAAATAAAGAAAAAAAAAAAGATGCTGCAGCCAATGAGCAGCCGGCGGGGGCTCACCCTATTTATGAGACAACACTTCCCCTCCATTGACGGAATTTTCCGGCTTTCCGTGTTTTCACTGTTATGCGGAAAGGGCCGCTACCATAATGAAATGACCCTTCACATTAGATAAAGCTTTACAATAAACTCTGTTAGAGAGCAGCATGCAACAATTTATCTGTTCAATGAAATACTTTACTAACCTGTTGAGTAATAAAAACATCTCTGTGTCGCTTTTACAACATTTCAAATCCCTCAGTTCTCGCCATCTTCTGAAAAGCCAAGCCAATGTTGATTCTTGTTTTATTACGAGCTCTGTCACATTCTCTTTCTGTCAGCAGACTCTCCTCTGTTAGGCGTTTGTTTTAAACGGGTGATTCGCCAGAGCTGAGTTCGACATTTAGCAGCTCCATGTCGACCTTTCTCACTCGCTGTGGCAAGTAACCTCTGCAACTCACACCATACACGCGTCAAAGTAGCCAGAGCAACTTTTCTGTTTACGGACATGACGAGACACGCGGGCGAGTAACAAAAAAAACCCATCATGCTAATTTTAAAATATAACACTTAAAATAGGCTTACCATAGCAAATCAGGGTAAGACAAAAACAAGTTTTTGAAGAAGGATTGATTGAGAAAAACAAAACAAAAAAGTTGCATATGTACCTTTAAATTGCAATACTATTTAATGTTTGTACTGTATGCATCAAATAAATGTTTCCTTGGTAAGCAGAGACTTCTATCTATTTCTATCAAAAAAAGATACATATCAGAATATGTTCGCCTGACATTTTGATAACCTCTGCAGTGCGGAATGTCGAGTATCTGAACTAATACTTAGTATTGTTTCTCACGCTATTCCACCAGGAACGGAAAAGCACTGATTGTTTATGACGAAAAGGAAAAGCATCATGTTGCTGATTGAGGAAATCTTGAAAACATGCAAATGGTAAACACACAACCTGGAGGAGGCAGAGTCACAGTAGCAGATGTGTGGGCGGCAGTGGAAGGCCTCCTGATGAACACAAATAAAACAAACATATTTTCTTGTGTGAGGATCATTTTGGAGATGCCGTAAATGTACTGTTGGGGAAGAACCTACGCTGTGGTTGCCATGCCAACAGGTTAAGAGAAGCACCTGCTACCTTGCGGTTGCCGTCAAAATCCCCACAGACCCAGGCTATCATTTTCAGCCTGCCTTTCCCATTTGATTAAAGGCTGTTACGGACCTAACACGGCACGGCTTGCATCTTCCTCTTGTTGTGGTTGCGAAATTACCCTGGACTTCATTAAGTGGCTCATTACCTGCTGTCAAAGCTATCAGAGAGCCGTATTCTGTTCCAGTCCCTGTTCCTTTCTCTTTCCAGCCTAATCAGACGGTTCACATGACAGGAACATGAGCTCCTGCTCGGCCCGGCTTTGTGGATGACTGCAGTGATGCTGAACCCACAAACAATAAACACAAAAATAAAAAAAATAAAAAAAGCCCTATATGTGTTGTTGATTTTAAACTGGAAGAAAAAAAACTGTAGCCTGAAAAAGGCAAAACACTACAGGCATGTCCTACTTTTCTGTATATTCATGTTCTCATTATATATTTGCTAGCATTCTGAATTAAATATTAATATTACATTTCAATATCACAGTTTTTAAGATGGAAATCATATTAGTTTTATGTTTCTTATATCATAATTAAGCAAACAGAAGGATACATTTTTGCCATGTCCCTGGGTGCTATGTGAACTAACTTCTACAATAAAGATCATTATATTATATCATATATTGATTCTATATACTGTAATTAAGAAATATTTCAGGTGTTTTGTATTTTTTTTTTTTTTTTTTTTGTAATGTCTTGAACGCTATAAATACAGAATATTGTAACCAACATAAAGATTTTTCCTGTATCACTTCAATATCACCTTAGTCTTTTGTAAATTCCTATAACAAACAAAAGCCATTTCCTCAATGACATCATCCTCCAGGAAAGGACATAATTTTGGATATAAACACAAGTGGATTTGACAAATTTGGTGATATTCTGTGGTATTTCCATTATAAGTGTAATTAGTAACAGTATTCTTAGTAAAATCAGGTAAAAAGGTTATAAAAAAACCTAGCTGGCGGTTACCCAGATTGTGTGTAGCAGGTGTCGTGTGGCTTTTACCAGTTCCTATCTAATAAGTCTTCTTCAAGTGTCCTGGAGACTTGCATGGAAACGTTTTGATATGTTGTGGACAAGTGGTAGTATAAGGGTTAAATGTTTAGGCAGAGATCGTAAGTTTTTGCCTAAAAAAAAACCTTGACATCCTCCTTTTCCTTGCTGTGTTCGTGAGAGAAGCACTGATTCTTTTAATCCTATCTTTTCAGAGTGCTTTGCAAAACCATTTACAATTGTGACTGATGTAATTTAGTTAAAGCTAGCGTAGGCAATTTCAGAGAGGCTAGCAATAGCGAGCTAGCTTTGAAAGGATAAGATCCCAGCCTCCCTTCAGAGCGTCTCCAAATCCATGCTTCCTTCAAAACACATGAACGCGCACAGCCAGAGAGAGTCTGCAAAGCGTCACGAGAGACGGCGTTAAATTACCTCACGTCTCAAAGCACGTAACATTAGAATAATAATGAGCGTAAACAACTTAAAGAGTTCTGACTTTTTACCGCCTGACTGCTGCAGATTAATTTCAGCATTAATAGCGTTGCCATAGAAACACATCCAAGTCTGAGGACGTAGAGTAGAACATCACGGGTTGGCGTCTCCTAATTACTTACACGTTAGTACTAGGGCTGTCAAACGATTAATCGCATCCAAAATAAAAGTTTGTGTTTACATAATATGTGTGTGTATGGAGTATAATTATTTTCTATATATAAATACACACACATGCATATATATTTAAGAAAAATGTGTTATTTATATATAAAATATTTATATATAATATAAATTATATATAATATAAATATATATACACAGTATATACATGCAAATATTTCTTAAATATATACATGCATGTGTGTGTATTTATACAGTATATAGAAAATAATTATACACCGTACACACACATATATTATGTAAAAACAAACTTTTATTTTGGATGCGATTAATCGCGATTAATCGTTTGACAGCCCTAGTTAGTACATATCAGCGTTCAGCGCAACTGCATACATGAGAATGCAGATTATCACTCTTTTATGGCTGCCAATTGATTAAAACAATGAATAATGATCTCTGTATTAATTATCTTGAGCCTGCTGAAATGTTCCTATAAATATATTTTCTCTCCAACTCTGCATTCTGAATAATAAATAGGCTAAATATATTTATCCACTAAGCTGCAGCAGTCTCATATGCTCGTCTTCTCATTAACAGTTTTTTTTTTTTCTCTTTCTGACGTTTCATACCTGTTAGGTTTACATTTTAAATGAAATTGATTTTTAAAAGGATTGCTTGTGTGTGCTGGTGTTTATTCCAGTATTTTAAAATAGTTGAATGAATGCTCGCGAGGTGCCTGTAACAATGTTAAATAGGCTCAATAACGTACACAGTGGAGAGGAGAATGACAGTCATCTGCTTTGAATATTATTGCATTTTGGGCATAAACATGTAAATAGTGAAAAGATTGACATTGAAAAATGACACAGAATGATTCAAATATTTAATCCAAATAAATAAATGTTTGTGGTTCGTACTCATAGACAGTAAAAGAAATGGACACAGCGACCCCATTGGATTCAAAGGAGAAAAGTGAATTCAATTAGAAGCACTCACTTCCTGATGGTCGAGCGTACTGCGCAGACTCAAACTGAGCTTGACGACGTAGATGTGACGTGAGCAACCCGTCTGTCTTCTAGTAGCTGTGCCAAGAGAAATCTGAATCATTCCCTTCCGAAACTTGCAAAGACGGAGAGCGTGAGTAGGAGGTGTCCATGAGCTAGGAGCAGGAGTAACTTTTACTAAGTATTCTGATTAATTATTTTGTCATTTTGCCTCCACGTCTCCCCGATTGCCCGTGAGCTTCTCCTCCTGTCCATACGGTAATCTCTCTACTGTGCGACAGAGAGTCGCGTGGTTAATAGTTAGCCTATTTTTACAAAAACTGCTTCTACGGGGCCATAATGTAAGATACAAGGTAATGGAGCCTTTTATACATTTTCGTGTTTCTTTAGAAATAAATAATGGACAAATGGAGTCTTTAAACGCCTCAGATGTAAAGTTATTCGCTGTCAAAGTGACACCAAAATGAATGGGAGTCAATGGAATGCTAACAGCAGGTGAGGGTCTGCTAATCAATGGCGGTCCCCGAGGAAGCTTCAGTTTTTTCTGAAACATTACCCCCTTGTTCGTACTGATGTTATGCATCTGTTCTCACATACTTCAGGATCGCGGTCACTAGTTTAGACGAACACTGACACCCTGTGGTGAAATAATGGCGTATTTTTAACACCCGCTGCTTTCTCAGATCGGCTTGGGTTGGATTAAAACTTCATGTTCCAATAAGTTTGGAAAGTTCTCCACACAGTAAACATCAGAATATACCTTCTCCTGTCAATAAAAATTGCCAAATTTTTTAATCTTTTTGCGGACACTCATTTTAGGTGGCGTTTGTTCAACTCATTGACCACAGTAGCCTACATTGAAAGTAAACACAACCGGAAATAAGTGAGACGCACTATTTCCAAACGGAAGTGCGTCACGAAGCTCAGTGCAAGTGGTCCATTATGACATAGTGTGAACACAGCATAAGCTCGTTGTCTTGGTGCAGGAGGAACTGTAAAATGGTGGCTGCTGTTTGTTTGAGGCGATTGGTGACTGTCTGTCTACAGCTCTGCATAACCGAATAAAATGATTGGACGAAAATATTTTGGTCATGCGACTTCCACAGAAGATGTACATATACTGAATCATATCAGTGAATAATGACTTACATTTTTCTGCTTCCTCACACAAAAATGTTGCATCGACAGTTCCATACAAATAAATGTTCTTTATTGGCATCTGTGGTTCCATGAAGAACCTTTAACATAGATGGAACATTTCCATTGGTCAAAAGGGTTTTTTTTTTTTTCTACAGTGGAAAAAGTGGAAATCTAATTTCTTTAGATTATTAAAAGGTTATTTGCACTAAGACAAAAAAGTTATTTTAAGAACTTTAAGGTTTTTTTGTGAACCCATAATGGTTCTTCTATGGCCTTTTGGCACCTTTATTTTTAAGAGTGCTGCATTTGTGACTTTTTTAATTGAAGCTTAAAAGCTTCAGTCCCAATGCACTGTAAATGCATAAAAAATAGTGACCAACACAGTCTTGCAAATTAATATTTTTGTGTTCTACAGGAGACAAAAAAACAAAACAAAAAAACACTATCCTTTTTAACGGGTATGACCTGAATAAACAAATCCACAGATCAGAAAGAATGCCCTTACAGAACAAAAATATATGGGAATATACTGCAAAATATGTGATATATTACATAATACATTTCCACATGGGAAATGTATGTTTACACTTGGTTTCTAGTTACAACAGATTTCTAGTTCCCAGCATGCTTTGCTTCTGACTGTTAAAGGAGAGCAAATGTTAAAATTGAGTGTTATTGAATGTGTTTTGCTTAATATTATTATGGGGGAAAATCTGTTAGTGTTTAATGCTCTATTATTTTGCAATTTAAAAGGTTTTCTGGTATGTCTGCATTTTTTGGGGTTACCATTGTGCTGAAGAGTAGAGCCTGTGGTTCGGTTGATGATTGGCCAATGAGTAGTAAGACTATATTTATAATATTTAGTTAAAATTAAAAGCTGTGTACTCTTTAGCACAGTGATAGTCTATTGGTTAAATACTTAAAGACAAGCAGGTCTGCATGTGCGTTTGTTAACTATAGCTTGAAAATATGAAACATGTATAATGTAAATAATAAAAACTAAAATATATTAGGCTAAATTAAATATGTCTCTATATATCTGTGATTATGCTGCATGAGTAAATATATCTGCAATATATTTGTGCAGTATAACTGATCACATACATCTATATATTATGAAGTGTATTACTGAATATAAAATTAAACATATTCAGATGTGTCACGCTGTGGTTCTCAAAAAGGACGATGGAGGCAATGGATACAAAAAAAAATAACAAGATGATTTATTCTAAACAACGATTAGTTAACACAGAGAAACAGCGTGATCCAACACAAACAAGTACCGACAATGAACATGGACACAAGAGGAACTTAAATACACTGAAGAACAATGATGACACAGCTGAAGACAATGAATGATAACGACCATGACTAGATGACTGGCAGGTGCGGGTAATGGAGAAGGACGTGCAGGTGTGTGTCAAGGAGGATCATGGGAACTGTAGTGCAGACAATGACGATGACAGTGACGATAAACGTGATGGTGACTAGATGACACTTATACAGTATATTAGTAAATATATTGTCACATATTTTTCAATATATGAAAAGCGGCAATTCCTTATGTATTATTCAATATATGTGACCCTGGACCACAAAACCAGTCTTATGGGTAATTTTATTAAAATTGAGATTTATACATCATCTGAAAGCTGAATACATAATCTTTCCATTGATGTATGGTTTGTTAGGATAGGACAATATTTGGCTGAGATACAACTATTTGAAAATCTGGAATCTGAGGGTGCAGAAAAATCTAAACATTGAGAAAATCTCCTTTAAAAGTTCTCCATTTATATTGGCGATTGTGCTGCACCCACTCACAAAAATATTTTTTTAATATATTTACGGTAGGAAATTTACAAAATATCTTCTTGGAACATGATCTTTACTTAATATCCTAATGATTTTTGGCATAAAAGAAAAATTGATAAATTTGACCCATACAATGTTTTGTTGGCTATTGCCACAAATATACCCGTGCGACTTAAGACTGGTTTTGTGATCCAGGGTCACATATTATAATATATTAACACAATATATTATTCCAACCCGATCTCACGGCAATTCATACAAATTTTACAAGGTGGCTAATTTGTACGAATTCATACGACCTCACTCGAATACGAATTCGTATGATTTTTGCTAAATCGTACATATTTTTACGAGTTGCCCTATTCGTATTAATTCGTACGATTGACCTACCCCTGACCCCGCCCCTAAACCTACCCATCACTTGGGTTTAGACAAATCGTACGAATTCGTACAAGTGAGGTCGTACGAATTAGCCACCTTTTAATCAATTGTACGAATTCGTATGAATGGTTGTGAGATAGCGTTGATTATTCTGCATATTTTCAAACATACTGTTAAACCATTTAATATATTGATCATAG
Organism: Squalius cephalus; assembly: GCF_949319135.1. Lineage (NCBI taxonomy): Eukaryota > Metazoa > Chordata > Actinopteri > Cypriniformes > Leuciscidae > Squalius > Squalius cephalus. The sequence goes on along the minus strand of NC_137132.1, from coordinate 11,264,436 downwards.
GGAATTATGTTTTCTTCTCACAAGGGTGGCCACTCACTTTTGGGGATGCAGTGTATCTTGTTGTGTTTTTCTATTCAAAACCAAGATTTCCTTTAACATACACTAACAAGCAGCGAGAACTACCAGAAGTGGCCAAAAACAAACAATATACACTAGGGGCAAAACCCCACTAAATGAGTGTAACAGGCCTGACTTTCATTGGGTTATCTTCAGCTCTGCTCTAACACACACAGTTATCATGAGAGAGCACAAGGAGGCAACTTTCCTAGCCTGCAGCTATTTTCCAGTCTCACACTCAAACAGAGCCTTCTGTACAAACGCATATCTTTCACTGGTGCTTGGAACGAGTTTATACACGAGTCTGTACACATGCTTCCTGCAGAGATGACACTTAAACCTAAAAATTCAATGCTAAGCTTATCAGTGGTGTATTGCACCTGAAGAGCTTCGTCTGTGGAATTGATTGGTTAGATGGCAGAATCTAAATGACTCTGCACATGGATCGCTTTACATACACTCTGCAACACAGCAGTTTTTGCAGGGAGGTAAAAAGGCCTGATGTCATGCCTACTGACTGCATCTCAACCTTTACCTAGAATATTTCCACAATTTAAAAACATTCTAAATAAAGCTAGAGAGATAAATGCTAAAAATGACCCCTTTTTAAGAGGACTCTTGAGTCTCAGTTAACCTTATTTGCATAAATGTAGGCTACACTTGTGATCTAGTGGTTTGATTAGAACTAAACTTATCTCCTCATCTGGTGCACTCATCTAAATACTTGGTAACAAACAGATGAACACTCTCTCTCTATAAATTCTAGCATTTGCAAATAGTGTTGGTGCTTGCTTCTTCAAGTAACAATCAAATAGTACTTTCAAGTAGTAATGCATTACTTCTAAAATTGCAACAGTATGTACATTATCTCTTAGACGTATTCAAAATGTCCAAGAATGACAAAAAATACAGGTTTGTTTTTCTGTTGCATATCACACAGTCAGCTAGTTTAACATTATATTAACAAATAAATTGTAGAATCTGACAGATGAACCATAATGAGTGGATGCTGTGCATTACAAAACAAATTATGGTGTTTAAGTGCTTTTAAAATGCCAGCCCTCTGACAGAGTCTGGATCATAATATGCCAGGAAATATTGGCATTTATATATGCATAACAATAATTGCAACAAAACAAAAATTAGATGCTTTCTTAAGCTTATGCATATACTTCAACTAATGCTGAATCACTGTTATTTGAACCATATAATTAAACTTAACCTTCTTGTATTAGCATATTCATAATCTATTGACAGTACTGCATGAGCAGTTATCATATCAAAGGTACATTAGCTACATGATTTTGTGAATGTGATTTACATAATCCACATGAGCAGTGAACTGTAAAGAGTAGTACTGACACAGAGGTGAAATATTATCCGCCATGTTTGGATCTTTTGCTGTCACTGGATAACATAAAAAAACCTTTTAGTCATCTTTATTACCGCAAACGCAACATGCAACACTACAAGAATATGCTCACCTCACCTGCGTTTCCCAAAAGCATTGTTGACCAACTGATCACAAGTTCTGTCATTACCAACGTAGTTTCACCGTTTCCCAAAACCATAGTTCCAATGAACAGTCGCAAACAGCATCGCAAAATTGTGTGTTTGGAGCCACAGCTCTCGAGCTGTTGTTAGAAATGTCGACTTAAACAGATCATGCTGTTAGCAAAATGCAAGCTAACATGCTAATATAAACAAACTTCATCCTACGTCTTTTAGTTTGTCTAAGATGTGGGAATCTCCGGAGTGACATAAGAGGGAACCCGCAATTGAATAAACCGAATTGAAATAAAGCAACATAATGGAGGACAAAAATAGCAAAGAAGACCTCAGATGCCATGTTCGTTATTCACATCAACAATCTGGCTTTTGATCTTGAAGTGATTCATTAGCAGAAACTATTACTCCACCACCTGTGTGGTGTCATTCTAACCAACATGGTTCAAACAAGGATGTGCGACTACGGTTTCAGGAAACAGAGTTGACTATGCATCATACTATGGTAGTTAAGCGAGTTGCATCGTTGTTCAAGAAATGCACCTCTGTTTTGTTAAATCCGCTTTAATCCGGCTTTTGTAATTCTCCTAATGCCATAAAATCAATGGACTATACAATTCTGTTGTAGACCTCCAGTATATTAACTATCAATTTGGTAAAATAACATTACCAGGTCATCCTTGGCACAGATGCATTGTTTTTGGGGTAATGCTAGTTCTGCCATCCTAGCAAAATGTAGACATTAAATAGCTTAAACACAGCTCACAAAATCTAACGCTAAGGATTCACCTCGACTTTTCCAGCTGACTTTTGTGTGGATTAAGGCAGATTTTAGTCATAGACTCTCTGTGTCTGTGCTGCTCTTGTATCTGATTAGGTTAATAGCTTTTACTGATTATATTGACTGTGTCTGTATATTACTCATTCATACCCCACAGTCACTGGTGGGTGTTTTCAAAATGGTAGAATATATATATATATATATATATATATATATATATATATATATATATATATATATATATATATCATCTCTTTATTTGGAGTCCCAAAAGGATCCTGAGAGAACTTTGTAGATATTGTGTGTCTCAGCACTGAAGTAGTGCATTATAAATGTATAATTCTCACTAAGGCTATAAATAAACCTCTCAGTCTGTTAAAAATGTTACATAAATCCAGAGAAAATGTCTGTGAATAGAGTGTACTTAGGGTAAGATGCTTTTACAGTCAGAAAACTGTCTATTTAATTTGATTTAGAATACATTAAGCTGTACAAAATGCCAACTCTGATAAATCTTGAAATTATTATTACAGATCCATTAAAAAAACTATAAGCAATTAGATTACAATTTTTCAAGTGCAGTTTATCCCATAATCAGTTGGGAGTTAAGACTTTTTTTGATTGGGGTAAGACAAAGCATATCCTAATAATAGCATATATCTTATAATAATAATAATAATAACCATTTCAATTTATAATATACTTGCATTACATCCAATTCATTTTGCTCTTTATTTACTAGATGATGTAGCTAACATTACGTTTCCCTGACAAATGAATAGTTGAATAAAGTTTTCCCACCATTTAAAATTGTATCGTAACATTTGCTGCCAAACACCGACCGCCATGTCCTGGGTATCTGAAGAATTGTACATAAAACAGATTACTGGAGTATATTTTACAAGAAAATATTTTCAGTCTTTCTACTTCAAAATTACATAAACAATTCAATGTTACTTGTTGTTTTGTATAATTATTTGTGAAATTTACTAGCAGTTTCTGTGTGAAAATTGTTTCAAAGTAAATGCTACACTTAAACAGTTAGTTCACTGAACTAGCCCTTTTATTTGTACCAAACAAAATTATCAAAATAACTTTTTTGTATTCAACAACATTTAGCAACAGCATTTCCAATGGCAATTGTGGCAGTTTGCTGCGATGACTAAAGATTTGGTATCATAATTACTGCTTGCAGTTATGTTTTTATAATAACTGAATGTTATGCCATTATATGAATACTTATAAAATGCTGTAAATAAATACTGTAATGTAAAAAAAAATACCATTAACATGAAACATAAAAATCTCCGAGGCAAGTTTTACACCTTTAAGTTGGTATTTTTAATGATTTTCTGGCTGGCAACAGTTCCTTTGACCCTGTCAATAAAACACTCTAGTTTAATAGTCAGACCTGCAATTCATATAATTTTTTCTTGAGCTAAATTGGCTCTCTTTTCACCTGTGACCAACCCTGAAAGTACATTGACATTCATTACTGACTCAACAATGGTCTGAAAAACAAACTAATATTGTTGAATTCACAGGAAATCAGAAGTGATTGACATGTGGTAAGTTAAAGGGTTGGTCTGATGTCAGAGAGCACTGGCGTGAGTCACAGGGATTCATTGTTTGTTGCGTTATTATACTACATGACTGACGACTTCATTCTGAATGGCCTGTGATTAACAGCAATTACGTATGGAGCGATTTAATAAGATCAATCTCAACGCATGTCTGCTGGCCTGAAGAGTTCAAACAAATTTATGACCAAAGCTGTCAGGTTGTCTATGACTTCAGTGAATAATACTTTATTGATGCTAAATTGAGTGAACAGTTTTTAATTGGTTTTATAATTACATAATGTTCATAATGGGAATATTCAGTTGCATTTTATTTTACAGTATGTGCACTTATAGCAAACTTACCTGAGTAATATAAGGTAACTACATGGATTACGGTAGGGGTAGGTTCATGGTTATTATCTAGTTATTACCCAGTTGTTGTAATAAGTACATATGTACACAACCTTTCAAAAGTTTGGGAGTAAAAAAAAAACAAAAAAAAAACAAACAAAAAAAAACAATGAACACTTCATCAAGGATGCATTAAATTGATCAAAAGTGAGAGTAAAAGACATTAATAATGTTACAAAACATTTCAATTTCAAATAAATGCTATTTTTTAGAATTTTCTATCTAATCACGATTTCCACAAAAATGTTAAGCAGCAACTGTTTTCTACATTTATAATTGTAGATGTTACTTGAGCAGCAAATCAGCATATTAGAATGATTTCTGAAGGATCATGTGACACTAAAGACTGGAGTAATGATGCTAAATTCAGCTTTGCATCATATATAAATTACATTTTAAAATATAGCCAAATATAAAGTTATTTTAAACATTTAAACATTTAACAATACTACTGTTTTTACTGATTAATTAAATGCAGCCTTGGTGAGCAGCAGAGACTTCTTTCAAAAACATTTACAAATCTTACTCACCCCATACCTTTGAACGGTAGTGTAAATGCGGAACAGGACTATAAAATAAAGTGCTACCGAATTTTCAATTTCTATTACAAGTTGAGCTGCAGATTTACATTTGAATGGAGGTAACATTGAATAATCAATCTATTCATTTGCAAATCCAGTCAAACTATTTTTCTATAATCTAAATTATATCTAGTCACAGCAACTCGCCATTACCACTTTATCAAACATGTGGACAGGGGCAGGAGAAATGTTTCTGTTGTTCTGATGAAATCCTTGAAAAGTGCAGTTTCCACAAGCTGCCAATAAAAGCAATACATCATGGTAACTGGTAGACATTAAAGTGGCTTTAAGGTAACAGAGAGATCATCCTGCAGGAAAAGCCGGCCAATCAAAAGGAGAATAATTTCTGTTGTTCAACATGTTCCTGGAAAAACAACTCTGTTGATCCTGGAGCAACATTAGAATCAACCAATCAGATTTGAGGGGCAAGTTAACGGTTTGTCAGGTTTAGGCTTACAACCAGGGTTAAGTGCTTCTACATCAGTGTGATTCATGATTTCCATATGATTTTAGGGATAAATTATGGTTAGGATTAGGGTTAGGGGTAGGGATAGGGTTAAGACTAAATTTTCAAACAGGAAAGTTGTTCCAGGATTAACAAAACATGTTGATCCATGAACATGAACTTTTGAGCTCTTTTTTTGACCCACTTAAACTTAAAGGGTTAGTTCACCCAAAAATGAAAATGCAGTCAGTAATTACTCACCCTCATGCTGTTCCAACGCCGTAAGACTTTCGTTCATCTTCGAAACACAAATTAAGATATTTTTGATGAAATCTGAGAGCTGGATCTCTCCTCCATAGGATTCTATGGGATCAAAACTTGCAAACCCAGAAAGTTAGAAAAGACATTGTGAAAATAGTTCAAGTGACTACAGTGGCTCAACCATAAGTTTATCAAGTGACGAGAATACTTTTTGTGCGCAAAAAAACAACAAAAATAACAACTATTCAACTATTCATTTTCGTCTGTGTGGGCCTGAATGAATTCACATAGTGTAACAGCGCAGCGCTTCTGTGTTGTACGTCACACGCATCACACACATGACCAGCGTCGGCCAATAGTGAGCCTACGTGGTGACTTACAACCCAGACGCGCTGCGCTGTTACACTACGCGAATTCATTCAGGCCCAGTAAAAGTGAACTTAAATGTGTTAAGAAACAGTCATGGAAGTGTTCTCTTTTCATTAAAATTATGAGTATCATTTTTTTATACTTTTAAGATTTTAAATATACGCTACAATGCACATTCAATACAATTAAGTGCAATTTTCTTTCACAGGAGGCTCCAAAATTGCCATACTGTAAATGTAGCGTACAAGTAATCCAGACAATCCAGGTTTTTTTTATTTTTTATTTTTTATTTAAATGGTTATTAACTTTCAAATAAAACCAAATGTCTGATCAATGTAACAGACCGGAAATCAAATATGGCAACGTCAAAAACATCCAACCTAATTTGGAGACTAATGAATTACATTACTGGAGTTTTTGGATTACTTGTATGCTAACATCCCAGACAGCAACATACTGTCGGCCCAGATTCGGCCCACATCTGGTACACGTTGAATCCACATGTACCAGATATGGGCCGGATCTGGGCCGACACATGTTGCGACATGAAACAACATGGGACTGAGTAAATAATGGCAGAATGTAATTTTTTCTGTGAACTATTACTTTGACTATTTTAACCAGCAAGTGTTCAACCAGCTAGACCAACACCAAACCAGATTCATGCAGATTTGTGGTCTTTTTTCCCCCAGCAGGAACACCAGGTCTCCGGAAAGGTAAAAGATCTTAAAGGGTAAGTTCAGTATTTTACACTTAAAGCCCTGTTTACAGATCGTTTCTGATGAAATAGAACGGTTAAGATTAAAATTTGGACACATGCTGCTGTCCCGAGAATTTTAGGTTTCTTTCGCTTTCCCCAAAACCTCTAGAATGGGTGTATAGGTGCACTGGAACAATCCTTCATAAAACGCATTAAACTTTCGTTTACAAAGACGTGAAACTCACCGAGTGGTCAGGGGTGTTCACTGATATGCTCACACAAAAATCGCTGCAAAAGATGCTTTCCAACAGGTGTTTTACCATTCGTTGTAAAACTGTGGATCTATTTTTCCAAACATCTCACACCCGTAGATTCTTCCGTTGAGAGCTTGAATAATAGACACTCCAGCCCAGTTGGTGGCGATAATGCACCTTTGCCAATTGCAAGCAAACCGCTGGCATTTCATTGAATACACAGAAGAAGCAGAAGAAGAAGCGGCGGAGTAATACCGTACCTCAAACAGCACATTCAATACAAGTCAATGGAGGAGACAAAAACTACGATAAAAACCTGTTGGAAAGCATCTTTTGCAGCGATTTTTGTGTGAGCATATCAGTGAACACCCCTGACCACTCGGTGAGTTTCACGTCTTTGTAAACGAAAGTTTAATGCGTTTTATGAAGGATTGTTCCAGTGCACCTATACACCCATTCTAGAGGTTTTGGGGAAAGCGAAAGAAACCTAAAATTCTCGGGACAGCAGCATGTGTCCAAATTTTAATCTTAACCGTTCTATTTCATCAGAAACAATCTGTAAACAGGGCCTTAAGTGTAAAATACCGAACTTGTCCTTTAAAATGACTTCATGTTGAACTTATCTTTTTCAGGATATTCTTCACCCAATGTTTTGCTGCTTTCCTGCAGTTCCCTGCTCACATTTTTTAAAATGCAAATCCAAGGATTTCAACACTCTGGTGCCCTGTCACATTCACAGCCCAGGGAAAAGGAGGGAAGTTCTATCACCCCGCTTTTATGGTGCTTTTATCTTCAGTGAGCCACAAATAACCTCAGCCTTAACCGATAATGTCTGCGCGGTGACACTTGTGTTACATTACCCTCTCAATATCTTCTCACATTGCCATTATCATTTATCTGACTTTTTTTTTCACCACTGCCTTGATTTAGACACATTTCTATGGGCTGCAAGAAATGCACAGTTCACAACCACGAAGGCTTGAGCCTCAGTGATTAAAAGTACACACTTTTTTTGCGATGAAGGCCCGCGATCAGTCAATAACACGCACTACATCACACCGCATCGCTGGAAGCGCCTCTTGTTGGCCCATCCAAGGTGCGACATTAATCATGACCGAAACGTTTGATATCAATTTCTTATCCTATCCACGGACAACAATTTCTGAGTAATTGGATTCTCTTTAGCAACATATATATCCATCTTTAGGGGTGTAGAGTGCTGAGAGCAATTCATCAGATGCCAATTCTAATCAAAGTGCCTCTTAATCACATTATTTGCTTGCATCTCTGTTTTGTGCTGAGATTAATGCTAAAATGGGATCATCCAGGATTTGATTTCTGTTTTAGGAGCGCACCTTTCTTTCCTTTTCGCGGACTGTCAACATATCCCAGCGTCACAAAACTGCTTGCCGTGCAAATGATGAGAGACGTATAAATGGAACAGAAGAGCGCTGTACCTTTGGGCCAGTAATTATTCCAGTGAGACTGTGGAACTCTGGGAGGGGACTAAACAGCTGTATTTTCGGGAAGACACATTGAGGGCATGTGAAGGTGGTCTGTGGGGTTCTGTCAGGCTGAGATTAGGCTGCTGCATGGAGAGGCACAGATTGCTTTAGGAATAAGCAGCGCGCTCAGCAGGGTGGCAGGAAAGAGAGGCAATGAGTTTCTGAGGCCGTGAAAGGCTCCACCGTCATTATTAATAGCTATTTTTCCCCCTTTTGGCATGGGGTAGCCTATGACATGGCTCTTTTTTTTTTACCTTTTTGGTATTATATTTCCAGGTGTCAGATGTGTTATTATAGATCATTCAAAGATGAATTCTGAATGCATGTGGTCAACAAATTTGGAAGTTTTATTTTTGATTTTATTCTATTTTTGTTCTTTTATTATTATTTTGTTATCAAAATAAAGTATTTAGATTAAGATCTTGCCTTTTTGATGTAAATGGATCTATCGTTAAAATTAATGATATATATATATATATATATATATATATATATATATATATATACAGTATATATATATATACAGTATATATATATATATATATATATATATATATATATATATATATATATATATATATATATATATATATATACTGTTCATTATAATTGTGTGATGCCTACAAATTTACTTGTAGCATTTAAAATGACTGATTTTAGTTTTTAGTGTTTTATATTTAATTTATTTAAACTAAATATGATGGAATTGTAATATTGGCCGTTCATCAAGTATTAGTCATAACATTAAAAAAATCAGCTTACTGTATCAAAAACAGAATTTTAATACACATCCCTACTGTATATACTGTAAGCCTAAAGTTGAGAGTACCGCCTTAGTCATCTATTGAAAATCCCCCCCAAAAAAGGTTTTTTTTTTTTTTTTTTTTGGTTAACTTTAATGTGCCACTAGACATGTGCAGATGTGCACTTTCTAATAATTTTGGCACCCGTTATTATTTCATATTTAACTGCAAAGATCATGTATGTAGCACACTTGTGCTAAGATACCTCAAGCTTCCTAAAGCATCTATAATCTCGTCTCATCTAGTCTTCTGTCCATCATTAATACCTCTGATTTGAGCATCTGTCCCCGACTTGGCTAGTCAAACACAGATTCTGATCAAAACTGATCTGGGATTTTTGGATTGAAAGAATCTTCTTTTTCATTAAGAAGGAGAAGAGATTCCTGTGAGACGTCATGTTTTGAGGTAAAGCCAGCTGTGTGGATGTCTGTTGGGCTCCTCTGTACCAGTCTTCGCCATGAAGGAGTTGTTAGACTGAGATCAGTCTTTGATGGGCGACGGCGTGCCTAACTCAGAGTGGGCTGATTATTGGATTTCCTTCACTGTGGTCGGTGAAAACCCCCCTGGGGCACGGTCGCACAGAAAAACACCGGTCTTCACCCACTTTCTATATATCTCGTTCTTTCACCTTGCTTTCCTCGATGTCTATCCTGAAAACCAATCTATATACTGCAATGGACTACAACACCATGCTGTGAATAGTTTCCCCTCAAGAAATCTCTGTTTTTGTTTTTTTTTATGCCACATTGCTTCCCGCCCTTTCCTCTTATGTCTATTCACGCTGATGGTGATTCTATCGCTCGAGGTCACCAGGCCACTGTATTATTGTTGGTAGTTACTGCAGCTGAATGGGACATATTATTTGTGAAAAAATAAGATGGCATTGTATTTTGACAAGAAAACTGTCTGCTTCTGCTAAACATTGCATCTACAATCTCCATAAAGCCGTTCCTTTGCGTGATGCTACAAATACGTTGAACAAGAAAACAAAATGGCAATACTACCATTAGCTTTGCAGGTGTTTAAATGCTAATAAAGTAGCAAAAATATATTTGGATAAACAATGTTGGGTAATGCTATTAGGCGTACAATTATCAACAGAAAGGATTATTTACTGTGTCTAATTTACAAACCTACATCTGCAAAAGTTTGCTAAACACGTTTTATTAGCATGTATAGGAACATTGACTCATTGATGATTTTCATTTGCGTAGAAGTGAATGATTAGCATTAGCATTAGCGCTTCATGTCTGTCACTGTTCACGTGACATTGTACAAAATCAGATTTCCACATGAGTTTTATATTTGAAAGTCTGACCAAATGTTTGCTAAAGTTTTATTAGCATGTTATCTAGGACTCATTCACGTATTTTATTAGCGTAAAAGTTTGTTTTAGGATTAGCTTTAGTGTTCCATAGGCATCACTATGTTTGTGTGACATTCTATATCCTCATTTTGTCAGATTTTGCGTGAGTTTCCAATTTGAAAATACAATCACCGGCCTGTTCACACCAAGACAAAGGTAAGTGTGAACGGCATACCATACATTTTAATTTTGAATGGCTGTTAACGCATATCTTCAGACCAACACGAACATTCGCTTATCGAAAAGAGAAATCTCTTTTCCATCGCATTGCGAAAAACTCTGACCAACCAATAAGATTCATGCTGTTGATCATATGCTGTACCCAGTCATTGATGTTATATAAAACTGTGACTTGGTGGCAAGAATGTGGCTAAACGACAGTGAAAAACAGAGTAAGAATCCGAAACCAGACATCTTGTCTTTGTACTCTTGTATTTGGTGTTGTTGCGAATACAAAACTCAATTTCTTCACTATTACAAGCAGAAATGGAAAGTTGCGCAGCACTTTGTGCACCACGGTAAGCAAGGTATTTCTGCTTCTCTATAAGCGCCACCTAATGTCAGAGAGTGAATTTGCATTTTCATTCTGCCCATCTGCTGTTTTCACACGTTGGTTTTAACAGATAATTCACATGGAATTTGTAATGAAAATTTTCAGAAAAACATTTTGTCAAGTACCGTTCTAATGCTTTTTTCGAAGTAGGAAGTTTGGACACTGTGACTTTTGGGGTTGATTGAAACGTAGCATTAGTCATAGTGAAAGTGCAGGCTATCACTGATTAACTTCAGTCTTATCTCATCAAGACTCTGACTTTTCAACTGAATGATAAAAACTCTGTGCAGTATTGAGGGTCAAAATAACAAAAAAAAGGAAATTGCTGAGCTTTTACTGTAATGGTTAGAGGCTAGAGTGATTAATTTCCAACTCGCTGCACTCCGCATATGCAGCAGCTAATTCTCTTCTGGAGTGAAATGCAAATGAACATCTCAAAAGTGCACGGCTCATAAAAAGCTCACCAGTCTATTAGCGTTCAGAATCCAAGAACGAGGTCAAACAATAAAATGAACTCAACAGGGACTTCAGGTCCGACTGAGTGAAGCCTCTCTGTAATGTAAACAGCATTTTTGCAGCATATTCAGAAGATAACTCCCACCGCCTGTGATGTGTAGCGCTCCAGGACACATGTGAAACATGGAAATTAGAGGTGGGATTGAGGGTTTTCTGTCCTAAGCTCTTCCTTTTTATGTCCATGCAGCTTTCAGAAATAACACCATGCACTGAGGATTCAATGACGTCATTTTAGCATATCATTTTACATTGTGAGATGCTGTGCAATGGGTAAAGCATAATGGATTTTTGGCTGATGGCTAAAGGTTGTAAATTCAAATCTCGCAGTGGAAACATCACAGTTGTGCATTTGGCCAAGACACATTAAAGTTACTCCAGGGTCACGGTGCCTGAAATAAGACGCACTCACTGAGGTTTTGTTAAGTGGTTTTTACAAAACCCAAGGTGCTTGTTTAAACATTTTATTTTTTCACTTATTCTGTTTATTCAACCAGGTGGATTGCACATATGCTGATCCATTCCATCATCTGGAACATTGCTGTTGACTCAACTTCTGTTGTTATGTTGTGTGTGTGTGTGTGTGTGTGTGTGTGTGTGTGTGTGTGTGTGTGTGGGCCAGGGGTGCCCAATCATTTTCCTGGAGATCTTCCTGCAGAGTTCAGATCCAACACACAAGTCTGTAATTATCAAGAGCAACTGAAGATTGACAAGGGCAACTGAATTACCTGGTTCAGTTATGTTGGATGAGCTGAACTTTGCAGGAAGGTATATCTCCGGGAACAGGATTGGGGAACTCCATTATGTTTATTATATTGTTTGGTTTGCTTCCCTTGTAAAAAAAAAAAAAAAAAAAAAAAAAAGTGCTAAATTGTATTGAATGTATACTTCAATATATATATCTATATATATCTATATATATATATATATTAGTGGTGGGCCGTTATCGGCGTTAACGTGCTGCGTTAACGCGAGACTCTTATCGCACGATAAAAAAAATATCGCCGTTAATCTATTCTCAAAGTTGGGTTGGGAACTACTCTATACTACACAAGCTATGATGACGCAATCTACCCGCGGCCGCGAGGTACACCCGGCTGCAACGCATCATATTCATCGTCATCTTAAGTAAACACGGCTGAAAGTGAAAGCTGGTGAAAAAGATCCGTGCAACATCCATTATTTGGACTTGGTTCGGATTTAAGCCGTCCGACGAGCAGCAGCAAACTATAGACAGAGTGTGTGGGGTCACAGTTCGGTAAGTTAACACACGACTAATCCGTTCTACCACCTCAAATTCAAAACGAAACATGATATCACTGAATACCAGCGCGCGCGTATTATTCCCAATATATCTTAGTGGTGTAGCACATAATCTCTGTCTGCGCCCGATTTTAAGAATCGTTGTTGTGTTTCTTTTTAACTGAAAAGACATCAGTTAGACAATATTCTAATTTTAAATTTGGGGTTTCATAAGCTCCAAGCCATAATAAACATTAGACCTACTTAAGTCTCTGCAGCTAGTGTACTTACATTTTATTTATCTGCAAAATTATGTTGTATACTTACAGTTTTGCACAATATATGTTCTCAAAACTACATACACCCTTTAAAAAAAAACAAAAAACATTTAGCAGTTGTTTAGCAGGGTCTGTGTAACTGGTTCTGAAATGGTTTTATTATAATATATATAGTTATCGCAAGAGGCTGCAATGTATATCACAATATGGATTTTAGGCCATATCGCCCATCCCTAATTGATAGCCTATAGTAGTTGATAATAACATAGGCCTACCTAATGTTGCCTACGGACGGTAACAGTACAGTAGTAACCTTTTAAAGTCTATGAGTAGAACAGCTTTCTCAAGCAGTTTGTGATGCATTTTGGAAACAGGAGATGAGCCCCTGGTCTAATGCGCCACCTGGCTGGAGAAACCCGTTCTCAAAGACTTACTTTTATAGTCATTATTTGGGTAGCACACATATTCTGAATGCCTTCGTCAGAATTCAAATGAGCCATTTTAATCTAGATTAATCTAGATTAATTTCAAAATTAATCTAGATTAATCTAGATTAAAAAAATTAATCTATGCCCACCTCTAATATATATATATAAAAATGTTCTTGTAGATAATATAATATAATAAATGAAATAAAAGGCCACTTAAGTTTATTTAAAGAGAGTACCCTTTCATGGCTATATTGCTCAACACTTAAGTACACTTTTAAAAAGTGCAGTTTTGGAACGATGTCAAATACAACGTTTTACTTTAAAGTGCATTTTCAATCATTGTTTTAATAATCTTTTGTTGTGCTTAAATAAAGTTCACTCATTTTGATGTGCTGAATATAATACTAAATCACATATAAATCCTTCATGTAAACCCTACATTATGTGGACAAAATGTTCCCTCAGAGATGACAATGTCCAAAATCCTTGTCCTTGTGGGGAAATGTTTTGGTCCCCATGAGGAAAACAGCATATAAATCATACTAACTAATGTTTTTTTTTTTTTTTTGAAAATGTGAAGATGCAGAAGGTTTTCTGTGATAGGTAGGGCTAGGTTTAGGAGAAAGAATATACAGTTTGTTCACTATAAAAATCATTATGTCCATGGAAAATCCCCATAAAACATGGAGAACCAACGTGTGTGTGTGTGTGTGCGTGTTGTACAATGCCTTGATTTAGCTAAAGAGCTTTGTGAAGTAAATAATAATAATTGTTATTGTTATTGTTATTATTATTAGTAGTAGTAGTGTTAACTTGTGTATCATGGCTGGTCATGTGATCTCAAAGCACCCATGACAGGATTGTTTTTATTAGACTGATATGACTGAAGTCTTCATCGTATGTGAGTGCACCACATCTTAATGACATTTCTCGAAAACCAATTAAAAAATATATATATATATATATATATTTGTATTTCTAATTATCACAATATTACTGTGTGGACCTTTAGTTAAAAGCATTAGCTAAATGACTAATTAGATCAATGGAACATCCATTAATCCTGGAATTCAAAGCTAACTCCCCCTCTAGACAGCATGTGATACAGGGTACAATTAGATACGCATGCTTTTTCACACTTCGTGTTCTGTGTATAACATGAGACTAAATTGTAATGATAATTTAGATTATGTGTGTTTGTACCTAACCTCAGGTTACTCCAAGGGGACTTTCACTGTAAAAGCATCAGCTAAATGCTAAATTAAATTAAGCTAAATTATTTTCAAGGAAGTACTGTCTATTAATGGGTAAAGCTACAGTAACGTCTTCAGCTAGTCAGATCCTTTCCATCTAAACTGGTTATATCTCTTAAGCCTAGTAGTGAATGTTTTATGAGCATTAGGATAACCATATTCATTCAGCCAAAGCGCAACCAAATGAATGTTCTTCTGCAAAATGAATGCCGTTTTCTTTTTTAATTGCTAGAGGGCCAAAAGTTACATGGTGTACCTTTAAAAACAATTAATTCACATGATGAGAGACACCTTACTTGAAGAATCCATGGAACGTAGAATGAGAAGACCACGGCTGGGTTTCCCGATAACGTCGTCTCGTAGCGCGCTACGAAGACTCTAAAGGTATAACTTAACTAAATATATACCATTTCTAGGCGTGTTCCCGGAACCATACCTTAAGAAGTTGCTTAAGATATACCTTCTTACGTGCAACGTCACCAGGTGCTGTCCGTGGCGATGGCGCTGAATTTGTTGATATCGATGGCTCGAGAATCAATTATTCACTCGTGCAGTGGCTGCTTCTCTGCGTTATGTGAGAAAGAGGTGTTCTTTATATAATAATCACTTCAGAAATAGTAGAAATTGCATTATTAGGATTAATGGGATATTATAAAAAATAATCCAAACTATAGCATAGCCTACATATTTTAAAATTGTATCATATATTGCTGCCACAATAACGGCCCATTACAAATGTTTACGTGCTTTCTTCGTTCTCCTTTTTGTTCGCTGAGGTGGAGCTCTGATGAAATATTGTTCTTGTAAATACTTTCCAGCACTTCAGTAGCCTAATAAAAGTTTACATCGTACATACGGTGCTCGGCAGTGATCTAAAAGGATTTAAACAGTGAAGTTTGAAGTGATCTCTTCTTGTAAACTTAGAGATGTGGATTCGGACGGCAGTTAAATCACCTCACGACCTTGGTGTTAAAAAACAGTAGTCTAGTGAATTTGGCGGGTGGTAGGAGAAAAATACTGACATTCTGGATTCGGATTGCAATAAGATCACGATTAATCCCTGTAAATGTTTAAAATACCGTAGCCTACAACCCCATGAGAAACAATTAGCATCCGAATAGGGCCAAACTGACAGTATGCTTTCACTGGCCTTTAAAAGGGGCTCCGTGGATGGCGCCGTCTTTCATTTAGCACAACTGTTCGCTGTATCGCTGCCATAGTTTGAGCAATCATTCACAATCATTTCCTTTAAATAGAGTCCTAAGCCTTTACTGCCTAATGGTTTGCCAGCTGATGCACATTTGGTTAATATAATTAAAAAGCTAACAACAATCAGTGTAAATAAAATTTTATTCTGTGCATGAAAACACTTGAATTAGCCTAATTGAACACTGGGTGTGTTAACTTCAGAATTATATTTGTATACTGAGATGTAATTATTTATTTATTTTTTTGCAGTGGTGGCCACCTGTTCACAGGTTAACAAGATGCTAAGAGTGGTCCAGACCAACCTTCCGAACGTATGACTTACAGAAGGTATACTTAACTAAGAAAGTTTCGGGAAACACGTATTAACGATAAGGTACAGCTTAAGGTATAACTTAAGAACGACGTAGCGTTAAGAATGTTTCGGGAAACGCAGTCCACTTCATGTAAAAAAAAAATATAGTAAAATAATTGGGCACTTATCCAATTTAAGGCTGAGTATCTCTTGTACATTTGTAAAGTATGTACTGTAGTCCTACTGTTGGTCTTAGATGACGTTAAGGTGCAATTTGGATGTATCAGCTTGTAATTAAGCAGGAACTGAAACAGTTTATCCACACGACCAACCCCCTCATACTAACGCCACTTCTAAAAAATCCACAACCCGCCATTGTGTCAATATCATGCAAAGGTAGTTCTGCTGTGTGTGACAATGTGTACAGTAGCTGCCAGTAAGTCCTTGGATAAGACCCTGAGTCAAGTGAGCATGTTGGCACGATAAGAGGGCTCTTTCAAGCAGAAAATGTGTACAGATAATGGAAGAAAAGATATGCAGCTCGAAAGGAGATTGAAAACCCACTCAGTCCCATCCTCATGTAGAACATATGTTTTACGTACATAATGAAGACATTTCCAAGAACATTTGATGGTAGTTGCATAGAGAAAATTAACATTGACATGTAAAAAAGCGGGTGAATTCTGTGCAAATTAACAATTATCAGTGCAAGGTGCTGAAAAGCACTAGCTGAAAGACGACGGATTGAAACAGGTGTGGGTGATGGCAGAGTGAGTGCAGGTGATGAACAGGGGTGATGCTGGGAAATGTAGTTTTTCACTGGATGACTAATATAGAAGATGTGCAGATGGAGAGCGTACGTGACTAAATACTGTATATATGATGTAAGCAATTCTGAGTTCAGGTCTACCACCAGCATACACAACTTTTAATACACCAAGCAAAATTGCTCCCGCATATCAGTAGATGTGTATCAGTAACAGATATTGACTGAGTATACTTGCTAAATGAAGCTTTAACATGTGTAGGCTGGATTACCTGGACTGGAATATTGCCTACAGGAAATGGACTGGACTGACAAATAAGCAGCCATTTTATTTATTCCTTTTTAATAAAAAAATTGCAGGAATATTGTCTCAGGTCATTCTGCGCCAATGTCACCCTTACTGAACACTGAAAATATGCACCGCAACAAGGCTATGATTATGAGCAACAATGCTGTGCAACACTTAGATGGACAGTTTCATTGATTCTAATGGGTCACTTCATTTGCATATGTCCAGTATGCTAACGTGTTCAGACACCCATGGCCAAAATTATAATCCTTGAATGAGCCCTTCGTCTTTTTCCAGCCGGTAAGAAATTATTCTATCTAAAAAGTACACCTCTCACCTCATTTATTATGTGAGTAAATGTAGTTACGGTAATAACAGTTTCGGAGCCGGTAGTTTTTAACTGACAGCCACATAATTGAATACAGCTTGAAATGTGGTACTTCAAATGTAATTATGGAGCCGGTTTCTCTCTTTCTCTCTCACCATGACACTCTAAGCTATGACAGGAAACCCATTAATGGGTTGAAGGAATTGCAAACGATATTACTCCCTTTGCAGTGTTTTAAACCAGCTCGAAAGAAGCTGAATAGACAGTGTTTGTTCTTCTTTGATATACTGGAGCGTTCTGAAAGTTAGGGAGTTCTGCAAATGAGACCACGCTCCATTTTACTGTGACTGTGAATTAAGTCTTATCATAGTGAGATGGAGTGAATAAATGAATAGGAACTGAGAAAAAAAAGCGATCATTTCTAGTTTTGTTAACCGCTGGCTTATGTGGAGTTACATCAAAATGACATTAATGCAGCATATTGCTGTGAAACCACATGGCACGTGGCCTGGGAAAGAGAAGAAATTTTGGCAAAGGCGAAGCGGCACATGCTAAAACCATAAAACTCCTAGAATGGCAAAGGCTGATGGAGTGTGAAAATATATAATGCTTACTGAATGTTTAGAGGTTCTTCTCCTCAGGGAGAGCAATTAATAACAGCAGCCTGCTGCCTCACTGTTAATCCTGTCAGTTTGGCCCGAGAGGGGATGGAAAGATGCCCCTGAGATGAGAGATCTACGCTGGTTATGGTTGAACTAGTATGAGGGGAAGGATGGGCCAACACACACAACCACTAATTGCCCTGTTGCCCAATGTTATGTCTTATATGTCTATAAAGACATATTGCACTGAAACAGATTAAAGCAGATGCTATTTTAATGTTAAATTAGATAAATAATTTGTTAAAATTTATAAATTACAAAAGCATGTACACTCACCTAAAGGATTATTAGGAACACCTGTTCAATTTCTCATTAATGCAATTATCTAATCAACCAATCACATGGCAGTTGCTTCAATGCATTTAGGGATGTGGTCCTGGTCAAGACAATCTCCTGAACTCCAAACTGAATGTCAGAATGGGAAAGAAAGGTGATTTAAGCAATTTTGAGCGTGGCATGGTTGTTGGTGCCAGACGGGCCGGTCTGAGTATTTCACAATCTGCTCAGTTACTGGGATTTTCACGCACAACCATTTCTAGGGTTTACAAAGAATGGTGTGAAAAGGGAAAAACATCCAGTATGCGGCAGTCCTGTGGGCGAAAATGCCTTGTTGATGCTGGAGGTCAGAGGAGAATGGGCCGACTGATTCAAGCTGATAGAAGAGCAACTTTGACTGAAATAACCACTCGTTACAACCGAGGTATGCAGCAAAGCATTTGTGAAGCCACAACACGCACAACCTTGAGGCGGATGGGCTACAACAGCAGAAGACCCCACCGGGTACCACTCATCTCCACTACAAATAGGAAAAAGAGGCTACAATTTGCACGAGCTCACCAAAATTGGATAGTTGAAGACTGGAAAAATGTTGCCTGGTCTGATGAGTCTCGATTTCTGTTGAGACATTCAGATGGTAGAGTCAGAATTTGGCGTAAACAGAATGAGAACTTGGATCCATCATGCCTTGTTACCACTGCGCAGGCTGGTGGTGGTGGTGTAATGGTGTGGGGGATGTTTTCTTGGCACACTTTAGGCCCCTTAGTGCCAATTGGGCATCGTTTAAATGCCACGGCCTACCTGAGCATTGTTTCTGACCATGTCCATCCCTTTATGACCACCATGTACCCATCCTCTGATGGCTACTTCCAGCAGGATAATGCACCATGTCACAAAGCTCGAATCATTTCAAACTGGTTTCTTGAACATGACAATGAGTTCACTGTACTAAAATGGCCCGCACAGTCACCAGATCTCAACCCAATAGAGCATCTTTGGGATGTGGTGGAACGGGAGCTTCGTGCCCTGGATGTGCATCCCACAAATCTCCATCAACTGCAAGATGCTATCCTATCAATATGGGCCAACATTTCTAAAGAATGCTTTCAGCACCTTGTTGAATCAATGCCACGTAGAATTAAGGCAGTTCTGAAGGCGAAAGGGGGTCAAACACAGTATTAGTATGGTGTTCCTAATAATCCTTTAGGTGAGAGTATATATGGTTTGTGGTTAGTAAAGAATTTTATTTTTTTAAATAAATTAATATTATTTTTCAGCAAGCATCCATTAATTTGATTAAAAGTCACACTTTGTATTATAACTTTCACTTTGATATACAAAGATCTCTATTTTTTAAAATTAAACGTTGTTCTTTTGATCTTTCTGTCCTGAATAATTCAGCTTTGCCAGCACTATAATAAATTACATTTTATATTTAGAAAACTCTTCAGTTAAAATGCAATAATATTTTACAATATTTTGCAATTTTTTATCACATAAATGCAGCCTAATTTTGCAGCACTGCTACAATTTTAAATGTATTAAATGTAAAATTATTTTTATTTTTTATTTTTGTGGAAAGCAAAATCCACTTGGCTCAAAATAAGAGGTCTTTAAAAACATTAATGTGAAATTAATTATATAATTTCTTTGTATCTTTGTATGCTCCCGGTCACACTTATTAGCTGCTTGTATCTAGATCATTTGCATTTGGAGACAGCTCACATTCTTCACAACTCTTGTAGTGCATCTGCGGCAGAGAGAAACAAGCTCTATTCTTCTTGTTTTGGTGTTACATCCAAAGGGACAAATACTTCAATAACAGTGAAACAGGCATCTTCTCCTGAGAAATCACCTAGTTAGTGATAAACAGCTGCCGCTAGTAATCACACCGGTGGTATTCATGGACTGCGATTCAGACCCAAACATATAATGTGAAAAAATGTTTTAAACCAAGTGTCAAGGCAGTAATAATTACGCCAGTCAAATGGAAAACATGACAGTATGTTATTACAGCTTTATATTGAAAGTAAAAAACAACGCAAAGTATTTCAACACCCATCTGGCTCAGTTCTGCACCAAAGTCTTCGGTGAACATCCCGCTTATGGGAAGCTGAGGGAGGCTCTTATTTTAACAGTTTAACCTTTCCTCTTTGAGCGTTAATTAGTCTTAGGAGAACTCAACGTTTAATTATTTTTGCCAGATTGTTGGACAGGATTTGAGGAAACATGACAGAAACTATCACAAACACAGATAACACGTTGTCCAAGAATTAATGAAAGTGTCTTATTTAATTCACAAAACCTTTCAGGAAAAGATAATGACCTTTACAAATAATTGCACAGTCGCTCATTTTGAGGTCTGTGGACACAAAATAAGGAAATCCACAATCAGTTAGTCATTAAAAAGACTGGAAAGTGTTGTAACACATTTTGATGAAACTATTCCTTTTCAAATTTCCATTTTTTTTTTTTTTTTTTGCACTATGTAACCTTTATATAATATTTCCACAATTAAATGATATATAAAAAAAACATGGTTTAAAGAAGACCCACAAGTGTTGTACCACATTTTAAGTTTTTTTTTTTAAATTTTTTAAAAAAAAAAAAATAATTATTATTATTGTTATTATTATTATTATTATGTGTCTTAACCTTTATATAATATTATATAATTGAATGCAGTTCTATAATAATAATAAAAATAAAATAAAAAATTCTGAATGTATGGTTTTCGCTAAATGCATGTCTTTTTGCAAATTTTAATGAGTTGAGTTGATTTTTCAGATTATTACAGTAATAAAATGTAGTTATTTACTCTATAATTATTTACTTTTATTATTAGTATTTGTAGTAGTAGTAGTAGTAACTGAATTTGAAATGACAAACAAATATGAATCATTAAGATTTAGTATTATATTTACATTTTACTTTTACTCCATTATTTTATTATTATTAACATTTATAAAAAAAATTTGTTTTTTTTTTTGTTTTGTTTTTCTCTTTAGAACAGACCTGCAACCCATTTTTGGGTGATACCAATGAGCTGAGAATTACTGCTGTATTAGATGCCTGGTTGTAACAGTAATTTATCACCACATTCAGTATTTATTTGAAGCCATCATTTGTGAAATGAGAGGAGGTTTGTAATAGCAGATTTTAGTGAAATGAGTGTGTTTTAGCGCTGTCTCCATTCTGTGCTGTCACTGTGAGCTATGTCTGCCTCTTTCAGAGTGACCTTGCTGTAAAGCCAGACTATTTCTCAAAGTCTTGAGAGACTCTAGCAGTCTCTCATTTAGGGACGAGTGAAGTTCCCAATGTCAGAAAGGTTGTATTATTCACAGCTGAGACCTGGATGCATTGTATTGGTTCCAGTTCATCTACTATTACAGATTTACAGATCTTACACTCTGGAGCCCAATAGAAGAATGAAAGGGTAATTTAAAAACTTCTAAACCCAGCACACTTAATGGGCCAGACTTTGTAAATTCTTCACGCTGTGTTACTTTTAATGACCTGCAAGGTTAATCACTATCTTGTGTCAGGACACAACTCAGCCTGTTCTGGAGGAAAATAAATGCAAACTGTTTAGAAGTGAAAGCCAGGCAGGCAGATGAGGTGAGCGTCTCTTTAAGAGCGTGATTTATTGTTTGCTCATTTTGGACATGTGGCTACACCTTTGTGATGGTTAATTGAACTGAAATAGGTAATTGATGTTAGATTATATAGGACTCTTGCTCCAGGGAGCATTACTCTCGAACATCTCGCATGGTGAGTCATTAAAGTTGATTAGCGAGAGCTAATTATACATAAAAAACTTTTGTGGCTTGCGATATCTGCCTTCTAACATCTGTTAACTGTAGAATATAAAAAGATTTATAATAATTTATAACAGACTGTAAACCCGAATAAGTTGACAAAAAAAAAAATCTGTTACATCAAAACATGTAATTTAGTTCAAGTAAGCAGAACTGACACACTTTTTTTTTTTGCACTCATACATTTTATTTGCTCTTAATTTGAAATATTTGAGTAAGCTAATTCATAGATTTAACTTAAAATGATCATGCAATCTTAACTTAAATATTTTTAGTAGGGCTGTCAAACGATTAATCGCGATTAATCGCATCCAAAATAAAAGTTTGTGTTTACATAATATATGTGTGTGTATGGAGTATAATTATTTTCTATATATAAATACACACACATGCATATATATTTAAGAAAAATGTGTTATTTATATATAAAATATTTATATATAATATAAATTATATATAATATAAATATATATACACAGTATATACATGCACATATTTCTTAAATATATACATGCATGTGTGTGTATTTATATATAGAAAATAATTGTACACCGTACACACACATATATTATGTAAAAACAAACTTTTATTTTGGATGCGATTAATCACGATTAATCGTTTGACAGCCCTAATTTTTAGTAGTGGACACTAGTGATGGGTCGATCATGAACCATTTGTTCATTTTGAATAAATCTTTCATATGACTCAACAACGAGTTGTTTTAGAGAGTGTTCAATATCCTATAGATTCTGTACAGGAAACAGAAATTATTAATTCACCTCTTGAGTCATCAGGTCTGAGTCGTTCGTTCATCCCGTATAGGCCGTCGGTACCGGAAACAGAAATTATTAGTTCACCTCCCGAGGCTTCGGGTCTGGGTCGTTTGTTCTTTTATTACGTGACGTGACAGCCATATGTGATGGGACAAAACAAAAGATGTAGATGAATAAAAGTCCAACGTTTGGAAACAAGGAACCAACAACAAGACAGAACTGATGAAACAAGAACCAATGAGAAGATGACACATTCAAGAGTGCTGCATTCACGCCATTTCGTAATTACCGTAATTTCGAAATAACAACACCTGACATTCTAAACCACGTCCTCGGACTGGGAATTATGCATTTTAATGGCAACATTATCAATGCAAGATTGATATCAATTACAAAATCTGCAAGGAAGTACATTTTTTTTTTAAACATGGTAATTACGAAATTTGCGTGAATGCATCATAAAGGGACCAAATGACAAGATCACATGACAGGATTACAAGGCAAAAATAGGAAACATGACTATGACAATATTCTAATTAAAATACAAAATAAACATGGGCTAAGTACATTAAAGTGTGAACAGAGAACAAAAACCTACAATGACAGTTTAGTAATTAAGCACATTTCTCCAAAAATTCTCATTACCCTAATGAGTTTATTTTATAGTTGAGTTTTTTGTAATTCCTATAAATTCCCAGTAGTGATTGTCGTTTGATTCTCATTTATGAAATAACAATACCTTTTAACAAAATATAATGTTCATATTCTTTAGGCTGCATTTATTTATTGTTAAGAATTTTGTAATTACTTTAAAACATTTTTTTTTTTTTTTTTTTTTAGCAATGTCATTAATTTTATATACCATGTTACACACACACACACACACATTTATAACTAAAACAACTACTGGTAACAATTTACAATACGGTAGCACTAATATGCATTAATTCATGCCTAACTGATGCACAATTAAACTTGAGCTAAACTTTTCTTATTATAACTTTTGTTGTAGTAATTTAGTAATTAGTATCAATGTAATACTCTTTGATGTTCCAACATTATGGAAAAAAGAAAAAAAAATCTTTATATTTTTTACAGCAAGTTGTGATTACTGAAGTGCTTTATTCTCACCGTGCCTGGGTGAAACCGTAAATTGAGCTGGCTGTAGCTGTCGGACCAAAATGGGATTTGAAGTGATCGTCACGCCACAACTGTTGTGAGTGAGATAATAGGAAATGGATTTTTAGGGAGTGGCAATCTCTGGTGTTTCATGTCCATGTTGTCTTTGGGAATTATTAAACAATAGATGACCTCAACATGTTGAAAAGATCACACTGTTTTTTGTTCCATATACCATATACGTATAGTTTACACTAAAAGTGAAACATTTCAAGCTTGTTCCAAGCAGTTATAATTGAAACTAAATCTTTTAAACTTCTAAATAGGACCCAAAAGCACCAAAAACCTGCACAATATTCAAATTCCTATGAAGCCATTAGATAGTTTTGCGTGAGAAACAGACAAAATGAATATATTATATGAAATTATAACATTGAGCTGTCAATCCAGATCAGTTGAACTAGTAAAAGAAGCATTTTGAAGCAGTTTTCATCATGACAACTCTTGAAGTGAATTATTTAACCAGCATTTATTGGCATGGGGCATGAAATCTACATATGCTTGATTTTGGTAGACGACATCTGCTATGCTACTGCTGAGCAAGAATGTCTTTAGCATGGTTAAATAACATACATAAAGGACATGGTGCTGCAGGAATATATTAAACCCCGTGGCAGATCTCTACAGGTGGTGCTGGGGAGGAGGAGGGGTAAACAGAACTTTTCATAATCGCGCAATATTGCAGGCAAGGGAACAAACATGGTTACGTGGATTTGGAAGTGTCTGGTTGGCTAATGCCATAGTGTTAGATGAACCAATCAGAGCTATGTTAGAGTTTCATGACTGAACTATGTATTTTTTTCATCGCTAAATCTCCTATGAATTCACTGAATAATGACTTACATTGTGATATATTTCTCACCCACACCTATCATTTATTCTCAGACTTGAAATATAGTGCACAAGTCATAATGACCACTTTTATGAAACTTTATAGCATCTGTTTTGAAGCATGAAAACTTGGTGAACTATTCCTTTAAAAACATGTTCCAGGTCTAAAAAAGGAATGTGGAAACATGATATATTACTCTAATATAGTTCTGGAAAATTATAGAGTGGTGTGGGATCTGGTCTTTTGGAAATGCTGCTTTAATCATGTGGTTCTGTGAATTTCTCCATATACCATCTTCCATCAAAACCTTTTCCCCTTTTACACAGTAATTCACTGGAGATCTTATTTACTCAGCTTTATTTATGCCTCTTGCTAAGAAAAACACTTAGCCCATCCACAAGGAAACCTATATGTGTTAATACCCCCGCAGTTAGTTTAATACTTTTACATTATGACACATAAACTAGTCCAACTTCTCATACCAGCAACCTGTTCACTTCTCGCTACATGTTAAGCGATACGACTGTAAGTTCAGTGCGCGAACGGCCGCGATGAATGTGACAAACAGAGCTGAGATCTGCCCTGTGGTTCGTTTTAATGGGATTATGAGTGTGTCTCCGTCACCATAAACAATCTCTATCATCCAGAGCTGAACTGCAACACAAATCCTCTTATTCTACAAAGACTATTCCAGAGAACACAGTTCTGCTGATTTGTGTGATTAAGCTTCTCGTTTTAATCCCAGGGTACAAATGAGCCTCATGTGAGTACACATCACAATACAGTGAGTAAAAAATAGAAAACATGCATTTTGAATCATTTCTAAGGCATACAGATTCTCAAAAAAAAAAAAAACAGTATTGACTATATTATCAAAATAAGCTATAGAAAAGACGAGCAGCATTGCGTGCTCTGGTTTTTGGAAATGGATACATTCATTATGTAGATGATCATAATCACATTATGTTATATTTTCCATGACAATGTTTCACCAAACAAGTTGTGTGTATTGGGCTGTTTAGAATCAGTGATTAAATGAATAACTTCATGAATACGTTTTTTTGAATGGGTCAAATGATTAGCAAAACAGCCTAAATTGGTTCGTGATTTACTGTGAAATATAATGATTGATATTTATCTCTTAGACACATAAGGACTGAAGCAGTTTCAAAAATCCCTTGCGAAAAAGAGCCTACACATAGCATATTTTTATAAAGTGTACTTATTATGGAATTAAAATACTTTAAAAGACTGTTCTAAAGTACAAACTGAATGTAATGTTTTCAGATACTTAATTGCATGTTATTAGCAATTAAGCGAAAAATATATTTGTAACAAAGTTACTTGTGACGAAGATTTTAATATAAAAAAATAAAACAAATACAAAATGAAAGTATAAAGACAGCAACCCCTCACAGACGGCTGCTGTCACATCAAATAAAACATAAACATCAAATAAAATCCAGGCCTGGCCTCTCTCGATCTTCACTGTTGTCGCTCCTCCTTTTATGCTTCCGCTCCTCCGTGAGAGATACGAGGCCCTCAGCCTCGTCCTGCTCGCCACAATATTATAGTTGATATTACATGCTAGCTGAACATTAGAGTGTTTTTGACTCAATAAGTAGGGTTTAAGTATATCTTTACATGTAATTTCACACTTCTTTTGTGAAATATGGTTGAAGTGTACTGCCAAGCATTTATTGGCAAACTAAATACATAACTGCCCTTTCTATTTACACATTTGCAGTGATAAAGATTATAAAAATATACTTACAGCATGTAAAATTATAATCAAGCACTTCACTTTAGTACAGTAAGTCAACACAAAGATACAGTAAGTGTACTTCATTGCTCCGCCTCCAAAGCTCACCCTCCATTCCTAACCGCCCTGCTCCGACTCAGACTCAGAATCAAAGTGGAATCAAAGCAACCTCCATGTCTGTTTTCAGGCCTTCCCGCTTCTCTTCAGCGCTGGGAAGCTTTTCTAATAATAACACGGGTCCTAAAGCTCTTTCCTGATCATAATTTCCTGATGCTTATGAGCTTTTCTATTTTGTAATGTCTCTCAGCCATCTCTCTTTCTACAGTCTTTCTTTAAATCTCCCTCTTGCGCGTTCTCTCTCCTCCACCATCTCACGCCCCCTAATGCTTATTGGCTACATGTTTGAGGAGTCAAAATTCAGAAAAATTACAAAAGCAAATTAAAAGTGAAGTGTGTTCATTTTAGCGGCATCTAGTGGTGAGGCTGCGAACTGCAACCAACAGAAGTTACGGTGGCCGACAGGAAAATATGTCGTCATCTGAGACAGCAGAGAGTAGCCATTCAGCAACGAGGTTTCTTTACAAAGATGAATTAAGAAATTATGTTTGCTTAATTATTCCGTAAAACGATAGGTTATTGTGAATAATATTGTTACTTGTTCATCATTGTGTCAGTGTTTTATTCGCTGACTTTAGCTAGCTTCTTTGCACGAAGAACAACATAGTGATGAAAAGCGGTCTATGGAGCAGTTTGTCCATTTAGGGCCACTGTAGAAACATGGCTGCACAAAATGGCTATTTCGATGTACGATGCCCGCGGTGTACAGTATGTAGATATAAATGGCTCATTCTGAGGTAATAAAAACATAACGGTTCATTATGTAATGTCTTTATACACCACTGAAAACATAGTTATATGATATTGCATTTATGCCAACAGATCTTCCAAAATATTACACAATGCACCTTTAAAAGATCAATAACAAACTAAACTTTTTCCGGAAAAGCTATGCAAAATATCAAAAGTATTAGTATTTATTTGATGAACTTCCTTTATTTGTTGCATACAAAAAAAAAAAAAAAACACAAAAAAAAAACCCACATTGAAATCCATTAAAAACACAATCTCCAGATGTTATGCTATTGAAAACATTATAGGCCAGCATTTACACCCTGTTGGAGCAGGGGCATGAAATCCCTTGTGAATGTGTGATAAATAGCCTACCTGTGAGTTTCCAATCACAGTTCAGTGGTCCTGCGTAAGTACAGAATTCTGCTGAAGCCCCTAGTAATGCCAGACCTTCACTTACCGCAGTGCTTTACAGGGCTTGTAAACTTGTAGAAATCAAGTGCTCTAAAGAGCATCTGTTTTTAGGTTCTGTGCTGTAAGCTATAAATCACTGGCTGGGCTCAGTGATTACACTAGCTCATCATCACAGGACACTCCAGCAGCCCGTTGGGCATAGCAGAAATGGCGAAAGTATAAATAAACATTGCTGTGCTGTTAATGAAAGGAACATTCAGCTTGCGTAAACATCTCCTGGGCCACCTTTACCTGTGTGCTTTCCACCATAGTCATTTCACCAGTCGATACAGTCGTACAGCGTTCAAATCAAACGGTTTCCCCACGAGCTTCCAGATGATTTTAAATGCATCAGATCTGCCTTGCATCCTTGAATTGTCAGTAGACAGAGGCAAAAAGATGATCTGAAATCTATTAAATCCAAACTCGCAGTGCTTAAAGGAATAATGAAAATCCTGTCATCATGAACTCGTTGTTCCAAACCCGTATGATTTTGGGCAACGCAAGAGAAGTTTAGCTGTAGGGAAGGCAGGAGAATTTATTTTCCATTTTTAAAAAATGTAAAATTAAAAATACCAAATGTTCATTCCATTCCATTAACATTCTCACATTTGCATGCTTCCACCAATAAGCACTGACCTCCAAACTATAATACTCTAGAAGTGGTCCCTGAATTAAATTGCTGCAAAACACAGTCATTCCAGTAGGAATCTGTGCGATCAGGAGTTTCATGTGAGGGCCAAAATGTTCCGATGCAGACTGTGCTTGTGTTCAAGATGGTTCTGCGAAATCACCACATTTTCCAACAGAAAGCTACTCGGTGTGAAAGTGACTTCATGCATCGCCGCATTATTAGTGAATAGCGTATCTAGTGAATCACAATCAGAGCATTACATTTGAATTCCAAGCTGATGAATGAGCGTTTCCCAAAAGCCTTGTAAGTGCAAACAGATCGAAGAGACCATTGGTTCTAATGGTTTCAACAATCTACTTACAATATCTTTGGGAAATGCAGTCCAGTTCTTTTTAGCAAATCAAAAACAAATAGCACGTCCAGTGATGACTGCTAATGACTCTAATGAACCAGTTTGTTTTTAGTGAATCACAAATACTGTGTTATGTTGGACTTACAGCATTTGAAACCTAAATCTTTGTAGTTACTGACTACATTATGAGTTTTGTCAGAAGCATTTAAAAAAGGTAAAGGGTTGAATAAAATAAGCAATCACATTTTTTATTCTTTAATGTTTTACATTTATTATAGAAACAGTTCCTTTGACAAAATTACATTTGCCTTGTTATCCAAATATAATTAGGGAACTGGAATCTTAAGGAACCGAAATTCTTTCCCTAATGGAGTCTCCATTTACTTTAAATGTAAGGAGAAAAGCAGCATGGACATTCTGCTAAATACTGTATCTCCTTTTGTGGTCAACAGAACTTATATGAGTTTGAAACACCATGAGGGCGAGTCAATGATGACATATTTTTCATTTTTTTAGATGAGCTCCATATCTCTTAGTTTGTTAGTAACCAGATAGATTTTCTGACATGGTTGTGATATGGCTGGTCTTAGTGACAGTCTCCCTGGGGCTTCCGTTTTTTTTTTTTTTTTTTTTTTTTGCTCTCCGCTTGGTGGGCTTGCAGTAAATAGCTGAAGAGTTGATTTTTACACTTTATGAATAATATCTCCCACGTCTAGAAGATGAAAGCTGAAGTGTTAGCAAGCCTGCACCCAGGCTGAGGAACGTGGGTAGAGAAGGTGATATATTGTTTCATTAGATGCTTAGAAAATGCATGGCAGAATTTGCCGGAAAGGCAAGATACATGCAACTCATTCGAATGCATTATCTAACAATTTAGATAAGCCCCGACTCTGCACGTCTCTTTCGCCTTATTTTCACATTATATGTTTTTATCATTTGCATCTTCTCCTTCAACTACTCCAGGCGATACCTTAACTAGTTAGCTGGGAGTGCATTGGATTGGTTGACAACTGAGCTGTACTGAATTCATATTAAGCGCAAATGACAACGGATGTGTTGCGGGTTGCACTAGCTCTAGGCTACCAGGTGAAATTATTTACAGGACAGGGCAGCTACATTAATCATAGCATCATCTTGCAGGGAGAAAACATTTGTTATTCAGTGGCTTACTATACTGGAAAGCATCGTAACTGTACCTGCCAATGAAACGGCCGGTGTATTGCAAATTGATCGTTTGTTTTCCCGCATGAGGGAGTCACACAAACAGTGAGGGAGGCATCGGTCAAAGTCCGTGAGGGAGTCGGCGCTGTACATTGTGTTTCCTGATTTCTCTGCCAATGTCAAAGCAGTGCAGAGGCATAACAAGCCAAGCGGTTGGGAATAAACAAAGCCGAGTGGGCTGAGGGGAAACACTGGCCCACGATGCACTGCTGCTGCCAGTCTGTATTTATAGGCCTGCGCATCATCGGCTCCGCTGTTACACAACCGACTGTTCACACTAGATTGTTTTTTGTTTTTTTTTCATCTTCCTTTCCTTTGTCTTCTCAAGGACTCCAATTAAAGTCAAGAGAATGTACAGTATGTGCTGTATCAAATGCCTACATAATATTCAGACCCATAACCAAGTATCTTATTTTATAGAGTCGCACATCATACATTAAAGTTGTTCTAATCTCAAAACACTAAAAATGTTGTGCAACAGAAATAAAGGCTGAATGGGTGTTTTATTTATTTCCCCCTTTTGTTAAACATCATTCCTTAATCTATTTTTAATCTTCTTTTTTTTTTTTTCTTTGAAACAATTGTTTACTTTTATTCAGGAAGGACACATTCAATTGGTCAAAAGTGACTAATGAATTGTATCTTGTTGCAAAAAAAAAAAAAAAAAAAAAAAAAAATTTTTAAACGGTCTAATTCTGTAAAAAAAAGTATTACGGTTTCCAAAAATTATTAAACTATTTTCAACATTGATAATAATAATATGATAATCTCTATTATGTTTCTAGAGCAGCAAATAAACACATTAGAATGATTTCTGAAGGATCATGTGACACTGAAGACTGGAGTAATGATGCTGAATTTAAAATATGTTAAAATATAAACAGATATTTTAAATTATTTTAAATAATATTTCACATTATTACAGTTTTCATTGTATTTTTGTTCAATAAAATGATAAGCAAAGATACTTCTTTGAAAAACTCTGAATTGAACATTTCATTATATTCAATATAAAAATGCATACAATACTTTTATAAATAATTCTGAAAATAATAGTTTTACAACATTATTATAACCTAAGTCTGTAGATAATTTTAAAATGTAACAATTACTAATTTTATGATGGATTTTCATCTCTTAAAATTAAAAGTCTGTGTCTGAGACGTGGAAAAAAATCTAAATGTAAGACATTTAAAAAGTAGCACAATTTATATATAATGATTAAATGAATGAACAGTCCTCTGGAATGATTATTTTGAATGTCTTCTACATCATGTTCATTTATTCATGTGTGACTGTTGGCCGTGACGTGAGGTAACACAGTCGATGATTTTGCCTGCGGCTGCTTGAACCATGAGAGCTGAGATGAACGAGAGGTGGCCGTTAAACCCTACTGTCGTTCATTCAGCACCGCGGACAGCAACAGCAGGTGCTCTTCACTGGCTCTGCTCATCAATTCAGCATCTTCGACATCCGAATCTCCACTCCCATCACGCATCCGAGGACACCTGCATCTGTGAAACTCCAGAATCACTGATCCTGCTCTGATCCCAGAGTAACGCAACAACAGTTTAGCGTATCCCATGGTACCAAATCCAGTTTCGATAGCAATTTTTCTCTTAAGCTTTGGATGTTGTAGAGCCCTCAGGGTTCAGTTTTTGTTTCCATCCAAATAAGCAATAACCAGCCTTAGTCTCGGGTATTGTGGAACCTATAGCTGCTTTCCGACCTGATCCAGCCTCTGGCGATGCTATATCTTCATCCAAAAAGTCTGCAGCTTTGGGGTTTTTTTGTGTTTGTGAGCACCAAAAAATGCAATTACATTTATAGAATCACATTTTTGTGACCCTACTTTTCTGGAACAGTACATCATGATCATATGCAATGGTATTTAAATGCTGGTAGAAACGCAATGTTCTTCTACTTTTATGAAGTCACACATATAATACCACTCTGCTTCATCTCTGCTGAATGAAATCCAATACTGTTTCTAACTAATTTTGGGGTGCTGATTCCAAAACCATGTTTTCCATTTTTGCTTTTGACAGCCATTTGTAAGGAAAATGATTATGTGTTATCCCTTAATAACCAGAAAAACTGCCACAAAGACATATTTCTTATCTATATCTTCTTATCTCTGTCTTCTTATCTTTGTTCAATTCTCAGACGATTTTCACATATGACATTATTCTATGCTTAATCCTGTTTTCAACATTAGAATTATGGGACGTGACAGAGGAAAATGCAAATATTGGCAAAAACATGTAATATACTGTATGCAGAGAGTCAATATTTACAGTGTTGACCCTTCTTCTTTATAACCTCTGCAACTCTCTATGGAATGCTGGAAATCAGCTCCTGGGCTAAATCCCTACTGATGGCGATCCATTCTTGCCTTATTAGTCCTTGGAGTTGTTCTGTATAGGCTTTTGCTTGTCCACTTACCTTTTAATGATTGAACACAGGTTTTCAGGGATTAATGGATTGAGATATTAGGGAGTTGCCTGGCCACAGATTCAAAATGTCAATGTAAGGATGCACGAGTCACTTCCTTATCACCCTTTCCTTGTTACATGGTGCTCCATCATGCTGGATAATGAATGGATCATCAACAAATTTCTCCTGGGTAGTTTGGAGAAGTTTTGTCTCGAGTGTTTTTGGGCAGAATTGTGAGAGAGCCCAGTCTCTTGAATGAAAAGCAATCCCACATATGGATGGTCTCACTTTTGGCACGACACAGGACTCATGGTAGCGCTCACCTTTTCTTCTCCAGACAATTGATTCCCCAGATGTCCCAAACAGTCAGAAGATGGCTTCATCGGAGAAAATAACTTTGTACCTGTCCTCTGTTGTCCAATCCTTATACTTCTTGTAGAATCTGAGTCTGTCCTTGATGTTTTTCTTGGAGAGAACTGGCTTCTTTGCTGCCCTTCTTGACACCAGGCCGTTGTCCAAACGTCTTGGCTTCACTGTGTGTGCAGATGTACTCACACACACCTGGTGCCAATATTGAGCAAGATCTGCACTGGTGGAGAACCAATTCTGTAGCTGACTCCTCAGGAGGAGGTGGTCCTGGCACTTGCTGGACACTCTGGGACGTCTTGAAGCTTTCTTCCCTGCTGTTGAACCTTTCTCCTTGAACTTCTTGGTGAGCCAATACATTTTTCTTTCAGGTGCAATATTCTTTGCAGCAATTTCCTTGCATGTGAGGCCATTTTGATGCAAAGTGATGATGGCTGCATGTCTTTCTTTGGAGGTAACCATTGATAACACACGAACACGAAGATGAAAGCACTTCTTTCCTCCTTTTATAGCAATCAGTCTGCTCTTATAATCCAATCAGAATGATACAGTGATTTTACCTCACTAATATTTGTTCACACTTTTTCATGTGCTGATGATATGATTAGTGAAATTATGTCAGCTGGTCATTTTGGAGAAGGGTCTGTCTGCATCCAGAGTTGTCCATTGTTTTTCCATTGTCTTATTGATATGTAAAACTACAGTCTCTGCATGCCTTATCCCTAGTTGGCGATAGTAAAGCTTAAAAAAAACAAGGAAATTGAAGTAGAAGTGTTATGACGTCATCAACTAGGGAGGTGCTGATTAGTTATGTAACTCGAAGCGGCTTATTTTTGGCCAATAACGCTTTTTGCAATTATTTAAAATGCTTCTGATCACTATGCATGAAAATCTATAAACAGAAAGCTGTGATAAGCATAATTTGACAATACTTTGACATTTTGTTCTACAATGTAAACTGCACACTCTCACACCCCAAACTGTCTTATCTAGTTACTTGTTAGAAAAATATGTTCTCAAAAATAAATATTACTGTTTCAAAAGTTGCATTGTTATGTTCCCCACAGGCTTTATTTTACTCATAAATAAATCAAAATAAAAAAATATATTGAAATTAGTCTTCCGGGTTTTGACGTCATCCCTGCACCACTCTATACTTTTGGCCATGGCTGCACATCTGTGGGTGTTTTCCTACATCCAAACAGCAACAGAAAATTAAAATAATAATAATAACCTTGTGTTTATGTAAATTTCGAAGGTTCCAAAATGCTGTTTTTGCAGCGATGCCATGGAAGAACCATTTTGGGATCCCCAAAGAACCTTTCAGTACACAATTCTTAAAAGAACCATTATTTTTCTTAGTGTGAATATATATATATATATATATATATATATATATATATATATATATATATATATATATATATATATATATATATATATATATATATATATCATTAATCTAAAGTTTCCAAAGTTTCCATGTGTTAAAGGTTCTTCCTGGAACCACCTATGCCAATAAAGAACCTTTATTTTTGAGAGTGAAAATATGAACAATATGTCAACAAAGCTTTTGACTTATGCCTGCTTTTGTAATTTTGATAATTGCATTATTTGACAAATCTTCATTCTTATTTAGTGAAAAAAACGGTATATGATGGAAAGTTTTGTTAAAATTTTTTAACCCAGCATTAGCTAATACAATGCCTTTTTTTGCAAATTCAGCAGACTTTTTTCAAACTGCGGGGCTATGTAATAGACCTTGTTGAACTGAAGCGGTGGTTATACTTCAATGGGATATATTTCAGTGCATTATTAATTCAGGCTTTGGACCCTGTTAACCAAGTGATCGTTTTTGCTGGTGCAAGTGCAGTGCAAAGAAGAAAAGAAGAAAAAACAAAGTCTCTTGTCCGCCTGTGAAGGCTCTTGATATTTTATCCAGATTCTTTCAGCACACAACCTCTCACCTCGCTCGATCACTCAAACTCTTAGTGCTCTTTTGTGCTTTGCTCCCTGTGACATAAGGACAGGATAGCCTCAAACTCCTATTCAGTTTGGCTAGTGGGTGGCTGTGTTGGTGGAAATAGCAGAGAGGTGGTTTAACCTTCGCCCAAGATGTTCCATAACAGAGAAAACACTAGATGTGTTGACTCAACTCATCTTTACACTTATTCAGTGACCTGAGCATTGTGACTTAAAGCTCTAGAGCTGTATCAGCACTACATATAAGGGGTTTATGTAGGTGTTTATTTTGCTGACTGTCCATTATCCTGTATATTACATGGCTGCTTACCAAATAAGATAGTAAATGGGCATGAAATATTGATTTGAGCTGAAGTCATTTTACTATGTGAGAAGAAAGATATTTTATCCTATTTTAACCTCCGTTTTATCCTTAATCATGGTAAGACAAAATTATTGATTTTTCAACACCAACAGTTCATCAAAAGACCAGACCTCACTTGCAATGATTTCCCAGGGATGACAAAACAAAGAAAAATATTTTATGCTATGCAAAATAGAAACAAGATAAACAAAATGAGAACAAGTCATGGGCATACAGCACAAAAAAAATACTGCTGTTCAGAAGTTTAGGGTCAGTATGATTTGTTTTTTAGAATGAATGTAATACTTATCGCAAAGATGTATTAAAGTGATTTAAAAGTGACAAATACATTTATAATGTTACAAAAGATTTATATTTCAAATAAATGCTATTCTTTTGCACTTTCTATTCTTCAAAGCATCCAAAAAAAAAAAAAAAAGATAATGGTTTCCACAGAAATATTAAGCAGCACGACACAGTTTACAACACAGTTATACAAGAAATATTTATTGAGCAGCAAATATTAGAATGATTTCTGAAGGATCATGTGACACTGAAGACTGGAGTAATGATGCTGAAAATCTTTGATCATAGGAATAAATTATAATTTTGAAAATATTAAAATGTAACACAGGTTTTTGAAATCGCGATAATATTTCACAATTTTGTTACTGTATTTTTTAAATCAAAATAAACACCCTGGTTAGCATGAGACACTTATTTAAAGGTTACTGACCCCAAACTTTTGAATGGTAGTGTATTTCTAAAGAAAATTGTACTGAGTAAACTATGGTAATATTTGCATGTTTGTACTACTGTATATGATTTTCACTACTGGTTTAAAAGGCAAAGCGATTTGTTGGAGTTCAATGTTCACCAAATGTATACAACAAGATCAGATGCAGAAGTGTGTTTGGATTTAGAGGTCTTCATCTGATTTGAATACAATGTCAATGAATAAATATGTCAAACAAAATGAGTACGGATAGAAATGTCACTGCGTCTGAAGTTGCATTAGGCTTGAAATACAATCGGGAGATTAACATTCTGCAGATGCATTAACAATAAAAATACAATTTAAATTAGCTTTTAAAAGTCTTCACATTCACTACTGAACAGTGTGCAACTCCTCATTGTTCCTTGTGAGACATCTCAGATAATGTTGTACATTAAAATGAAAGATGACACACCGTAAAGTGCCATGTAAAGTTAAATAAACAGTTGTATCATGACAACTCTCTGAAGAGTTTAGCATAGTAATGGAAATGACAATGTTAATCTATTTGGTCTTGGTGAAACAGATCTGCTACTTTGCTGTTTTTGCTGCTGCTCTAGAGCAAGAACAAAGACTTGCTACTTCCAATACATACATGACAAGCAGCAAACAGCAAATATGAATTTACCCACAGCAGATCTATACAGGTGGAGCTGGGGATGGTGATGGTTTCAGAGGATTTTTCAAAGCATGTAGCAAACTGCTACAGCAACCACTGAGCAACTATTTAAATGTTGAGCAGCAAGCTCATTGGCTGCAGATGCAACGGGAACCAATCAGCTTGTAGAGTGCCATGTAGAGTTTCATGACAGAACTATTCATTGACAATAATGTGGGCGGAACTTCATTTATACATTCTTCAAATGTCAGATACATAGATTACGGAAAAGGTATGTTATACTGTACATATGTATCTGACCACAAAATGTGATGATGAACAAGATGTGACTGACCAATCAGAATCGGGTATTCCATATACGTCTCTATAGTGTAATTTGCAATGTAAGTGTTAGTGGTTATATGAAATGGCAGTGAAATTGTGCTGCTTAGACACGCATGAGGAATTTAAGGCAATCGAGACTGTTCTCATAAGAGCAGAAATCTTTAAATTTATACAATCTTGTCATGGTGAAACGTCTCATCTATTTTTGAGAGTTTATCCATTTTAATGAATTCATTCCAGACCGCTTCAGGTGTCTAAAACATTTAAAAGCGATAACAAAGGCTTGACCCTCATTTATAGTTTTATTTTATAGACAGACTGAGAAATGCACCTGCCAATGGTAATGCATTTTTCATGAAAGCTTTTCTATAATTTCTCTTCCATGTTGTCTGATGAAATGTTAATGGTTCGAGACCAGATTATCTACTGAAATCTTAATGTGGGATGGGGTTTGTGACATATAGAAACACACATACTTAACATGATGAGGGATGGCGGTTTGGATGGATCAGATGAAATGTCTCAGTTTTGTTTAGTGTGGCTGGTGAAAGTGAAAGAGAAACATGTATATATATATATATAAAACAGTTTATATAAAACCTTTTTCTGCAAGCACACCGTAAAAATATAATTGGAGAATTGAATTAGGAAAGTAAAGCTTTGAAGTTAAGCCTTTTATTGCTGCAGTTTCTATCACCAAGGTATGTTTTGAAAGTCTTACTCATTTTAAGTTTTAATCAAATAAATAGTTAATTGTTCAATTAACACGTTTTCTGTTCCAACTGTTTTATTCCAGGACAGATGATGAATTTGTGTTGTTTTATCTGTTCTTCTGAATATGTCGGCTCCAAAATACCTTCTCTCACAATAAAACACATAATAGGGCACATTTCAAATGCATTAGTTAAATATAGAGACTGAGTCAATACATTTGTTTTGTTCGAAAATCTAATAAGTGATCATAATCATACTGGATTATAATATCGGCCTTCTTCTGGTCAAAATCTGAAGTAGTGGGCCTATTGCATGTTTGTTTAAACAACAATTAATGAATTGTAATTGATTAATCCAGTCATCCATAATGTTCATTAATACATTTATCTAAAATAGACTGAATGTAATGTTTTCGGACATGTAACTACATGTTATTTGCCATAAGTGCAATTAGTTGAACTTAAAGGGTAACTTTGCTGATTTTCAACCCGCTTTGTATTGTTACAATGTTGATAGTATATGCAAATGAACAACGTTTACTAATTCCCCCGTGTTACCTGAAGAGAGAAATTCACATTTATTTGTCAGCAAAAGTCAACAAAATGGCAGT
The DNA here is from genome assembly GCF_949319135.1 of Squalius cephalus. Taxonomy (NCBI): domain Eukaryota; kingdom Metazoa; phylum Chordata; class Actinopteri; order Cypriniformes; family Leuciscidae; genus Squalius; species Squalius cephalus. The sequence continues at coordinate 11,225,700 of NC_137132.1, read as the reverse complement.
TTATTTCAGTTTTTCTCTTCCATTTGGCCTAAAACATGGTGTTCGTGGTCATCCAGTTTGAAATGTTGAAACTAAAAATATGGAAGTTTTCCTGTTGCGTTTCTTTGCAGTCTTTAGCCACTGACAACAACACGCTAGATCCTTCTCTGGAAACCAAAAGTAACTCACTCATTGAAATGTTTACTCTTTGAATTCCTGCACCCGGAAACAAAACAAGACAACACCATTATGACTAAAAGTTTGCTAAGAAGTATTTCCTACCAAAGCAAGGTGGTATTTGACTCTGGTCAAGCATATCTATAGCAGACTGGTGGGAGTGGCCTTGAACAGCAACATGCCCAGTGCATTGTGGGTGTTGAAGTTTTCTTACCTATTTGGCAAAAAGGGAAGGCAACAGCCTTTTTTTCTGTTTTTTTCAAAAACATTTCCCCTTTCTTCTGTATAGCAGCCAAGATCTATTGAAAGCCCATTTTTTCAGCGGTGATAGGACGTATGTAATTTTATAAGTCCTATTGTCTTTGAAATATATTTAAAGAATACTGGCAAATGTACTGACAAGCATTTATAGTAATTATATATATATATATATATATATATATATATATATATATATTAGAAGAAAAAAACAACATTATTTTGTTGTTGACATCATCATTATCATGTGTTCAATCAAACAATATTATATTATATTATATTATATTATATTATATTATATTATATTATATTATATTATATTATATTATATTATATTATATTATATTATATTATTACCACCTACTTTTGAATGTAAAATATTGATCATGAAGCAAAACAAGTCAAGAGCCACAGCTTTAAGACCAGTGTAGTAGTGCTCAAGATTGGTCCTGGGTCCAAGTCCAAGACCATATTTTCATGGACTCGGAAGCATAGCAATTGGACTTGATCTTGACTCTGACTCAACCCTCTTCTGGTCTCAGTTTTGATTCAGACTCAACCTACTCAGGTCTCTGCCTGGACTCTGACTCGTACATGAGAAGGTCTTGACTACAAAAATATATACATCTTGTAAGTGATGTTGAGAATTTCAGGTAAGTGTTTGTACTTTAAAGTGAAGTAGATGCCTAAACTTCTCCTTCTTTTTCTTCATCTCCTCTCACACAGATTCACATCAGTGCTCTTCAAAATGGCTGTATTGATCATGTTCAATCAGCCGTAATCAACAACGATAACTTATATATGGGAAATAATCAACACTAACACAGCATGTACAGACACAAAGTCCTTTGATTGATTTAAATGGGTCTATGCCAATGCTTAGCCATTTTCCTACAAAAACACTGTCCTTTAAACTGGCTTTACATAATAAATTCCTCTGTCTTTTTGACCCTGAAAGAGGCAGCTTTTGTTGGTCCTAAACAGTCAAAAAATTTCCGATCTCTTTCTACAACATTGACCTGGAGCTCAATGTGGCTATCCATTTCCCAAAGAGTTGTCTCTGAGAGCAACTATCTGCTCACTATAGGAAAGACTGATATGTTAACACTTTAGCAAACCCCGAAGACCTACTTGTGTTGAACAAGTGTTGAGACAAGCTTCTATGGCTCAGCCTGGTGATAAGTGTTGTTTTTCAGGGTTTAAGTGTAGATAGAGAGAAATGGATGTTGGGCCAGTCATGACCGGTCACTGAGAGTTAATATAGCACCTAATCATCTATTACCGGGTTTTTGCCAGTAGTGGTAGCGAAAGATGACTAACATAAAGTCTGGTTCACTTTACAGTTTATTTTGGTAAATAATCTGTTTTACCAAAATACAAAGCAATAAATTACATAACATGTAATTTGTATGTGCCATTTAAGAGCGATTTATTTGATAATACTGTATGACAATAATGGACCACCATGGAAAAACTCTTACAAATAATTGTGCGACTTTAAAAGAATACACTTATATGCAAATTGAATATAATGTAAGAATAACACTTACTTACCTGCATGTTAATTACATTGATATTAAATGTAATTAGTTGATCTTTTTGACCCATTTAAGTACTTAAGAACATCTTTATAAATATTTTGTCCTTGGATTATGGTTAAAGTGTATTGACAAATTAGTAAAGTAAAACTTGTATTGTTACATTTATTGTTACAACCTTTAAATTAAAACGTTTATTGTTACATTATTAAAAAGTGCACTTTTTAAAATTGTACTTATACTGTAACCCAGACGGCAACATAGTGTCGGGCCAGATCCGGCCCACATCTGGTACATGTGGATTCCAGGTGTACCGGATATGGGCCGACACTATGTTGCTGTCTGGGAAGTGTGTTAAGAAACATAGTACACTTAAGTGGCCTTTTATTTCATCAACATTATATTCTCTGCAAAAAACTTTAAGATCTGAAGTACTAAACATTCAGTACAATTAAGCGCGCTTCTTTTTCAGAAGGGGTCATGTGTGTTGATGTGTTGATAAAAATGTCATATGAGGTTTATAGAATCCTGAAGTATAGTTTAATTCTGTTTTGTGAGTTGGGATCGCAAGAAATTTGTGGAGCAAAAAAGTATTTATAAGTATTTTTTGACCATGTGTGACAGATAATATGCCGCATCCTCTACATTTTGCATGAAAGGAAGGAATCAATTTTAGCCCAAATTGAATTCTTCTCACTGAAAGTTAAAGAACGTAAACGGGCTGGAGAGTTTTACCACTTCCTTTGACCTGTGAAAATTAGCTACACAGTACATTTTAGTGGATGCCCTCAAAGGATAATCACTGGAAAAAGAGTTCTTGGGTGAGAGAGGATTATGGGAGGGCATAGAAAGATAGAGCAAGTAGGTTTGTGCATGTTCATGTGCATGCACATTCGCGTCCAAACTTGAATAAGTCGGGTCAGCCCTTTAGACTTCCAGTCCCTTGGCTAGTTCATTATACTGAAGCTTTTTTAACCTGCAAAAACAGCCTGTCAGTGCACTGAGGCATCCTGGCCTCTATTTCAGATCGACCCAGTACAGCAAACAGACTCTCATTCCCTGCCTTCTGGAGTCAGCTTAAACAAATGCTGAATTATTAACCAGACTAATTTGAGAAATCATGAATCTTTCAAAATACGGAGGCCCCCATTTTGCATTTTCATATGAAAACTGCATCTACATTTCATTCAGAATGAAAAAACCACAAGAGGGGGAAAAGGAGATGAGGAATGAGTTGGAATGACAGAACTGATGTTGACAGACTATATCTCCTTTTTATAGATGTGACACCTGAAGAAGAGAGTGAAAGAGAAACTCATATCAGAGGAATTATAGGAATACGCAAGATAAAGACTAAAGATAAAGGCCCATCAAATCGTTTAAACTGATTGTGGAAAACTTGCTCTCAAATGGGGGAAAATACATGATCCCTTGTGAAAAGGAAGTGCACTTAAAGGGATTGTTGCCACAAAAAAATCTAATTTGCTGTTAATTCACCCACTCTCAGGCAGGGGTGCGGGAAGTAGGGGTGCTATCCATGAATTTGTTAATTTTTAGCATTTAGTCATTTCTTTGTAATAAACACTTTAAGTGGGCTATTAAAAATGTGTCAAACTACATGCACATGTAACAGTTATTTATATGTTGAATTATGTTTTTTATGCTGTTTTATAGACTCAATATTGTTTCTTATTAAATGGTAACTAAACCCTAAAACAATTTTTTTTTTTTGTTTTTGTTTTTTTGTTAATGATCTATAAGACTGGGGCTTTATTAGTGCTGTTCATTGATTCAAGTAATTTTTTTGACATTTGGGTATAAAATGTTTTAATTCTGCAATACATGGTGTAAAAATGCCTGAGTGTTGCCCTCTTCAGGTTGAACGATGGCAGTTGAATTGTCCTATTGGAAGTTATTTAGACTCAGCCATAGACTCAGCCCCTGCTATAAAAACATCTTGTTCCGTCAAAACCATTTTAGCGAGTCAGGAGTTGGAATTGCGACTATTGAAAACAAACAGGATAGCGTATATTAGCATCCAGTTAGCATAGCATTTATATAGTTATTTAGATTATTTTGTGTAGCCTAGGTAGTTAATTAGCATAGTTGTGTAGTATTGTTAGAAGCATAGTTAGTTAGTAGCATAGTATTGCATCAGTTAGGATAGCTTCAAGTTAGCGTAGACTTTTAGCATTAGCTTTATCTGTATTTAGTGCAGTGGTTTGGATGGGACGTAGGTGTAGTGTTGCTAGTTGCAACAGCACTGCTGGACTGCATTGCTTTAAAGCAGACTTGGAAATTATAGGCGCCAGTGGTTGTATGCACGTGTTGCAGCCAGATAGACCGTTCTCGGGTGAGGCATTTTACTAGTCTGTGTTCTCCATCAGATTATAACTCTAGGTTTGCTAGGTTTGGGAATAATTGACGACGGGCTGCTAAAGTATTTGATTTTTTTTTTCAGTGCAAGCTGTTTGGAGAAGCCCATGTCCACCCCCATTGCGTTGGAGAAGCAATCTCTCATAAAATGCAGGTTCCAGGCCAAGTGCATGCAACCACTGGCACCTAATTTCCAAGTCTGCTGGAAAGCTATGCAGTCCAGCATATAGCATATATATATATATACACACACATACACATATATCCAGCATATATATATACACACACAGATATAATGCAGACACACACTCGCACATAGACCATAAACGGAAACTTTATCAATAAAATAGTTTCAAAATTAAAAAGCGTCGCCTACCATTTCTCAGTTGCATAGTGATGCCGCTGTTCTTGAAGCACTTCTCTGTTATGACGTTTTGAATTAGCAACTGAGGCTTGGTATCTGACAATAAGAAATAGAACAAAAACCTGGACTAGTGAAATTCCTCATCCGAGAACGGTCTATCTGGCTGCAACACGCGATTTGCGCCAAGTAAAGTTAGTGCAGTCGAAAAAGGCGATTTTACAAGTTGAGTGCAACATGGTAAAATAACAATAAAGAAATAAACTTACCTTGAACAGTTTTCTTCATTAATAGACGGAGACGCAGACGGTAAGAGTTTTGAAGAGATTTAGTTGACCGCTTTCTGCAGACGAGTGCTCGTGTCTTATTGAAGGTGCCCCTCCCCCATGTGCTGCTTTTTACAGCGCGAGACTGTTTTTCTCAGAAACAAACTGGCTTACTGTTAAATGCTGTAAATGTACTGCAAGTGCTTAATTTAGGCCCAATCCCAATTCTACCCCTTACCCCTTCACTCTCCCCTACCACTCTGTTTTGCGCGTTCCCATGAAGGGGTAGGGTTGTCTCGATTCTCTTTTGGTTGGAGGGGTAGGGGGAAGGGCCAGATAGCCCTTGAAACGAAGATTTTTCTAGACCACACTTCAAATGAAGGGGTATGAGAAATGTACCTGCATACACCAGCTACACATGGCTGCCAATAATCATTTTCTTTATGTCACATTCAATCTTGTGTTCATATTTACGATCATGTTCTTCAAAGAAACGTTAGCAAAAAAAATCGCTGAAGTTCGCTAACGATAGTCCCGCAACATATTTTCATGTTTGATAACTGGTGAATGCAATTGCGGCAGGGAATTGGCTTATCTTTTACCGTACGTCTGCTATGAACGCATTGTTTTCTTGTGGTTATATGTGAACACATTATAACTGAATATAAACCTGCAAGATCCCTCCGCTCATCAAATCAGGCTCTATTGTGTACCCCAAAATCGAGGCTCAAATGTAGGGGAGATCAAGCTTTTTACATCGCTGCCCCAAGGCTTTGGAATACTTTACCTATTAGCTTAAGACAAGCTCCATCTCTTCTTACTTTTAAATCCAGACTTAAAACTTTTTTATTTTCAAAAGCTTTCGATTAACACTGTATCTTGTGTTGTAAATGATGTGATTTTATGTGATTTTTAAGTTCTCTTATCATGTGTTTTAATGTTGTGATTTGATGTGCTTTCTATGTTCTTGTGTGATTTTTAGGTCTTTTTCTGTCATTTTGTCTCGTTTGTGGGTTAAATGAATTTAATTACATTGTGGAAAGCACATTGGTCAACAGCTGTTGTTTTAAATTGTGCTATACAAATAAATTGTCATTGTCATTGTCATTGAACACGACATAAACGAACAGTGCTCACACAGTTTCGTGCTTTTTGCAACATGATCAACCAGTCTTGTATGTTCTTTATCAAACAGGGACACCTGAGGAAACCCGGAGGCTCATTCGTTTTCGCGCTGACAACGAGCAACGTTTCCTGAAGTCCAAAAATACTTAGGCGTCGAAGATATCGTCATCTCCGTTGTTCGGAAGAAAAAACGTGAAAAAATAGCTGTAACCCACGCAATTGAGATGACTACAGCTGACGAAGGAAGTTTCCTGGAAGTTTGTGATAAACATTGGCGCATCTCCTGTGACGTAGGCGCTAGCGACGACGTATAATGACGTGTAACGGTGTAGTAGTGGTGTCCCATTTCTTAGGGGAATATTTTCACCCCTACGCCTTGCCACTCTGTTTCAAGGGGCAAGGGTAAGGGGTAGGCGAAGGGTTAGGGGTAGGCGAAGGGGTATAAAATAGAATTGGGATTGGGCCTTAACAACCATTAGCTGTAAATTTACATGATTTAACAGTATTTTACTGTTGGAAATTGGCTGTAATTGTACAGCATTTTTTTTTTACAGTGTATGCACAGCACCCAAACCTATAAATCATCTTTCCACGGCCCTGCTCTCAGGCCATCCAAGATGTACAGCCCTGGTCAGAATTATTGGCATCCTTAGTAAATATGAGCAAAGAAGCCTGGGAAAATAAATCTGCATTGTTAATCCTTTTAATATTTTATTCAAAATAATAATTTTTTTCTTTATTAAATAAATGTTTTCCTTCAATATACGTGTCACAATACGCTGTGTAGATGATCAACACAAACATAATGATAAAGATCAAAGGCAGTCGTTAATGAAGCCAAAGGCATAAATCCAAAAGCCATTCACACACGTAACATAATCAATACCCAACAAACTAATGAACTTAAATACTGATGAAAATGAGGTGCGCACAGCTGAACAGAATGACAATCATATCAACAACCATGACAACAACTCAGGGGAAATGTGCAAACAGTCCAACCAGTGTGTGTGACAATATGTTGGCCACAATTAATGGCGCCCTTTTATTCAATACTTTTTAAAACCTAATTTTGCCAAAATAACAGCTCTGCGTTTTCTCCTAATGTCTGATGAGTTTGGATAACCCCCTGACAAGAGATCAGAGATCATTCCAACATTAAGAATCTCCAGATCCTTCAGATTCCCAGCTCTATGGCCTAATATATATATTAGGCTTTCTGACTTAAAATATAATATAGGGCCTTTAAAATGAAGATACCAAAAGAAAAGTGTATTAAGAACTAGAATCTAAAAGAATGTTAAAGTATCTTTAATAATTATTGAGTTACAGGCATGCAAACTTGGTGCAAAATAATTAAATAAGTGCTTTTTCCCATTTTTGAACTGTCACCGTTGGCATATAATGCAACAAAGACTGCTAAAGTCAACAGATTTAATTAATAGACCTACCAATCTCTATGTAGAAATAAAATAATGATGCTGCCATCTTTCTAAAGTCATTTTTACCCCACTGTAATTTGGCTCCACATCTAAGGTGAAAATTGTAATTTTGACCCCCCTCTACACAATAGTGGATTACTCAGTAAATATACACCCATGACATTTAATATTTTAGCTTTCATCTTCATTTATGTGTTTCTTTCACCAGACAAAAAAAAAATTGAAGTCATGATGACCTGCAAAACTGTACATCATGCTTTTGAGCTCGAAAAGAAATTGCTTTTGCTTCAGAAATCTAACTGAGTTTAAGTAAGACTACTCAAGTAAAGCAAAAATTCCCAAAAATAAAACTTAATAATACTGTAGTGGTACAGGGGAAATTTTTGCCCATTTTATTTGTTGTCCCTGCCAAAAGCATCAATGCATTAACAACTAGGTGTTCAGTTCGGTTCTGTACACAAACTGTGTAAATTTAATTGTCAGCATATGTTTGGTTGTAGAATGCAGTTGTCACTCTCATAAACATCTGAACTCTGTGTGTACAAAACTGCATTACACACTCAGCTACTTTATTTGTAGCTACAGTGAGTGAGTGGCATTAGCAATTTTAGATTTCAAATTCATCAAAACAGTCTTCTAAGCCATTTCATTCTTAGTCCTGAGAGAGGAAATACTGGAAATCCTTAAGTGCGTCTATTGTGCATCTATTTTTTGAAAGCATGGATTTTTTTTTATTTTTAGGCCCATTATGCACATAAGCTTCTGCACTCGTCATCTGAAACAACATTTATTCTGCTCCAAGGACAAATCTTTAGACTACCACAGTCGCAGAAAACATCCACCAGAGACCAACGCTGCCTTTCCAAAATCCAGTTGGCAGCCATTTTGTAATACAAAGCATGTAATTACTGTCTCCTCCAGAGAGACAAAAATCTGTTGTCATCCCTGATACAGGCTGTAACAAGCGATCTGTCTGTCAATTTGCATGTAAAAAAAAAACATACAATATCACACATATGAAGTGTGAAGACATATGTAGTTTGTTATTCTACAAACAAACACACACACACACACACACACACACACACACACACACACACACATATATATAATTGATTTATTAATATTATACATTTATTAATATTTAGTTACTTATTAATTGTAAAACTGCAAAGTTTTGAATATGTGTATGTAGGCTATATACATAACTAACATTATAGAAATATACATTGAAGTTTTGGTGACAGAAAAAAAATATGTCTCGCTATAAATGCATTTTCTGTATAATCATTACGTCTTGAATATCACCATCTGCGGCACACCGGGAACTTGGTGTGCCGCAGATGGACATGTCATGTGTCAGTGTTTCCAGACATACAGACCACAACGTGTCACTGTGACCTGCCTACAGAAAACATATCAGAGGGCAGGACAGATGAGCGTCCAGGTTCTGTTACACAGTGCCAACACATCAAATGCGCCCCGACACATTACTCTTCCCCTGCCAGAGGCCGGCAACTTTGTGAAGGTGTTTTTTTTTTTTTTTTTTTGGATAACATCCCACAACTGCAGGTTCAAAGGATCACTGCCTCAACCTGGCAACAAGCAGTGTAGAGGAAGATACTTTAAAAGTTGCCAAGCTAAAACTCGCTCATGATTAAAAACTTTTTTTCTAAAATGAGTCAAACTTGCCAAAAGTATTGGAGAGATTTGATTATTGCCTCAGCTTTTTAGGTTGCAAGAATGAATAGAAAAACAACAACAACAGACCTATTTGAACAAAAATATAGTATAAAACAGGAAGAAAATTTGCATTTAATTCAATTTTTTTTAAATTAGGATGTATGCATCACCTGAAAGCTGAATAAATAAGCGTTCCATTGATGTATGGTTTGTTATGATAGGACAATATTTGGCTGAGATACAACTGTCTGGAATCTGAGGGTGCAAAAAAATCGAAACATTGAGAAAATCGCCTTTAAAGGGATAGTTCGGGCAAAAATGATATTAAACCCATGATTTACTCACCCTCAACCCGTTCGAGATGCATATGTCAATCATTTTTCAGACGAACACATTTTCAGTTATTTTAGAAAATGTCTTAGATCTTTCAGTGGTTATAATGTCAAGTTATGGGGTCCACCTCCTTCAAGTCCCAAAAAAGTGCATGCATCCTTCACAAAAGTAATCCATCCGGCTCCAGGGGGATAAACGAAGGCCTTCTGAGGGTAATCCGTGCGGTTTTGTCGTAAAAATCTACATATTTAAAACTTTATAAATGAAAATAACTGGGTTCCGGCAACGGGCGACGCGCGTTCACGGGAGATGGATGCCGGCGCATGACGTAGGACGTAGTGTAGGACGCGTCGTGACGTAGATTTAAAAAACGTGTATTTAAAAGAAAATGTCGAGGATTTTGATATTAGAGAAGAGGATATTGAGTTTTTCCGACATTTTCTTTTAAATACACGTTTTTTAAATCGCGGAAATCCTGAGTGGAGTTTTGTTTTGCTCTGCTCTCTGGCTGCGCTGTCGCATTCATTCTACGTCACAACGCTTCCTACGCTACGTCCTACGTCGGCATCCATCTCCCGTGAACGCGCGTCGATCGTTGCCGGAAGCCAGATTTTCGTTTATAAAGTTTTAAATATGTATATTTTTACGACAAAACCGCACGGATTACCCTCAGAAGGCCTTCGTTTATCCCCCTGGAGCCGGATGGATTACTTTTGTGAAGGATGCATGCACTTTTTTGGGACTTGAAGGAGGTGGACCCCATAGCTTCACATTATAACCACTGAAAGATCGAAGACATTTTCTAAAATAACTGAAAATGTGTTCGTCTGAAAAATGATTGACATATGCATCTCGAACGGCTTGAGGGTGAGTAAATCATGGGTTTAATATCATTTTTGGCCGAACTATCCCTTTAAAGTTGTCCATTTATGTTCGAGATTGTGCTGCATTCACTCACAAAAATAAATGTTTTACATATTTACAGTAGGAAATTTAAAAAATATCTTCATGGAACTTGATCTTTACTTAATATCCTTATGATTTTTGGCAGAAAAGAAAAATCTATCATTTTGACCCATACAATGTATTGTTGGCTATTGCCACAAATATACCATGTGACAAGTATGACATGTGACTGGTTTTGTGATCCAGGGTCACATATTAATATTTAACTGGTGATGGAAATAATGAGAGGGGGGAGGAAAAACTATATTGCAATGCTTTTGTGAATGTAAAAGTATTTCAGTGCAATTTTTTCTCCCATTTCATATTTTTCTCATCACCATGTTGACTTTGAAGCTCGGTATGAATGTGACGTATGTTACTGCAGACAAAACTTTTGACCCGAGGCCTCATGGAATTGTAAAGCAACCTAGCAATTTAGCATTTTACTCATATTTAAAGGGTTTTAAATGGTCCGACTCTATTCTAAGGATAAAGCTCTAACAAAACTGTTTTTTTTTTATTACTTTCCATTGTGTCTAAATGCACTGCTGCTGTATAAACTTGTTACATACCTAATTGATTTTTTTCACCTTAAATCAGTTTCAGTGTCATGTTTTCAGATTTTTAGTACCGTTATGCACTTTTATATCTGATGCAACCCGCATTCCAATAACTGCGAGTATCTGCAGACAACCACAAGGGAAGAACATTTCCAGATACACACTCCATCAGCACAATCCAGTTGGCAGCCATTTTACAATACAAAGCAAGTAATTAGTGTCTCTTCCAGGCAGCCAAGAATCTGTTGCCATCTCAAATAACATCCCAGGTCCAACATGCCAGCAGAGTTGTTCAGGTCTGTAAAACGCACTAGAAACGGGGGGGAAAAAAAGAAAAAAAATCTCCAAATGTCAGCTCCTTCTGCATCCATGTGTAATAAGCAGTCTCATAGCAAAATCAATTGGAAATTTGAATAAAATCTGTTCTCTTTCCAAGTGTAATCTCATTTAAGAATTTTGAGCATCTGACATCTTATGATTTTAATACCAGCTTTTTGATTGAATGTTCTATGATGCCACGTACAGTATGATGGAGGATTTACAAATCCTTCAGATATTTGATTGAGAGGAACGACTATGTTTGCAATGCAGGCGATGACAATTTGTTTTCTAATGTGATATATAGGATTGTCCACACTGTTATTTACTGGTGATCGAATCAGATCCTGTATTCAGGCACTTCTATCTACTATGATTGCTGAAGTAATCATTTTGGCATCCGCACTATGCTAAGCAGTTTTCTTGTATAACTACTGTAGGAGCTGTACGCTCAAGCTGGAAGTATATAGAGAGCAGACAGAAAGCTTTGTACACTGTGGCGTGTAGTGGAATATATGTGATTGCTTTATTTCCTGTCACTCTCACCAACAGAATCGCTGTGCATTGTGGTGTGTGGAAGTAAAAGCTGTGGAACGTTCCAGGAATAGTTTAAGACAGAGAATTACCATAATCTGTATCAGATTTTTTTATTATGTATTTGGGTGTTTATTTAACTCTGGGGACTTATGTACGGAACCCCTAAAGGGTCATGCATGGGGATGGTGGGAAAAATGAGATGGGAGGTCAAATTAAATTTCACTGCTTGTGTTTGCTTCTGCATCCCCCTAAAAAAAGTCTGCATTCCTCTGAGATACTTTGCATTCAATTGCCAAATAGTTTGTGTGAAAACACAAAATTAGTCATGGGAATAATATGAGGTGGAAGGAAATGCTATATTTCAATGCTTTTGGGAGAGAACGCAAAGTTTTTTGGGGAAACGCAAGACTTTTGCAAGTTTTTTGATTATATTAATACTGTTTCACCACTATATCCTCTTAGGGGCTCCATAGTTTTGGCCTTGAAGCTGTTCAGAAAATTCACTTTCTTAACATACTAGTTTGTTGTCTAACATATTATATACTATTTATGCATTGCAAGAGAAAACATTTGCATACTGCCAGCATATGATCTTAATTGGCTGCCCGTGAACATCTACTTTGACCCTTTAAACACTGTATCTCTAGCTGAGGCCTGAAAGAGTTTGGTTTGTGTTGTCGACATGTTGAGAAGATGCTTTTTTCTGCGCTGTGAAAGCAAATCCATTTTTCAAGCACTTCTAAAGGATTAGGATTCTAAATGATACGGTAAAATCCACGTCATCATTACTGTTCGTATCACTGTGTATACAAGTGTTAATACCTGAAATTCAGATATGGTAATGGCCGTTTGGTTTCCAACACGTACTGTAAGAGGTAGACCAATCACAACAGACCGGGCTATCTGACCAATCAGAGCAGAGTAGACCAATCACAACAGACCGGGCCATCTGACCAATCAGAGCAGAATAGACCAATCACAACAAACTGCGCCATCGGACCAATCAGAGCAGAGCAGACCAATCACAACAGACCGGGCCATCTGACCAATCAGAGCAGAGTAGACCAATCACAACAGACTGAGCCATCTGACCAATCAGAGCAGAGTGGACCAATCACAACAGACTGAGCCATCTGACCAATCAGAGCAGAGTAGGCTCTCTGAAACCAGGGGTGTAGAGAGACCCGATCATTTATCAAGCCGTTTCAGACACTGTGAGAAAAGAGGTAATGCTGCAATGTATATTATGAGAAAATAAAAGTGTTTTTTGATCTTGGCTGAATGTAAACCTATTGTAAATAGGATAATAGCATAATAAGGTCACTTTAATGAAGGCATTCTGTTGCGGAAATTACATTTTGGAACAAAATGGCCAGTGCCTTTGCCTTGCAAAGGCTAATTTCATATTACAATCTAAAAAACAGTAAAATACTATCTACAGTATGCATAGAAAAAGTTTAAATGTGTATCATAAAAATAAAATTTGCTTTATTCATGGGGTCTGGTCTGGATATGTATTGAATCCGTGTGGTTTTTATACTGTTTAAAATCACATAAAACGAATCAGATATGAATCGAATGTGCAAAACGTGGATCATGGCGCAGCAATTGTTGGGTCACAAATTCTTGATCATCAGTTTCGTTGAACATTTGTTCTGCAAACAAACTGCCTATTTACTTCTTACAACTTACAGTATGCATTATACATCATAACACATTTCTGTGAATGTGATTGTTCTGACTATTACATGCAAAGAGACATAAGTGTGTAAAGAAAGCTAACAAAAGTGATAAATGTGACGGGGGGATCATTTAAAATAAATTGACTTTCATTTCATTTCTCATTAAAATACAACCAAATCACAGCCAGCAAAGACATCCATCCATGATGGCTTTATGAAATTAAAGATAAACACATCTTGTAGATTAATGTGATTAAGACACTTCGGGGAAAGGCTGTCATTTGGATTCATAAGAGAACATGTATTTTACCATTGGAAAACTCTTTGACAACTCTCATAGAAATGGTCTCGTCTTGTGCTCTCAGCTTTGGTGGAGTAGAGAGGTTTTATTTTTTTATTATTCTTTAAAATGATTTTGAGAGACTGATTCCCTTGGAGTTCTGAAAACATTTGATGCCTATCTCTTCAGTAATGCACATTATTTATAACACTGACCTTTGCAATATGGTAATATGGACTTTGGTCTAGATATGTATTGTGGATTCCAGAA